>NC_137969.1:69009327-69381827 GCF_963924665.1 Micromys minutus
AAGTTATCTCACTCAGGATGATATTCTCTAGATGCATCCATTTTCTTAAGAATTTCATAAAGTCATTGTTTCTGATAGCTTAGTAGTACTCCATTGTGTAAATATACCACAATTTTTGTATCCATTCACCTACTGAAGGACATCTGGGTTCTTTCCAGCTTCTGGCTATTATAAATAGGGCTGCTGGGCTGGAGAGATTGTTCAGTGGTTAAGAGCACTGACTGCTCTTCCAGAGGTCCTGAGTTCAAATCCAAGCAACCACATGGTGGCTCACAACCATCTGCAATGAGATCTGATGCCCTCTTCTGGTGTGTATGAAGACAGCGACAGTGTACTCATATATAATAAATAAATCTTTAAAAAATAAATAAACAAATAAATAGGGCTGCTATGAACATTGTGGTGCATATGTCTTTGTTGTATGTTGGAGCGTCTCCGGGGTATATGCCCAGAAGTAGAATAACTGGGTCTTCATGTAATATTATGTCCAATTTTCTGAGAAATCACCAGACTGATTTCCAGAGTGGTTGTACCAGTTTACAACCCCACCAACAGTCGAGAAGTGTTCCTCTTTCTTCGTATCTTCGTCAGCATCTGCTGTCATCTGAGTTTTTGATCTTAGCCATTCTGACTGGTGTAAGGTGGAATCTCAGGACAACCCCACTCTTAAACTCTGAATTCATCATTCCATCCCACCATACTGACCTTCAGAGTTAATGCTCAAGCTGGACCCTACCTAGGGTGTCTGGGTCCTGAAATCTGACTCTGTCTAATCCATTGTCATTCAGACACTCACTCAGACATCACCTTCTTCAAGAGGTCACCAGAAACAGCGCTCTGTATGTCATTCTCTTCCCATCTCATCCCTAAAACTCCTTCCTTCATAGCACCTGTTTATGCCTCAGATTCCCTGGTAGTGTTTGCCCGTAATTTGTCACATCATAGTAATATGCATCCTATAAGAGAGATGGGGCTGCTATGTTAGATGCAATTGCCAAGAACGATAGGCAATGCCACAAAGTGAGTATTTGATAAATATTGTAAAGAGAATGAATTAATGCATGAATATATTGCCCATGTTCTCGCTCCCTGGGAGCTAAGAGGAATCACTTTCTTGTTCCTGTCTTCATAATTCATAGCCAGTCTAAATCAGCACTAATTCTTTCAAATATATCCATCAAATGCCCAACATATTTCAGGCACTGAGAATACAGTAATAAATAAGACAGATCTATCCACATACTTTGCTATTAATAATCAGCTCCGGCAACTCTAAAACATTTGAGTCCTACAGTGTAGTGACTTTATAAAAAAAAAAAAAAATCTGAAGTAGAAGCCTCTAGGTTCTTTGGAAAGTCTGTTATATCGCATAGTATTTTTCTGGGGCACATAGATAAAAGGATGCTTTGCTTGGCAGACATGGGAAAGATTGTTTTCTTGAAGCAGACATAGGTCAAAGGATGTTTTGATATAGCAAACATGTGGAAGGACCTATGATGAAGGAGAATAAATATGACCCCACAGACAGTAGGGGATAAACATTGGTTTGGTTTGCTCTGCCTCATTATTCTTCCTGAATGACACACATGTATTGGCTCATCTGACATAGCAGTGTTGATCTCCATTAGTGGTAATGCTGCCATTGAGAGAAACTCTCCAAATAACTATTCATGAGGTTCTTGGGTCAGCTTGTCATTTCCTTAGCCTCACCTCAGGCCAGTTGGTGAACCTTGCAGTCTCTTCAGAATTGAGCTTTAGCTGCTGCTATGCACGTGTGTTTTCTGCCTGTGGAGAGAACTGGACTGTCCCTGCTGGTTCCTATGTGGTGTCTGCCTTCCTAGAAGACTGGTCTGCAGCTGCTGAGTTGTAGTTAGTGTTTGCTACAGAACTGAGTGGCTGGCAATGAAGATCAAGCTTGTCACAAAGAACCATTGCTGAGCAGGTCCATTTCTCTTATATACTAATAACTTTTCCACTATCTTTGGTGGCTGGTGGGATAGATGAGAGACCAAATGTTTATTAAAAGTTGCAAAAATCATATGCCTACAAAACCATTACTATTACTGTCACTATTTTGCTTGTGAGTAATATTATTTCACTATTACTGTTATTATTTTTGAAGTGAAATACTTTCAATATTTATAAATTAGGAACCATTCCTCATATAATAAGATGAAAATTGTTACCACATATGGATGAATTTTTAATCAATATATAAAATCTTAATATCCTTCAAGTTCTCAAACCATCACATCCCAGGATGGACACATAACATCAAAGGCTAAATGAGTTTTAAATGCGTGGAAACATCTAGATCCTTTCAACCAAATGGGTAGGAAATGTCTTCATCTAGCTAGCTGAGAAGAAAAGTCCTCTTACTTGAGGCACAGAAAGACCATTGTCTTCAGAAGGACATTCCCAGCTAGGAACATCCTGCAGGCTCTCTTTCATAGGTATTCCAAGTTAGCACCAGTGTTGGGTGAGAGCATGCAGAAGTGATGGATTAGAATCTCACACAGGATCACTCAATGGCAAGACACCTCTTCCACAAGGAATGAGGCGGGGGTGACTTGGAATCAAAACCTTCACAGTTGTACAGAGACACACAGTAGACATTCTCACTAATTTTCATAGTTCTAGGGAATATCACACAACCATTTCTATAAGTAATCAAAATAAAGTTCAGAAGGTAGCTACGCCTTACACCAAGGAGCTCTAATTCCACGGTAGCCATCATCAAGGAAGGCTTAAGTGAGTCTTGGGGCACAGAACTTCACATAAAAAGCTCACCACATCACATCATGACTAAATGTGAACAGACACGAAAGAAGAGCCTACTTGTGTGCACACACCTCCCTGCCTTCCTTCTTAGCTTTGGTCCTGATTACTGCATGACATCCAATTATTAATCTTGTGAAATTTTCACACATGAGAAGCTTAGAGTGAACCCATTTCCTTCTTCTGACATTTGCCAGTGTACATAGAGACAACCTCCTTCCAATGTTTATTGTTACGAACCATTGGTGTGAGATGAGACCAAGAAAGGCAAACGTGATGCTGAGATTGTGGTTGGAAAATGTGACTCATCCCTTGCTTACAGTCTGTCCACTTCCTCAGACTACTTCTATCACACAGGCTAATATTTTCTCATGTCTTTGAGTTCAAAGCCAATGAGAAAGAATATATCAATTTAACAACACATAAATGCTCCATGAAAGACTTTTTTTTTTTTTTTTTTTTTTTTTTTTTTTTTTTTTTTTTTTTGGAGAGGGCTGAATTTCTGCTCTTAACTTTAGACTCTAAAGACCTAATAAGTTACACGTGACTGGCATCCTCTACAATAACTCAGAAAGGTGGGAGTTTGGTTTTGGTTTTGTTTTGATTCTGTGTATTTTGGCTCTGACTACAAAAATCTTCAGTCCCTTTAAAACTCTTCTCCTTTTAAGGATGGTCAGAAGTCTCATTTTCTTGCAAATAAACACATTTCAGAGGGGAAAATCACCTGCCTCTGCCCAGAGTATAAGTCTGTGTTATCAATTCCCCAAGTCTTAATATGGTTTGATTATGTCCAAATATGTGTCCTGCCTCTTCCTGTCCCAACTTTCTCAGAGTACAAGTGAGTGGCTGTGTCCTCTGTTCTCCTTCCCAAAAAGTGCCAGTGGGAGAGATGCTGACTGTCTCCAGCAGACAAAAGAAGGTGTCTTCTCAGATTTCTCAGGATCACCTGAGGTGGAGGTCAGTTCCTGCCAAGGGCAGCTTCATCCGGATGATCACAGATAGCAGCAGCGATGTGCAAGGGGGGGAACCAGGCCAGCCCCAAATAGAAACCCCAGTTACTGGCCAGTCTGGCAAGGTACCCAAGCTGGTTGGATGTAGCCTGTCAGATGAGACCCCAGAAGGTGGCAATAATTAATTAAGGTTGCAAGGGGGGTGAGAAATCAGCTAGTTGGACATTATATAAATGACATTCATATATATATATATATATATATATATATATATATATATATATATATATATATATATGAATCATAGCAAACTTCATCCTGAAGAGCATTTAGTGGATGCCTTTAACCTTCTGGGGATAAGCTCAGCTAACTTGCTTCTGGCAATTAGTGGGTTGTTTTGTAGTTTATTCTGCTGAGCCGAGCATGGTCGCACATCACCTTACTGATGGGTACATGTGTGTGATGAGCCATAGCATCTAAAGTGCTAGGAATGCAAGACAATAGCTGACAAAGACTGTGAGAAATTATCCTCTGTATGAACCCCAGCTGTGCCCTGACCCCAAAAGGTATGCATCATCTTAGAGAACAGCTGTCCATTTCCCCTTTTCATGTGGGTCAGTCTGCCCCTAAGTTTTCTCAGAGAGAAAAAGGTAGGAACCAGAGTAGTAAAAATAACCTGGGGCTAGGCATCTTAATTATTTTGTTTCTATTATCCCATCACAAAAAGAAGAAAGATGTAGCAGACATCTAATCCTCCACCAGAAAGTCATATTCAGCAGGGGAGGAAGAAAGAATGAAGATGGATGGCAGCAAAGGGGAGAAAATGTGCAGGATTCCTGAGGAAACAGCTTCTCTTTCTCTTCGCAGAGCCTCTAGAGATGAATAAATATAATTACCAACCTAGCAGGATAACATTCAAAACAAAAGAGGCACATGCCAGGTGACCATCTCTGCCGGGACTCGAACCCGGAACCTCTGGATTAGAAGTCCAGCGCGCTCGTCCATTGCGCCACAGAGACCTCACCACACACACAGCATCAGCACCAGAACTGAAAAAGCACATACCTTCTGCATCACCGAGCCATCTCAGCATCCTGCTCTCTGAGCGGTGGGGGGGACAGGGACAGCTGGAAAATCTGGAGTGGAGATCCACCAGCCGGCTCTATCAAAGGTTTTTGCAATATTGTGGGTCTTAGGTTCCTCAGAGGATTGGAAGAACGTGACAGTAGTCATTTCCCAAGTCCCAGAATCCCTTAAAGAGCAGGATAGAGCAGGAGCCTTTGCTCTCTATTGCTCTCTGTCCCTAAGGGAGGATAACGGGAAAGTCTCTCTATTCTTATGCTAATGAATCAGGGTACACCCAGCCTGGCGAGAAGGCAGAAGCCATCTCTACCTCCACCCCTATTTCCTCACTATGGTTTCATCCTGGTCCAGATATTCTCAGGCAAAAGGCTAGGGAAAGCTGAGGGATTCAGGAAAAACCCCCGATTCCAGAAACAAAGAATCTGCTGCTATATAAAAACACAAAAAAGCAAAACCTGCGATGAGCAGCATTAGAGAATGTCTGGGGATCCAGGCAGGAGACTGGTTCCTTCCTTGCCCTCAGCTTTCAGAACTGTGTCTGTCAAACCCTTCGGGGAGGTTCGGGAGTCTGACATGATGTTACTTCAGTACCTTCATTAGAACTGAGGATGAATGGAGTCAGAAAAGTATGTGCCTGCAAGAGTGTGCATCCTATGTGGGTCTCTCTCTCTCTCTCTCTCTCTCTCTCTCTCTCTCTCTCTCTCTCTCTCTCTCTCTCTCTCTCTCTCCCCATATCCCCTTGTGTGTGTGCATGTCTATGTGTGTCGGTCAGCATGTCTGTGTGTGTGTGTCTGTGTGTGTGTGTGTGTGTGTATGTATGTCTGTGAATGCACAAACAGGGTAGGAAGAGGAGGAAAAGTGGCAGTTATCTAATGAAATACAGGTGGCCTCCACACAGCCCTCTCTGAATACATTAATCCCTTCCCTGTACCTTCTCTGTTTCCAAGTCTTTCCAGTCTTTTCTCTCTAATTTAAGCAGAGAGGATTTCTCAGCTGCCTGGGCTTGTTTGATGCTTCCTTGTATAATTAAATTGACCAGCCCTGGGTAACCATATGTAAAGACCCAGCTCAGATCCAAGAAAATGTTTTCTATTTTAAAAAGCCTCCTGGAGATGACAATTCCATCACCAGTGCTATTTATGATTCCTACTGGGCCAGTTCCTTTGGATGTCTAATCCAAGCCCTTTCTAGATCATCGTCTGCTTACTTCCCCATATCCAGTGTTCAGGCACATTGACGTGATTAGCCTCTGACTCCCAGTGGCAATGCATTGACTGGAGACTTGACTCTACATTTATCATCCCACTTAACAATCAAAATGTTACACTAAAATCAGAGCCAACTTAGAGCCTCCTGTTCTCCTGTGCCGTGTGTTTCCATAACCCTGGCTCTGAGGCACTGCCTACAGATTCCAGACACAACTAACTATAGGTAACCCCAGCTTGTGAAACCAGAGGATAAGGGCAAGTAAAGGATGCCCATTTTGAGAAAACTCAGGGCCTTCTAATGCTCACCTGCCTTGGTTCTACTGTTCTAGCCCATCCCTGTAGTCTAAACTGGAGAAGAACACAGACAGGAAACTCAGCTGAGCATCAGGTTAAATAAGTCACCCTTCTTCTACCCAAAATTAGTTGTTCCTCCAGCCACACCTGTTTTCCCTGTTGTACCTGGAGAAAGACACTGCAGAGAAGCAAGAATAGGTCTTTCCTCTCATAGGATCCTAAGTAATTTCAAGGATCTTGTCCATAGAGCTGGATACTAGCCAGAGAGTATTTGCTATGTGACCATTAAGGAGTAGTTCAAAAAGCCCATGTATCAGTCAAGGGAAGCCCAAACCTACAGGCCAGTGCCAGACAATGAAGAAAAGGTGAGGCAGGGCAGCTCTCAGGATGCTGCCAGTATAGGTGTCACACACACACACACACACACACACACACACACACACACACACACACATATACACACACACACGCACACACACACACACACACACACCATATACCTACAAGTCTGTTATGCCCCAGTTTTACTCAATCCTTTGCTGAGGTCTTTGATTACATATTTTCTAGGCTCAGTGGTACATCTCTCTCTAGTAACCTTATCTATCATCTGCAATGTTCTCACCTGGTTCTGGGGATGCAGAGAAAAGGTTCTTCTGGCAAATCCCAAAAGAGAAATGACTCTGAAAGATGTACAGGAGGGAAGGAGGAAGCAATCCATTACCCACCAAATAAGGCACCGAGTTCAAATGGAGAAGAACATAACCCTAGAAGTACCAAGATTCAGCTTCAGTAGCAAGCTGTAATGCTTGCTGAGAAAAATCAATGTCTCACAAGGAAACAACTCATGCTGTTGAGAAAGGGAAACTGAGGTCTCACACTGCTGATCCTTCTGCTTTTCTGCACACCACTTGGGTCAGTCTGTTCCCTTTGCAATCTTCCCTTTCTACTTCCCCATGCTGCCGATAGATCTCATTTCAGGAAAAGTAGACACCCCCTGCCCATAAGTCTTTGCAGCACCCCTGGTCTGTATCAACATAAACGTTCTGGACTTGGTTTTTTTGACATCTCTAATTTTGTCTTATCATCCATAAATCAACGTTGCTTGGAGGTCTGAGTAATGTCTCATAACTAGGTTTCAATTTTAAAATAAGAAGAGTCAAATAAAGCTGTAACTTTACAGAGAGCAGAAAGATGAGGTTAAGCCACTCAAGATGATTGACTGCAATGCATATCTTTCTTCTATCAGAACTGATATATATCATCCGTGTTTATGTAAACCCTTAAGAAGATAAGTGCATTCCCTTTCCAATTAAAACAAAAGTGCACTGATTTAATTCTCCAAAGATCTGTGACTCAAACGTTACTCATGCTTCTAATTAGGTGCCTCTCTGTGACCCTACAGATAAACTAGGAATGCTCATACATTACTTCATTCATAAAGTGTTGCTTGGATACACAGAATAAATGCCCCAAAAAATCATTTTCCCTTTGATCCAGAAGTAAATCCCACATCCCATTGTGGTCATACAGCGTTGCTAAAGGTCCCTATCCCAACCAGTCTTGGTTTATATGCTAAGGACTATTAGTGGTATAAGGCAGTGGAATAGGTAGCTATCTAGCTAGCAGAACCCTTGGCTGGTGCTGTAATTTCATCTCAGTTGCTATAACTACCCCATGCTGTACTGTTCATACCATTGTGAGAGCATCTTATAGAAGTGGCTTCTGCCTGCTGTCTTCTCTTGCCTCTAACCACTGACAACCCTGTTTTTCTATCTTACCCAAAGGAGTCAGTCTACTTCATTTCCTCTGTGAACATCTCCCTGGAAAGCTAAAAAAAACAAAACAACAGCAACAACAAAAGCCCACAAACCATAAAAGATATTTTGCAGCATCCAGGCATTGGTATAAGTCCTGCCCTGTGGAACTTAGAACACATGTATGTTCAATTTCTAATTTCCAGATACTTAAAAAGAAAGGCAGACCTGTAATATAACAGCCCCTTCTTTTCCAGACATTTCACACTTGTAGAATTGTCTCATACTTATCTATCTACTCTCTTATGTATCCCTAATGCATTACAACAAAGTGCCTGTGTCCCCAGGCTTTTCCCCGTTCCTCTTAGCCTGTGAACTTGACTGCCAATATCACCTGTGCCTTCTCCATTCACCTATTCTTATCCTCTGGGAATAAATACAAAATCCAGGTAAGAATTAAACCAAAGAAAGAGAAATACAAAGCAAAAACCTCCTTTAGTTGCTGTGTCCGGCTTTCAGAAACCACTCCAGACCAAACTCTGCCCAACTGACTTACAGAGGAGACATTTTTAGAACTTCTTCAGTGTAGCCCAAGAGCCTGTCTATCTTGAAACTGCACTGGATCTCACAAGCCAATGAAACTTGGAAGTGAATGCATGCAACATAGCACATTCTCCAAATGTGGCTGCGGAAGCTAGATAGAGAATCTTCCTCTCTTGGGAGCCTTTCCTCCACTCTGCCAGCCGTCCCCCAGAAGAACATCTGAAGACCATTCTCCATTATATCCCTAAGCATATGAAGTTCGAGGAAACTGCCCATTCTTTAAAATTAGGAAGGCGATGGCTGTAAAATCCACCAGACTTTTCCAGAAATTTAGAAGGAAACTTTCTTCTTCTCCCAGCTCCTCCAAGAAATTAACTAATCCCAGATGTTCATTCTCCAGTTCAACCTCTTTTATAAAGTAGTTGGCCAATAAGGCAAGTACTTCAAACAGGCACACCCCCACCATCCCTAAAGTCTGTCCCTAACAATATTTGCTCTTGGATTGAAGATGAGGACAGAGGCCAGCATTATACTCAAACAATCAACTAGTTCCCAGGGGCTCAGGTTCTTTTGTCATCTTTAAAGTATGAAAGCTCAACACTTAAGTCTCTTCTTCTTAACATCTGCCTTACAACTCTAAGATAGCATTAATGGCAGCAATACCATTATATACCAATACAATAATAAAATTATTCCAAATGACTTGTCTTCTTTTGACATCACAGCAGTTTATGAGAATATTGTCATGGTCCTTTTACAAAAGAAGCGGACTGACACAAGACAACAGCTAGTGTGCCACAGTAGCTCAGAAATTGGTAGCATTATATGTAGCCATGGTAGTAGCTCGACCCATATCCACTCCGAAAGACTCCACAGAAGTCTGGGGAGGCACTTGGCCTGGCCTCGTGCTATTTTGCTCTGGACTAGGACAGAAGAGCAAAGATCTAGAATGGGCTGCAGATGAAATCAACATGTATAGCATTCAGAAGTCAAAAGGTATATCCTTGGGTAAATGAGCTTGGAGTAGTCACTGCTTCAGTGGCTGACTCCCTTCCCAATCACCTTAAGTTAAAACATAGGAAGCAGATGGCTTGGCGAATAGAGCCTCTTACATAAAACATTAAGCTGTTTACATGCTTGCCCCCTGTTTTAGGCTATCGGACTCCTTTAACCTGGACTCATCTTATCAACAAACCTCTCCTGAAACTCCAAGATTGTTTCTACACGAAGAATGTGGGCAATGAGAGAGAAGAACAAATGCACCCAGACTCAGCTGATAAGGGAGGCGGGAAGTAGTGGGACTTTCCCCTGAGATCACATAGGGCACAAATATAGAGAATGACTTTAAGATGATCGAGTCTCTTTCAACCGTATGTAGTTTGTGCCTAGCTTTTGCCATGTGTTATTACTTCTAGACATTTTAGGAAAACCATATCCTTTGAAGAGTAAATTGAAAGTGCTAAGTGGGTGAATATTTGTTCTTTATCTGCTGTGTCTCTGTGGTCTATAATATTTGACACTCTTGCTCCGTGTATAATTACACCGATTGGTAAACTTGGGGCCACAGAAATCACATCACTTATCTGATACTAGAAAAATAAAGTAACCATTGCAGCGGGACTGGGAAAGGACAGACTCAGGGAGGCCAATGTGAATCAGTAGCTTCCTGGATAATGATGGGTTCCTTTGTCTACACAAACAGCCTTCTCTGACACTCAGATCACCTGCTTCCTCTTAAAGAGCCACACAATTAATAATGCCTGCCTTATGGGATCATTATGAAGGACAGGAAAATTCTCAGCAGACTGATGCCTGACAGCCCTGGTTTTTGCAATGAGGTTTCTAAGATAGTGTGTGCTGTCCACTGTCTTTCTCTCATGACTCAACTGACTCCAAGCCAGCTCCAGATAAAGCATCCTTGACAGAGTTACTAATGGCTTCCTAATTGTCAAATTCAATAGTCTTAGTTCACCTGCTTGTAGCACTTCACACTTGTGACCATGGCTTCATTCTTAAAAGTACCCCTCTGGCTTCAGTGATATAAGGTCTCCTTACTGGTGCCTCAATTCTCAGTCCTTTCTCTTCACCCTCCTTCACAGGCCCCTCCCCTTTCTTCTTAACTGTTGCTTTTCCAAAGAGTGCTTTCCTCAGACTGCAAGTGGGAACATTGGTAACATTTTTATAACATTAAAGAGAAGAATAGGTAATAGTGTAAGATAAGCCATGCCAGGATAAGTAAAAAAAAACTAACAGAAGCCATTAAAAATTGTCTAATAAAATGGTTTGCATCAGGTATATAGACCCATGTACACACACATGTCAGCCTTTTATCACTGTAATAAAATATCTGGAACTGTTAACTCCAATATAGAAACAAGGTTTATGTAGGGTCACACTTTTAGATGTTCTGGTCCAAGATCTGGAGAATCTGCTGTTCCAGCCTCTGACTGGGGTGCTGGATTTACTGGTGAGACGCACATTGCAAATCAAAGTTGCTAACATGATGAGTCAAGAGAAAAATTGGGAAAGTGGGAGAAACACTCCACATACTCCTTCAGGCCCACTGCACACCCCAACTGACCCAGAGCTTTCCTTTTTAGGCATCACCCCCTACAACCGTGGTTCTCAACCTCTCTAATGCTGCGATCCTTTAATAGATTTTCTCATGTTGTGGTGACCCTCTAATGTAAAACTTTTGTGCTACTACTCCATAAATGTCATTCCACTACTGTTGAACATCATCATGTAACTATCTAATATGCAGGATATCAGATATGCAACCTCTGTGGGAGTCAGAACCCACAGGTTGACAATCACTGTTCTAATCTTTTCCAATCCCAAAGGAGCAAACCTTTGGCTCATGTTTTTCTAGGAAAACCTTATATTTTGGCTTCTTTCTGATCCTAAGCTATAACAAAAATGAGTTGGCATTCAAGTAGCATGTGTATTTGAGATATAATACAAATGATTACCAAAAATTACCACCTTAAAGTGTCTTGGTTCTCATCTTTCATATTTTCTCCCTGGATGACCTCAAATAGCATGACAGCACACACTATTGACTAAGAACTAGAAACCTCTACATCGATCTGAAAGCCAGACACCTCTCACAAAATTCAGCCTCGTGAAAACAAGCTGCCTTTGACTCATAGATATCTCAACTGCAAAATATGTGAACCTGAATTCTGTGAATCTGCTCCTCACAATCTATCTAGTTAATGGTAGCATCATTCCATTCATTAATTACCACCTAATAATTTATTTATTTATTCTACAAATCCATAAATAATTCTGTCTACCAGGAAATGTGCTTGATTTTGAAGATAGAAGGGTAATGGTGATATTACATATAGTTATTTTATTAAAATTATTCTCATACTATTTTGATCATGCTTCCCTGACCCCAAACTCCTTTTAGATTCTTCTCACAACGTTACCTACCCTTACCCATTTTCTTTCTCTCTCTCTCTCTTCCAAAGGAATGGGGGAATCACAAAACTAAAATTTAAACAGGAAAACAAAAAACTTTTTATGAAGACTTGGGAACAGAAATCTACCAGAATCATAAAAACATTTTCTCACTCTGCAGCTACATCCAATGATCAACAGAACCAAAATGGGCCAAGTAATCATCAAGTCTGATGAGTCTGTGAGTTTTCTAGAGCTGCAGACCTAAGCTGATGTTTAAAATGAGAACAGTTTTTAACCCATGCACAAAAAGAAATTGGAGTTTTGAAAGAGGGGTGGGGAGGGAGAGAGAAAGAGTGTGTGTGTACCTGTGCCTGAGTGTGTGTATGTATGTGTATGATCATGTGCATGTGTATGAGCATGTGTACATGTTTGTGTGTGTACCTGTGTCTGAGTGTATGTACATATGTTTGATTATTTTCATGTTCTTCTGTGATTGTGTGTGTGTGTGTGTGTGTGTGTGTGTGTGTGTGTGTGTGTGTGTGTCCCTTGGGTGCAAGCTAAGGGGGGAAGGGCACTCAGCAATGACAGCAACACCAATTTTCAACCCAGTACCATCTACAACAAATGAGATATTGCAAAGTCCAGAGACAGGAAGTGACAGTGGTTGCCTGCAAAGACCAGATTCTTCCAGCGTCATGTTTCAAGATTCTAATCTCTCACCAGATGCAGGAGCAGTAAAGGATTTTCAATACAGGAGAGCTGTGATAAAGTCTGCATTTCAGATATTTGGCTGCTGAGCAGACATCGTATCCAGAGGGCACAGTCGTGGTGTTTCTGTAGTAATCAGGGTAAGTTATAATAGAGAGCAAAACCCTATTAGCAGTGGGACTGCAGGCTAATTGTGATTGGTCTTGAAGGTAAACTTAGTGCATCTCATTTCATAATTGCCTAGAGAAGAGCTAATGGTGAACTGATGTTTGCTCGTTCTTTCACCCCCTCCCCTTTGAACTATGTAATATTAAAATACTCAGGATTCAATAAAGAAGAAAAAGTAAAAAAAAAAAAAAAAATTCAAAGGTTTCAGTTCCATACTAGCATGTCTTGGTATATGGTGATATTTCCTTTCTAAAATGCCCTTCTCTTCTCCCCACCCTACATCTGCCTGCAAAACTGCTCATCTTCCTTGACTCATCTGAGTCACCTCACTTTCTGTAATATCTTCTCTGACACCCACCACAACCCAAAGCAGATTGGATAACACCCATTTTCACACCATCCCTGCACCCTGTGCATATGGCTATTGGAACCCTGAGTGCAGTAGATTGCAATTAATTTGTACATGTCTTTCTTCCACCAGATGATGAACAACCTGAGTTCTTTCTACCCTTGACAGTCTGAGCAGTGCCTTGCACATGGTGTTGCTTAATATATGTTATTAAGTGGGAAAGTAGGAACAGGCAAATGGTTGGAGTCGTTTTCTTCCCCCTGTAGACAATCCCTGAGTTATCCACTTTTTATAACGGAAGTATTATGTGGACACTCTTGAGAAGAGAACTGAGAATTCTATACACATATAACTAAGAAAATTATATCAAGTGATATTGAGTGAATATTTGTGTCCCTACCCAAATCATATGCTGATGCCGGATATATGTCTGTATCCTTATGAAAAGATAAGGAAGAGCTCTTTTTCTTTCTCTTTGCCCTGAAAGGTACAATGAGATGGTGGCCATCCTCCTAAAAGGCAGAAGACCAGTCTCAGGCCAGTACTGGAATTTCAGGCTTTCAGCTTCCAAACCCATGAGAAATAAGTGTCTAATGTTTTGGCTACTCATTCTCTGGTGCTCTGCTACAGCAGCCGGAACCAAGACACATCTTCCTTCCCAAAATATTACACCCCACAAAAAGCTTCTCCTGACTCTAGTACTTCTTCCCATGGTTCAGCATTTTTCAAGCCACTCAAATACCAGGGCAGACAACTGTATCTCATCTCTTCTCTTTTCTGGCTTCTCAAACCCCCACCCAGTATAGTGTCTCAGGGTCAAGTGCTGGGCTCTATTAACTCATCCCAGATTCTAGTAATCATCACTTAATTGAACTCAAATATGTTTTCAAATTTAAGAACTTTGGTCTTTCAGCATGCAAACACACAGTCACTGTACAAATAGTAAGCATGAGATATGCACAATCGCTTTGTGCGTTTTCTCTCTCTCGCACTAGCAAGTGGTATAACAGATATTAGATTTTCAAGTTTAAAATATGAAGCTGAATAGAAATACTAATTAAGTGCCTACTGTGTGTCAGGTACTAGCATAAAAAGAACAATATACTAATACGTCATAAAATTCTTAAACATATGTACAATGACTTTTTATTTTCTATATATAAAAACTGAAATGCTAAAAGAGTTATGTACCTTGCTTGATTGACATCATACAACCAACAAGCAGCTCTTCATTTACTTAAATACGCATCTACACATACATGAAATTTGCACATTTATGCATTTTTAATATTTTGGTCTATTTTGAGCGAAAGATAATAATGTGTGTATTTCTTTACATTTTAACTGAACAGTACATTTTGAGCATTTTTCTGTAATGGTTCACATAAATTTGCCTCATTCTTGTTAACTGCTATGTGTTATTACAAAGAATGACATTGGCTTATTTATTTTACAGATTCACTATTGATGGGTTTGGGGTTGTTTTCCATTTCTCACTGCTAGAAAATATGATGAGATGCACACCTTTGTACATGAATCATGGCATTCGTGTGTGAATAAATCTATACACAATTTGTGGAAACAGCACCTCTGGTATTTCCATTTTTAATTTTGATGCATCCTGCCAAAATACCTTTCAGAAAGCTTTTCAGATTTACATTTACACTCATAATATATGAAGGTGCCTCTTTCCCTCAACACTTTCCAACACTGTGTGTTATCCATCATTTTAATTTTTAACAGTCTGATGGGGTTCTTCGTTGTTCCTTAACAGCCTATGGTCCCTTTGGTGCTCTCACTTATATTTTTCAAAATCCAAATGCAGTTGGTCATCTTTTCATATGATTATTGGACAACTGCCTTTTTTCCCTAATAATTTCTATTTATACCTTTTGCCCAATTTTCCACTGCTCACTTGCCTCCCTATGTTTACAGGCTGAATATTTTACTTATTGTCAAGTTGAACACTTTGGTCTAAGCATCCAATCTTTTTCTCATTCTGCAAATTACTTTTGAATTTTGGAGACAGCATCTAAAAAGGCAAATCACATCAAAAACGAAGCTCGATCCTGTCAGTTCTTTCCTTTGGAGAGTTTATAGTATTATGTCTTAAGAGGGCTTCTCGGTTCCCAATAGTAAATATATTTTTCCACAGTTTAAAAAAAAAAAGAATGTATGCCAGGGGTGATGGCACACACCTTTATTCCCAGCACTCTGGAGGCAGAAGCACGCAGGTCTCTCAGTTCCAGGTAAGTCAGCCTGGTCCAAAGAGTGACTTCCAGGGCAACCAGGGCCTAACAGAGAGGCTTTGTCTGTTAAAAAAAAAAAAAAAAAAAAAAAAAAAAAAAAAAAAAAAAAAAAAAAAAAAAAAACTTAAAACACAAAAACCAACAACAACAACAAAAAAAAAAAACAAAATTAATGTAATTTATTTTTATATAATTTACCAACATATTCATTTACTCTGCATACAGTATGAACAAAATGGTCTGCTGCCCACCCTAACTAACAGATGACCATTTATTCTAATGGTTCTCTACACCCTGGGCTTCAGTCACTAAACGTGCATTTCATAAAGAAGAGAACGCTTATCTTCAAGCACTAAATGCTCATGTTAATTTGGAGCTACCGTGAGTCTTCTCCACATTTTAATAATTATAATTATTTAAGTAGCTTAAGATAGGGCAACAACCAGCTTCCCCTGTGATTTGATGTGTTCACCATGATTGTTCTTGGGTTTCTTTGTCATGGGAATGCTAGAAATCTACCTGTCAAGTTCCAGGAAACATCTTACTGAGATTTTGCATAGCACTGTACTGAATTTACAAATTAAGGTTTTACACATCTTTACCAGCCTAAATACAGGATTAATATGATTAATATTTAAATAATAATTTAGCCACGTGACATCCTGCTATAAAAATTATTTCAATCCATGTTGGACTAAAGATGAAACCCTTTGAGGGCTATGGAGACAGCTCAGTGGTATAGCACTTGCTTAACATGTGTGATGCTCTGGGTTCATTCCCCAGCATGATATAAAAATGAAAGGCTCTTTGGTGTCTGGTTCTCAAATTTCACCTGCCTAGCTTCGCTTCAAAGCCACCTCTTTAAACTGATTTTCCTACATTCTCATTCGAAAATTTTCTCAAACAAACTAGGATGCATATTCTTCTCTAAATAATTCTTCAGTCCCTGGGCTAAAAATAGAACACAATTAGAGAGAGAGAGAGAAAAAAAAAACAGATATAGCCTTTTTCCATATAACTCAGTTTGAAGCACCAACATTTTGTGTCTACACAAGCTCAGAATTATTAACCCTTACTAAGGCAGGAATGAATATGGTTTCTTTACTAATTTGAGGTGGGAGAAGCAGGTCACCCTATGATTAAATAACTTATGGTAATGAACTGTAATTTCAGGGTTCCGAGGAGAAAGAATCCTGTGTAGGATGTGAAACACAAAGAAACCTTGCTGTGTCCAAACTCAGCATGCATTTATACTGCATATACCTCTGGTAGGTGAGGGGTATTGTAGAAAAGGGACAAAGAATGATGGAGTGACTGAGTTAATAATATCATCCTAAGAGAAGACAAACTTAAAGGGACTTCACGTCCCATAAAGGTTGACAACTCAGAGGATTTGAGGTAAGATCTCCTATAGGCAAGTAATGTACTGCATTACAGCAGAGTCGCCACACCGAGGGGGCAGAGGATCAGGAATAACCAGGGGTCAGTGTGGCCACATGAGGGTAGCAGAGAGCAGGTTACATTGCAAACAGGAAAGCAGCCTGGGTGAAAGTGGAGACATTGGAACTGCGAATCTAGAGCCATGAGATGCTTTATGTTAAGACAGCAAGGACAAGACAAGTGTCTGTGCAAGAAAACACAAAGAAATGTCCCTCGGGCATCCGCTCCAAGGTGAAGGAGTCAGAGAGGGAAACAGCGGTACATGAATGCTCTCACATGGTAATCTTCACAGTGGAACTGTAAGACTGACTGTGACAGAGCCCACTGTTCAGCAAATAGAAAGTTCTGGTGACAAACAACAGTAACACAACTGGTACTTTAGTCTTGGACAACTTTACCCGCAAAGCTATAGTTCCCCCACCCCCACTCCCTAAGTGCTGCATTCTTGTCAGTTCTCATCACCTTGAGGCTGGAGAACTCTTGGGAGAGAAGCATGTTCTATTCTAGGACTGTATAACACACACAAACTATGCCATGACTTCACATGGCTTTAGCAGGAACACTTTAAATGCAACTCCCACCATCTCTGACTTCCCATGGGAGCCTCAAGGAAACCCTGAAACTAGGAAGTCTGGTGGGAAACCTCAACTGGTTTCAGCTAGCAAAGGGATACTAGTCTACTGGTGGCAAGGTCTTGAATTTTGGGGCTTAAAAAGATCTTAATACCGAAATGGCCCACTAGCTGGCCATTAGGAGAGGGGACATGATTTAAAAATAAGGAATAGCAAAAGCTGTGCCAAAACCAAAACAAAACAAAAGAAAAAAAGCCTGGAAGAGCATCGCATGTGTAACTCATCATCAGCTATGTTCTTACTAACCTACAGTGGCCTACTGAACCCAGCTATCAAAGAGAAAGGGATTAGACAAGAGGTTCTAACGTGCTAAAGGAACTGACAGAGGTTATGAATTGGGGCACTTCACCTGATGTATAAGTGGCTATGGGGCAATTTAATAACAGTTTAAACCCTCTAGAGAGACATTACATAGTGGTCAGAAAAAAAGTGAGATGTCTTCTCTCAGGAAGCATAGGGAAGAACTACAAAAGGCAGGGGGTTGCTTTGGACCCAAGACAGAGATTCTTGAGCATAAAATCAAATGCTTCTTCTAATATGATTCATCTGCTCCACCAGCATGTACAAATAGCATGTGGCAGTCATCGGTGTTATACAAAGCACCTTCTAACTTTTTAGCAACACAACACTAAGCAAAATTGGCAGGATTTCTTTTCCTTTAGAGCTTATTCTTAACGTGAGAAAGAAGCTAGGTGGTAAATAAAGAGAGAAAGATTCATTAAAATAACGGGTGATTGCGAAAAATTAAGGCATCTCCAGTGAGGCGGTAGCTAGAGCTGAGAAGCAAATGCAAGAATAACAACTCAGCACAGAGCAAAGGAGATGAACTCCATTTGAAAAGAAGGATTTGGGGTGGACATCAGCTGTTAGGAACAAAACAATGTGGAAAGCACAGCCAGAGAGGAAGGCATGGGACATACTGTGCAGTTTTTACAAGGTTTACGGTCAGCAGAGAGGAAACACTGAGAAACTCAGTTGTCGAAAGGCAGTAGCGTTTCTTACTGTGAAATGCTCACACAACTGTTTTAATGAGGTATTTACATGGTTACCTTGGGAATCAGTGAACTTTGTCAAGGGAGGCAGCATGTACGGAATAGTTTCTTTAGGTTGTCAGGGACTAGGAATCACCCACCAACAGTTGACACTAGAGATTGGAATTTTCATTATTAACTCATAGAGCCAGAGTGTACCCAGGGTATCCATGTTATCTGAGCAAGTAGTTCCAAGTCCTATTTCTGATAAGGGTGATCGGAGGTTTTAAAGATACTTAACATTCCAGGGGATGAAGAGATGGCTTAGCAGATAAGTAATTGCGACAGTATCATATGGACTGCACTTTAGGTCCCTAGAACCCATGTATAAACCAGGAGGATGTGATGGCCCTCGCCAGCGCCAGTGTGGGACAGGAAGCAGTGGGATTCCTGGAACGAGTTCACTAGCTAGACCAGTCAAAGTGGTGAGTGGTTCTAGTAAGAGATCCTGTCTCAACATATATGGTGGAGAGTAACTGAAAAATAAACCAGCCTCCACATCTGGCCTCCACATGCATGTGCAACCACACACATATAGGTGTGAGCGTATATATAAATATACACATATACACAGATACTTAATATATGATTTATACGAAATTACCAAATTGCTTGAATCACAACCTCCTCATTCATAAAAGGGGAACAATACTGCTTACGTGCCATAAGGTTGTACATAAAGAACACATAATGTAGAATATTCAAAGTGCTGAACCAACACTGTATGTCTGAATATATTACAGTTACACATGAGTGAGAAATGCATGCATCAACTTCCTGCTGGGCTTGTCGTTTTGAGCCTGTAGCACCCATGGCTGCCACAGAGTGCCCACAATCTCAGAGAATGAAGGTGGCATCCAGGACTAGGGACTAACATCTCTCTCTGTCTCCTACTTGGGTTTTCAACAGTCCTTTCATTCAATCAGTTAAGCTATCACTGTCACTGTCCCTGAAACAAAAAATAATGCACTCCCGTTTCTCTTGCCTCCCCAGTTTGCCCTTGACTCGACCTATGTTCTGGGTTACCAGAGGACAGACAAATTCCTTCAGGAACCAAAGTAGTGGCCAGAGTTGCCAGTTTTCACAGCAAATATTCTGTCCATGACAAATTACAATGGTCATAAGGCCAACCCTACTCCACAAAATACGAGTTGTCGTGGACACACATACATGCACAGAAGTCTTTCTCCGCCACGCATTGAGCCTAAGTCCTATCGTGGTGCCCTGTTGTTTCTCTATCATACCCATAGGATCCAAGACAAGACCACACTGAGCAGGTCTTATTTAGTGTCATGGCACTGGCTTTGTAGTACCCGGTGGGCAGAGGTCAGGCTTTTGCAGCTTGTACCCATCCATCCTGCACTGCCAGTTTTGTCGTTCTAAAATGCAAATCCGGCGCTGACATTTCTCTGCTTAAGCCCTTCAATGACTGCTTGTCTGCAGAAGAAAGAACAATCTAGCATAAATTCCCTCGCAGTCTAGCCACAACTTTGGAGTTGCCTGCATCTCCATTTATGCATACACTAGTCCCTCCCCCATCTTTCTCATCCCCTTGACACCTGGCCAATTCCTTGTCTCGACAGGTTTCTTTCTTTCTTTCTTTTCTTTTCTTTTCTTTTTTTCTTTTTTTTTTTTTCTTTTTTCTTTTTTTTTTTTGGTAAGTTTAATTTCTCTCTTCTCTGCTCCTGCTGTGCCTCATATATACCATTTTCCCCATACCACCTTGTGAACGTGTGTTTGCAAGCCTGTTTTCTCTACTGGACTATGAATTCCTCTAATGTGGCTTTCATGACTTCCTCATCTTTCTGTTTTGCTTTGACCAAATGGTGAGAATATGTAACAGCATTTGAAAATCCACCCTCACTTAAGGATTTTGAAAAGCAGCCTGTTTCTCTTAGCATTGTCTTTGCTTTCAGTTATTGCTGTTTCCAAATGGTAACCCATCCTTGACTCACGTTAGTCTTCACAGTTCAAACCTGCAGTGGGACTTAGAAATGGGGTGAGAAAAATCGATCTTCTGAGCATTTCATTTTTTAATTAAAAAAAGATGAAGCTACCATTGCCTGCCTATAATTCTGGAACCTGGGAAGTAGAGGCAGGAGAGTCCAGAGTCCAAAGTTTTTTACAGAGGCGGGGTGTGGGTAGGGTTAGAGACCAGTCTGGGCTGCTTGAGGTACAGTTTCAAAAACAAACAATTGTTTATATAATTTCTTAATAGGCTACCACAAAATGCTGAACCACTTTCAACCAGTATTGTTTATCACAAAGAAACTCCTCAACAAGCTATGGACAAAAGAAGAAATAATCAGAGAGCAGAGTTCAGATCTGGAGAGAGCACGTTATGTTCTCTCAGTCTGGGCATGTTTGCTCACCAGGTGTGCTTATAAAGACTCTTGTTTTACTTAGTCTATATTTATAAATGCAAAGGGATGTAATTGTTCAGAAATATCTTAGGACTTGTCTTTGGGAAGTCCCTAAAGAAGCAACCCATAAATCAGTCAATAAGCCTCTATTATTTTACGCCCAGTTCTTAGTTCTTGCTGTTCTCAGAATGAACCACCAATTTGTATACAGAGTGTGGATCCTTGACAGTATTTGTCCAAATTACAAATGATGGCTGTTTAAATGATGAGTGTTTTCTACAACTACAGCAATACTAAAGAAAGTAGCATGCAGATAGAGATGTAGCTGAGTGGTAGTATGTCAGAGAAGCAAACTCTAGACTCTGGGTTAGACCACCAACAAAGAGAGATGATAGACAGAGGGACAAATAATAGACAATTATAATTTTATTATTAAAAGTATTTTACATACATTTGTGTACATACATTACAATCATCCACATCAGCTCCTACATGGAATACCCATATAACTTTATGCATATGTACCTGTGTGAAATAAGCCAGTGAATTATGGTTATATGCGTTTTGGGCTTATGTGGGAAAACCTCTTATTGAGCCTATGATTGTCATTTGGCGTAATACGTACTTAAGTGAAATTGCGATTCTTTTAGTTTTTACCCTGGCAATAATGAGATTCTTGAAATACCATTCCTGCCCTCAAAGAGTGCACAGTTAGAGAATAAAATCACTGCAAAATCATTGCAACACAGTGAGGGGACTGAAAGAGTTGAGGTATACATGTTATACAGTGGTAGCACCCAGAAAGACAAGGTTACCCTTAGGTGGAAGGCTTTACACAGGTGGGACGGATAAACACGATTTTCATCAGGCTTGATGAGATGGGCAATCCAGGTAAAGAAAAACAATGTGTGCAAAGACACTGAGGCATGAAACAAGAAAGAATCTTGGGGAAATTACAAGCAGCTTGATATTGCTAGAACTCAGAATCAAGGTGAACAATGTGGCAACATTTCAATGGAGAAGGCTACCGATTCCCATGTAACTGAAAGTGTGCATTTTTGTTGGAAGATGATTATATATGTCTACTGTCTTTCCGTAATCCATCAATCAGCCTGTAGCTGGAGCAGTGGTGACACACGTATTTATTATATGATTTTGTTTTTGCCTGAATTTATCACAAAACAATTTCCCTAGTCTCTGTATATTTGTGCACTTCCCTTCTGTTCCCTTACCTTTTACTCCCCTCCCTCTGTAACGTCGTTATCCACATCCCTTCTTGCTCACAGTGTCTCCTACATCAATCCGAGTCCATCGACAGCCTCATAGGTCATCCTCTTGTCTAATGTCAGGCAACTCCACTTCTCTGACATTAAGAACTAAGCCCACATGACCTTCAGAGCCAAGCCCTGGGCATCTTTTCTGGCTAAGCACAAAGTTAAGAATGTAGACTTTCAGGCCTGAATGTGTCATTCCACATCATTGGGCAAGCTGGCTTCTTCAGGCCCCATTGTCCTCCTCTGTAATTGAGAGGTGATGGATGTTGCACAGAAGACATGGGAGTATAAAAATGTGTGATAAATGTAAAGAATTGAGCCCAAAGTCTGACCCTTAATTGCTATTGCTAATTATAAAACTTGAAGTGTCTAGTGATTGTCATGCTTAAGCCATACACATACTCAGGGCGATTTAATTTAGTATATATTTACCTTGACTTTATCTGCTTGCCTGGAAAGCTGTGGGAGGCAGTGCTGCCGAGTTACACAACTCCAATTAGAATGATGCCCCCTGGGGTTGTGCAATATGGCTATGCCAAGAAGGAAAAGGCTGGAGGCTTTTCTCTGCAGTTTGTTCCTTTCTATAGTCTGAGGATTTTGACTTCATCAATAAATTACTTTAATGTTTCAAAGTGCCAATAGGTTCTGTGGGCAGGGACATAGGGATTTTTGTAATTTGCTCCATCTCTAATTTGTACTGTTAGTTATTTAAAAATAAAACAAAACCCAGTAATGATATACAGAAGTCAAGCCAGTGTGGATTTATTAGGATTTTTAGGGGACGGTTGGTCAGAAGTACTTGTTGGCGAGAACACAGTCACATGTCAAGCAGGCCTGGCTTGGATCCGCTGATTACAAACATAATCATGTTACAGCATGTTTTGCACTGGTAAGGAACTAATAAATTTAACTACATTAGGTAGCTTCTGGTACTCACTCAAGATACTGTGTATATAAAGCACTCAGCATGAAGGCTGGCAAATGAAAGCTTCTCAGTTCATGGGACCTGTGACCATGTTTTAGTCACAGGTAAGTTGCTTTCCTAGTTACCAGCTCAAACCTGGTTAGAATGAAGATACTGGTTAAATCTGATAATTAAGTTGGGGCTGCTATTAGGACTGGTGGTTAGAATCCTTAATAGATTAGGGTTAGGATTAAAATTAGAATTCAATTAAGGTTAGAATTAAAACTCATACTGAGGTTATTATTAAGGGTGCTGTTAATTAAAACTGGATAATAGAAGCAAGGGGTGGCATTGCCAAGTACTGGTTTAGTTGGGTAGAAAATTGAAGAGGAAAGCAGTGTAGGAACCTGCATAGGGTCTACTAAGTCACCGAGAGGAGAAGGGTCAGAGTGTGAGGAAGGAGCTGAGTAGGGGCTAAGTCACATCTTCTCGTGGGTCTTCCCTATAGGTGCCACTGATCTCTACCAGATGAATATATAAAACTCACCCTCTACAAACTGAGTTCCTTCTCTCTCCCTTCTGAGCAGAAGCCGCGTGGGGAAAGAATGCCCAGGGCCCACACAGCTGTGTCTAGCCCAGCACCAGTGCCAGTATCACATTCCACACCCCCAGATACCCAGGCTGCTGCTGAGTTGACAGGACCATGCAGGAGACCAAGCTGTCCCTCTCTTAACTCTCCCCGGATCCCCACAAATCTCACTGTAACTGCCATCCCTGCAATCCCACAGACAACCCACCTCAGACCGTGTGCAAGTCTCTGGAAGACGCACATTGTTGTATGTCACAGCATTTTCGAGTGCAGAGTAACCATAGAGATCACAGTCCAACATAGCTACTTACATTCTACCTATTTTTATGATGCGCGGATCCTTGCAGGTCATTCTTTCTTTGTAAAGCCCCTTTCCTAAGCAAATGGCATGCATGCTTGTAAAGTGGGGGTGGGGATTCAGCGCAGATAGGGTGGTAGTAAAAAATTATAGAGGATGGGTTTTTCCAAACAGAATGTACACCCCGTGGGAGAAATTACCATTCCAAGATAAACAGAGGAGGACTTTTCAAATTAAACATTGCTCTCAATTATTGGATCTACTTCTCCTCAGTCTTCCTACCTCCAAGAGGTCCGCCCTCTCTGTCCTTCACCCAGTCCTGTTAGCCTTTACTAGCTAGCCACTGAGCACAGGATGCTAGCCTCTTGGCTTCTGAGCTCCATTTTCCTGATCTTTTCAACAAAGACCCAATTTAAGAGGATGATCTTGAAGGTCCTTTGCTACCAAAATATGTTTTTATTCCATAATTCTAAAAAGCAAGTGGCAACTTCATATTACCAAGAACTAAAATACTGCCAAACTCATGCTGATGATGCAGGGAAGGAAAGAGGAGCCAGTCAGAAAAGAGCATTCCAGAGTCTCATTTGCTAGCCTTAATAAAATCTCTCCAAAACAGCTCCACTTCTCCCCCCCCCCATCCTTGGTACCCATCCATCCCTTGCAGTTACAGTAGAGGGCGGGGCCAGTGCAGCAGTCCTCAGAGAATTAAGGACAGGCAGAAGGGGCTGTGATGCAGCAGATGGAAAAGATGGTTAATTAAAGGACTTTGGGACTTAATCCTATACCCAGCCTACCCCCACCTAATTCACCTCCACACACCCCTTACCCCTTTCTATCTAAATCCCACTTACACAATGGCTTAGGTTAAGGTTTCTCCTAGTTTAAATATAATACTCTTTATCCATCAAGAGCCTTTAACTGAAGAAGCCTAATTTTTCTCACCATGGCTGGTAGTTTGTTTTGCTTTGTAGTTGGGTTCTGTATTATTTTACCACACCCCTTCCTTTTCATACCGACCTGGTCCACCTCCATCAAAAAGTCATATCTTCCTGCACTTGCCACCTGCCCGATCCAGGTTCCTCCTTGTTTACACCCACATCTCCACATTCCTGCAACATACAACATTCTATCGCCACGGCTTGGGTTTCAAGACAGTAGTGATCTCAGAGAGGTAAAGTGATTTGGCATCACCAAGACAGGTCAAATCAGATCTTGTTTAATATTGTCTAGGAAGAAATAATAACCTCCTAGACAGCCAGGATATGTCCAAGGGGCAAGCAAATTTCTTCTCTAGAAACTTTAGACTCCAGAAACAGTGCGTGAAAAATATCTGAGCCGCCTGCAGGGGCACCCTGAACTACTCTCTCAGCCCCAGATCACTGCCTGTCACTTAGACAAGGCTTTACTGGTCACAAAATATGTTCTGCAAGCTGTCCTCGGGTTCATAGATGACAGAGGCATTAGCTACATCACCATAAAGAGTTAAGAAGCCTTGACACAAAAAAGGAAAGATTACCCAAACATTAAAGACTAGGACAGGAAGGTAGCAGAGAAAATGGGCTGGAGATGTTAGCAGAGCCACCCACCTCCCACTTGTAGAATAAAGCACTATGTACCTTTCTCTACCATTCCTAATGCTGGGTCTTCTATTTCTAAGTGGATATAAAACCTGGATTAGATCTGTTAACTTCCTTTGGGTTAGATCAGGTATTTTTTTCTAAGAATTCTTAACCTACCTAAAATTCCCTGATTTCTGCAATTCTAAAATTTAGAAATGTAAGCTAGATTTCAGCTGAATGAACCATGAAAAATCCTCTTTTTAAACACAGGAAAACTCTTTCAGAGATAACCTGTAAGAACGGCAAACACTAGGAACTTGGGACTCTTGAGTGTGAGCAAGTGCAAACAGTCTCATCCATCTTCTCTATAGCTTCAGAGAACAAGAGCTGCATTACTCACTGTTTCTGGGTCTGTAAGAGGGTCTGTGGGTCTGGCTTTCACCCTGGGATCTTGCTAGCTAAAAGTTGAGAAGACTGAGCAGAAAGGATATTGAGGGCTAGTTTGGGGAAGGAGGGTCTAAGACAGAGCATGGAAGAGGGAAATACCAAGTAACTTTACAGGATACTTCCTTGTCTAGTGTCTAGAATAATGTCTTTAAAGGGTGCTTGAAGGAGATTGGGTCCGGTGGCCTCCTGGGGTCGGCTTTGCAAAGGATGTTGCCTGGAGACACAAATTGTTGCAGGACAGTTAAGTAGAGGTCTTGAGTAAGAGGAACTAAGGAGGCTTATGCCTAGGAGAATGCCTTGAGTAATTAGGTACCCTGGGGAGGCATCCTTGGTCACACAGCCGATAGGGGTGTCCTAGCTTTGGGGATCCCGGTTGCCTAAGGAGAAGGCGGGGCCGGAGGATCTCAGGCTAGTGGGCACGCCCTTGCCCAGGCCTGCAGTGGACTCTTTCGCCAGCTGGCCCACCGCCCTGTCCACCTCTCCTCTCTCCACCCCAAGCATAAGAGGGGTGCGCATGGGGTCCCACTTCTGAGTCAGCTCCCTCCCTTTGCTCCACACCCGAGTGATGCTGGAGGAGCTCCCGGGGGAGAAGATGGAAGGCACCACAAAAGAGCGGAGGGGGTGTGGGAGGAGGGGGGGAGTAGGGAATGCGGCATCCAGGCCCCCCCGCCACCAGCCCAGCCCCCCGTCACCCCCCCTCCACCTCCAACAGAATGGTTTGCTCCGAGCGCCCTATTTAATCCCGGCGACTGCAGCAGCGCTGGCTCCCTCCCGGTACCCGCCTCGGCCCCGGGCTTGGAAGCCGCTCTGGGGGCGCCCCTTTGGACAGCGACGCCGGCTATCTAGAGCCCCCAGCCCCAGTCCCTGGAGATCCAGGCTCGCCAGCGCCCAGCCAGGGAGGTGGCCAGGAAGCGCGATGGGGGCCCCTTCCGCCCTGCCCCTGCTCCTGCTCCTCGCCTGCTCCTGGGCGCCCGGCGGGGCCAATCTTTCCCAGGACGGTGAGTGAGGGAGGGGGCGGCGCCAGGGGAGGTGGCTAGTGCCCTGAGATTGGGGTTCGGATTGGGAGCCGGGCGCAGGGAGCCTGTTGGCTTTGTTTGGAAGCGAGGGTTCAAGTCGCCAGCCTCTTGGAATACCCTTGTGTCTGTCTCTGAGCATCGCTGTCTCTGAGGACCGTGGGGTGTGCCGGCGTGTGCACCCTCTTGTGTACACGACCGACTGTGTATTTCTGCGTGTGCAGCAGGAAGGACCTGGATCTCGGGGGTTGCTGTCTATTTTGAGCAACCGGGGTCTGGATGTGTTGATGTCCGTGTGTGTCTGGGTGTGCGCGTCTATGTTGGTGTCTGGTGCTGCGTTTCTGTGTCAGAGTCTGTGTGTATGTCTGTGTCAGTGTGTGTTGGGGGCGGAGTGAGATTTGTCGCTGTTTCAGTCAGGGCGTGTGTTGGGGTGTTTGTGTATGTCTGTCTGTAGGGGTTGGGTGGCCAGAACGATCCCCAAAACTGCTGTGTGCAAACATTTCTGCTCCCCCGCGCGTCCCCCACCCGCCGCGAAGCTCTGAGTGGGCAGAGAAGGGGGCCTGGGTGAGGCTGTCGAGGGGGGCGTGGGCAAAGGAGAGGGGGCTTCTCCTTGAAGCAAAACAACAACACAGGGCGGAGGGGACCCCAGTTTGGCTCTAGTCCTGGTGGTGGTAAAATCTGGGAAAGAAAACCTATACTTGGGTGCGGGGCAGAGAGAGCAAGATATTTGGGAAGAAGGATCTACGAGGAAAACCAAAGCTTTCCTGAGCTGAACATTAATTTCTCCAAATTTAGGGTGGGGTAGCAGACTAGCATCTTTGCCCTGGTCTGAAACTCAACCCTTCTTGGGGCTGTAAAGGTAAAGAGGTGAAGGAAGGGAGTGGGGGGGTGAAGAAAAGAGGCGGGGCCAGGGGAGAGGGGACTTGGGGAAGAGCCCCTCCCGCCCCAGGCCAGACTATGTAGGTCAGCGCTGTGGGGGCACCTCAGCCTTCTTAAAGGCTGCTGGTGGTTAATAGGGTGGCTTTAAGAACTGTGTAGGGATAGGAAGAAGGGCGCCCCAGCTCAGAGCCTCAGGTTCCCGGAGGAGGGAGGACTGACAGTGGAGGGACTAAAGGAATGCATCCTCCTCACTCCCGCGGCCTGTCAGAGGTGGGCTGGGTGGGGGAGGGGAAAGGGAACAAGACCCGTGCAGAGCAAGGGGAAGTGGAAAGAGTAGAGGGGAGGGTGGTGGCTATGCCCGGCCAGATGCCCACAGGGGGGAACAAAACAGAAAGGACCGCAGGGGAGGAGAAAGGGGAGGCGGTTCCTGGGCGCTGGACCCAGTGACCAGCAGGGATGGGCACAGGGCGGGGCGGGGTGGAGAGAGGAGGGGTTGGAACTGGGGAGGATGATGTAGAGAATTTCATCTGAGGAAAGCTGGCTGAGAGCCAGGGTGCTGGCAAAATAATAGCTCCACCTTGCCTGACCTCTTCCCCTTACCCTGTCTCCATCCTGGTAAAGAAGCTTCCCCTGGTATGGGGACCCTGGGGATCCCCTCTCTACAGTTGGTTGGCTGACTCTTTCCACTCTCTACTCCCTACACTCTCCAAAGGGAGTTCCTACTATCACCACAGAGATGGCAGTCCCTTTTCTTGTACATGGAATCCCCTGTCCCCAGAGGACTGAACCAAGGGGAGATGAGCAGCCCTGGGGGAAAGAGTGGGCTCAGTGCAAGGCAAAGACTGGATACCTGTGCCTCAGTAATGACACTCCTGTAAGGCCTCGACTTTCAGTGCAGACCCTGGCTTCCCCACACTCATAGCTGAACTAAAGAAAGCTAATGCCCAAACTACAGTCTTTTGGCAATGGGAGCTACGAGTGCCAACCTCAGACCTGAAAAGGGCAAAAGAGATGTCAAGAAGCTGCAGGGTCCTTACCTTTAGGCAGAGCCTAGAATAAACCTGTTCAGTGACCACATCTTTGTGTGTCCTGTGCCTGGCTCTCTCTTGTTTTTCTGACTTGGGAGTCCAGCCCCTATTTAAGCTTCAAGTACAAAGAATGAGAACATTTTATCTTAGCTTAGAAGAACAGTTAGGGCAGAAACTTACAGGAAAGAACAGAAAGCAGTAACTTTAGCGTGAAGAACTGAAAAGGATGGGTCAGGGAGAGGGAACGTGAGTAAGGATATTCCTTTCAAAGAAAATCTAACTAAGCTTCCAGAACATCCGTGTAGGGTACAAAACCCCAGGATGCACTGATGTTTGAGATGTAACCACCAGATATCCTGTACTAAATTGATTTTGTACCTTGATTTATGAGCTAAGAAGGTGAGCTCCAATGGTGGAAAAATACATAGACTCATGGATAGCAGCAACCTGGAAGGCCATTCTGACTAGCATCAATCAGGTGATCTGGTACCCCTGAGTTCAACTGGGGTTCCTGAGCAGGGTTCTAGATAATATAAAACTCACCCTGCAATGTTGGACCAGGCCCAAACTAGGAGATATGTAGTGTGAAGACTTAAGGACCAAGTAACCCAGCAAGCTGATGCTTAGATCATCAGGGGTGAGATGATTGGGAAGCTAACTCCACTGAGAAGAAGAAAAACAGACTTCATGTACCTCAGAGGTGTAAATCCCCCTAGGGCACAGCATACATATTTTAAGCTCATAAAGATGAGCAGGGATTGAGAATCCGGAACAAGACAGGGCCAGCTAGTTCTATCTGAACCTGGCCATTAGTGCTGTGGCCACATGCTTAGGAATTCACCACCTGCCCTCCCTTCTGGTCTTTCTCCACTAGTACTAGCAGAAGTTGGCCGCTTCCATTTGAGAAACACAAGGCCTGTGAACTTAATGCACCCTGTGGTCATGTCTCTGGTGAGCAGCTCGACGTGACATTCGGCACGGTGGCCAGCAGCCTTCTTACGGTTCCTCATTCCCCAGTTATTTTCAGTACAGTGATTTAAGCCAGCAGAAGGACAACCTTGCTTTGCTCTACCCAGGTTATAGCAACTAAACCTTGTATTTTAACTAGCCCACACAGGCATATCTTTTTCTTCCCAATGACCTTCTGTCCACTGCCATGCATTCTGCAGCCCCCTGGCCAGGTGCCCAGTGTAGAGATCATGCCCAATGTGCTTGAGAAGCCCAGCATTCTCTGTGGCACTGCCCACGGGTCTGCTTGGCAGATCTACTCCACTGAGTTTCTTTTCCTTGTTATTACTGTAAGGGTTCTGTCTGTTTTTATTTGTTCTCTTCTTAGTTCTAGCTATCACTCTTGGGAAGGACATACTCTCCCTTAAGATTTGCACATCATCTGACACACAGAAGTTGAGTCTACAAAAGAGACACTGGAATATAGGGTCTAGTAAATTTAATGAACATCCAGACTGTCTATTGTAGGATATCTAATGGCCTCAAAAATCATGCCCAGGTTTTTTGTCCTAAGTTCTGCGTAGGCTTAGGTGGCACTGTTGATTTTCATATTTTCTTCCCGGGACCCTGGTCTCTCATTCATTTAGGAAAATTGATGAAATTAAGACCTGTAGTCTTTGCAGTATGGCTGGCTTCTCTATATTTTGTAAGCTACACCTAGAGTTTGCTATAGTCCAAAGTTCTCTGCCCTCCACTGAGGGCCAGTAGACTGCACTTAGGCTTTCTCCCTGCCCTCTTCCAACTGAAGAAAGGAGAAATACCTAGTCTAACTTCAGGAATGACATGTTGGAGATATTCAGCATCAACTTGAAGAGGGTGACTCATAGTTCTGCAGCCATAAAATTCCACAGATGGCTTGCTTCTTTTTGGTGTTCTGGTCATTTTCAAATAGCAGACAGGACATGATGCCACTGCTCTGTGAATCCTGAGATTGGACTGAGGCAATTTTTTCCGCTCTTGCTTACTCTACTTTCTCTATCTAATATGTAGAATGGTGTTTAAAGCAGCTTTTTCTCAAGTCATGTGCTGGGGGAAAATCTTCACAGTTGTCAGAGAAAGAAAACCCTTGGGGCTGTGCCTAGTCACATTCTTCACTGCTTCCTACTCCAGCGGAGCTGCCGGAGCTGCCGACTGGCTCCACAATCCCCTATCTGTCATCTGAGCCTCAGTAAGGGAACGAACGTCATCTAAGGATGGCAGTCTAGATTCCTCATTCTCCTTGAAGCAGTCAGCTTTTTGCTGAATGAATAATCTAGAATATTAGAAAAGTAGAGTAATTATATTTTTATTTCATTTTTCTGTAGTTCTTGTGATTTACCCAGTAGAGTCTTAAATGATACATAGGCTTTCTACTACTAATCTTTACCCTAGTCCAAGATCTTCTTTTCTTTTTAATGTCAGAGGCTAGTGCTTCCTGTTTAACTATTGGCTACAAGCCAATATACTGGAACAGTTTGCTTCCTGTATGGGGTCATGTTCTAGAGGTACACTCATAGTCTGTGAGAAATGAAATCTCCACAGAAATGCTTGTGAGACAGAAGAAGATGGAAGTGAGGGAAGAATAGAAGAGAAAGGAAGGGAGGGAGGAAGGGTAGAGGATAAATCAAAGTTAAGAAGGAAAAGAGGGAGAGGGAGAAGGTGGGAGAAGGAGGGAGAGAGGGAAAGAGATCGAGAGTCAGAATCATAAAAGAGTCTGACATGCCGCTAAGAAAAGATTCAAGTCTCTAAAAACACACTCAAATTAAGGATAAACACTCTATATCATTATAAAATGGAGAAGAATATGTCTCCAGAGTAAAGATCCACCACTTCTGCCAAGATTAGAAATAGTGATGGTTCTTTATAAGGTCGGACTCAGCTCATGTTAGAGTTCTTAAAACTATGCAAGTAAAACCCTAATCCAGTAGTTGTATGTGACAAGGCAGTCCATTCTGTTCCTGAAAAACTAACCTTTCAGGAGTAGAACACATAAATGTTAGTTTCTTTCCACACATAGTGGCTCATTAAAGCTGCATATTCATCATCAAACTATCAAGTATTAAAGACTTTTATTAATTTACCAAAATTCCCTTAAATGTAAAAGCCAGGAACTAAATGTGTCCTGTAAAATAAAGGATTTTAAGCCCTGATGACAACACTCTTTTTGAATGTTCATGGTCCCATTTTTCCTCTCCTTGTATCATCAAATGTTAACTTCTTATAGAAAATTGGTATCATCAGAACATAGAAACTATCAGATGGCTATAACATTTTGGCTTTCCTGTATCCTAGGGTTTCTATGAGTATCACAGGAACTGGATATTATTTCCTTTATTGGACCATAATCCTAAGTATAATTTTAGTAACATATAGCAAATAAAATCTGGTGGTGGTCCTTGAAATATTTTGGGTGTATACAACAGACTCAAATGAAATCCTTTAAAAATGGATTTAGAATAATGGTCCTAACGAAAGTTCAATATTAAGTTCTGTGGGCACTAGAGCTTTCTTCTTAACTTGTGATGACAGGTTCCAAGTCCTCTTTCAAATAAGATACCTGTGCTTTGAGCTCTCCATGGTGCTGGCCTCTCATGGTGACACTCCAGGCTCTTCTTGTTGCTCTCCATGGTCCTGCTCTACCTTTTGCTTTATAATCTCTGCTCTCACAGGGCAGTCCTCAGAATTTGGCTAAACAACCACCCCCCACCCCCACACACACCTTTCACTCAGTCAGAAATGCATGCAGATCTTCCTTTTAAAAGGGAGGCCAAACCCTGATACAGGAACATTGTGAGTTCCCCTGACCAATTCACTGTAAGAAGGAGACAGAAAAGTAATTCTCAGATTATAGATGTTCAGGAAACTGGGGTCCAGAGTGTCCTTAGATGGCCTAAAAATAACTGCATGTGATTTGGTACCTTGAATCATAGTATAAACAAGACCTGCATGTGCTGTAGTTTAGATTAAGATGGCATTGCTCCTGTGTTAGGTGGAGAGTAGAAGGAATCTTCTTCTGTCATAAGCCTACAGCCCCTAATAATACCCTAAATCTTATGCCAGCTTTACCAGTCCTGCTATAACACTTGATTTCCTTCTTCCCTCTACATCAGCAATGCAAACATGATATGTAATAAAGTGTTTTAAAACTAGGTAATAGAGGGCCCCACCATATAAGAGGAATAAAAACTAAATATCAGAGCCCTGATTCATTTCTTCCACTTTTATGGAGAGAATGGCCTTAATCATAAATTTCTCATCCTAGGTTAATGTCTGTAGCCAAATCTCAGTAAACGTATCCTTAAGTGGACTCTGTTACACATCTGCCAATAATCCGATGGCATCAAGTGTGACATGTAAATTTCAACACAAGAGTATGTCTACATGTATGAATGACCTAGAGAGGAGTCTAGCTGGAGAAGTACAATGTCAGAATGAATCTTCAGGGCTCCTCCTTTATTTCCTCACTTGAAACAAGAAGAAGCTTCATTACCTGTCAAGGGCAAGTAATGGAAGTGATTTATCTCTGTGAGTGGGCCTTCTGGAGGATAGGATTGGGGTTACAGCAACAGCTGGAGCATCTTGCATCCACTAATTTCCCTGAGCCCCACACTGCAGTGAAGAACAGGACCTATTTCAAGAAGGATTCAAATGCAGAGATTCTAACTTTGTTCAATATGTCCTTCATCCCTCACTGTGAAATCTCGCATCTGGGAAGGTATCCAGGAGCATAACAAAGCTATATATATTTTTTTTAAGAACTAAAAGTCTGCATTTGCTAAAGACTTATTTTTCCCTTCCCCAGCTAGACTTGTCCTAATTATATATTGATTGCTAATTATAAGCACCTTTAGCTCATTTACTTCTAGTTCAGGGTCAAGAAGGTCAAGAGTATCACCTTGGCCTGAGGAAAAGAAAATGTGATAGAAGTCTGTGACCTGGCTATCCATCTATAAGGAGGCTACAACCTCTCTCTTTGCTTTCATGATTGTCTTAGGCATTAGCAAAGCAGGATGGAGTTCTTGTTCTTTAAATATCAGGTGATACTGAAAATAGACAGGACCCTGTCTGGAGTGTCTATTCATTTACTTTACCTACTGTTTCTTGGCACTTGCTTTCCAGCCTAAGAGTCACCCAGGTTAAAAACAAAAACAAAACAAACAAACAAACAAAACACTTCTAAATGAGAGTTTGTTTATGGAGTTTATTTATGATTTAAATACTCGATACCCTTTAGCAATACATAAAAACTCTGATGAGTACATCAGTAACAGGTATCATGGAACATGGCATCATGTCCATCTTTTAAAGAGCCTGAGGCCAAGTTCTTTCATTATAAAATGAAGGGACAGTCTTGCCATCTGCTCCTAAGCATTTGTCATTTTTTCAAATGCAAAATTACAGTGGGCCCATGGTGCTTGCTAGTTCTTACACTTCCTAATAATGGAATCTTCCCAAGGACACAAGATATGTTGTTCCCCCTCCAACTTGCAACCTATAATCTCACACAGATATAAAACACACCATCACTAAGCCCGTGAGCCTTCCATGTTTTTATTTATCCTCAACTGCTGCTAATGCCAAGTCTTTTCTGGTTTCCAAGCCCTGGAGTCTAATGTCAGTGACAGATGGACTGGGCCTTAGCCCTGGGGAGGAGAGGATTCTGGCCCTTTCCTGGGGAGTTTGAGCAGAAGAAAGATACTAAATTCTGCTTTGGGGGAAGCTCTGAGGTTAAGCCATATGGTTTTCTGGAAGTAAAGGGGTTCTGATTAATATGAGCATGTGAAGCAGGCCCTGTATCTGGGTCATAATAAAAGCTGTGTGTCTGTGACAGAAAAAAACAAAAGCAGACATATGAATAATGAGAATCCCAGTGATTCTGAAGGACACATGTTGGAGAGAAAAAGGATGACCACCTTGGAAACTGCAAACATCTTAGGGAGCAAAGAGGAGAAATAACCACACCAAAGCTGAGACAGTCAATGGAGGCTTAAAAAGAGGAGAAGAGGGATCTTTCTGTCAAAACAACATTATTTATCATTCTGGAGACTGTGAGATTTGTAGGCTTGGAAGAATGTGTCTGTCTCATAGAAGAGTTAAACTCCCAGAAAAGCATGAAGTAGGGATGGCATGTACAATGAAGCATTCTTTAAAATACAGATCTTCTTTTTTTAAGTGATAAGAATTAGAGAGAGAGAGAGAGAGAGAGAGAGAGAGAGAGAGAGAGAGAGAGAGAGAGAGAGAGAGAGAGAGAGAGAATGAGAATAAATCTCAGTTAGGCTTAGGGGAATCCAGGAAACTAGAGTAGTGTGGGTGGGTGTGTAGAGTGGAACACATTTTTCTTCATGTAACTCTCCTAACCACTGCCCTGAACCTGTCATTCACACCCTGCCTCTGATCATCCAGTGAAGGGAAACAGTAAAAACAAGTCAGGAATATTAGAGCCAGCAGAGATAAATGCCTTCCCGTATGCCTTGTAGGAAATTAGACTTTTCCAAACCATTGTTATCACACCACACCAAGCCATCACTCTAGAAGATCTAAAACACTGCCCAAACAGTAATGTCCAGGAAGGAATGCAGTAAGATGGAAATTTGCACATGCATGCAGACAGGTCAGGTACCCAGGCACCAGGTAGTTTTGGCAGGATGTGAGAAACATGCTGGAAGCTCTATTTGAGATCTTGAGCCTGCCAGTAATTTGTGTGTGGGGGGGGGGTTGTTTTGGTTTTTTGTTTGTTTTTGCATGTCCCCCCATGATTTTCTGAGCTTTCCGGCTCAGTCTCAGTTTCCTATCTTACCATAACCTTTCAGTATACTAAATGAATTCCATGTTCACTTCTGTTATGTTTCTTTTCCAAGATGCTTTCCTGAAGTATGGGGGATGCATATTTTTCTCAGTGTATCATGTGCATGTGCATTTGTGCATGAGTTTCTCTGTCTCTGTCTTCTCTTTCTCTGTCTCCCCCCCCCTTTGTCTAAAAATAACAAATTTGTGGGAAAGGTATACTTTCCTACTCAGTTTAAGTGGACATGCAAAACTTCACATAAAACCAGCCTTTAGGTTATTGCACTAGAATACCAGCCCATATCAAACCTTCCATAATTTCTGAAGAATTCAAACACTGTGGGAAGGCATGGGGAGACAGATCCTGCAAAAGGCTGTCACCATCCCAGGTACCATCATATACCTGCATAGTTTGTTCTCCAGAAGTTAGTGATGTGCTTCCGTGCTCTGCCTTCTCTCTCCCTCCTAGGCTGCTGGTGCAGAATTCTAGAGGCTTGTGAAAGGGCTAAGTTGAACAAGGAGCTGTTTGGGATCAGATGCCCCTCCTCTTTGTCTCCCAACTGCGTGTGTCCTTGTTACAACTCAATATTGGCTGCAGAGGGGCTTGTTTTGGTTGGGGGCCAGCCCAGGGCTCCCTCTCAGCGCTAATGCACCAAGAACACTGACTCAGTAGCAAATCAAAGCAACAGCTGTCCCCACCTCCTTCTCTGCCACCCACTTCCCAGTCTCTCTGCTCCTCAGAATCTTAACTAAGTCTGTGAGCATCCCCCAAGCCTACTGCAAGCCCACTTCTGCCTCCAGATATTTTTTTTCCTTCTAGCTTAAGAATAGGACACGTTCTTCTGCTTTTTTCTCCACCCATCTAGTCTAACCCCTTTCTCTTCCACTTCACACTCAAGTGCATGTTCCCATGACTGTGAACAGTGCATGCTCCATCAAGGTAGAGTCAGGAGCATATTTGAATTCATACATAAGAGCATTTGTGCCTGAGTGCGCACCACACACACACACACACACACACAGACACAGACACACACACACACACACACACACACACACACACACACACACACACACACAAAACAATCTTATTCTCATGGCCACTGCTTTTAGCTCCTAAGGACACAGCAATGGCCTCTGCCCTTCAATTTCCTCTTCTGAGGAAACTGAAGTCTATAGGCAAGACGTGGCATTTGTGACACTGTTCCATCTGACACAGCTTCGGAGATCATTTCTTCATCTCCAACTTCTCCAACCTGTCTGACAGTAAACTCACTTCCCTTGAGGTTTGAGGTCCTTCCCAAGTGTAAGATTAGAAGGAGGATAGATATCACCAGATAGAAAAGTCACACTCAGTGGCAACTTTGCAGTCTGAGTTAGCTAGCTTTCAAGACTCTATGATGCTGTGATAAGAACGAAAGACTACAGTTATCACCTGCCAGCCTGTGGGACTTGTTCGAAGTCTTACACTTTGGGGCTTTCTGTTTTTCATGGTAACTAGAAATGGCTGCACTTGGGCTGCGGTTCAGCGGTTTGCAGACACGCATGCTCACAGACACATACACAACAGTATGGACTGACTGCTACTTAGGGCTGTGTCAGTTCTGAAAATCGATATTTATGAGAGTCGTCGTGGAGAAACTATTTGGGGCAAATTAATTTTAACAGAAAGAGGAGAAAAATTGAACTTTGGTGCCAAAGTCAGAACAAGCATTCCTCTCATCCTAATAGTCAATGATCTTAAGAGAAATCAGCTCTGGCCATTAGGGGTCAGTAGAAAATACTGATAGAATATGGAACCTAACGGTAGAGCTTAAGAAACACACAAACACACACACACAAACATACACAGACCTTCATGACAAGGTAAATCTTTATAGTTTTTTCCCTAACATTTGCATATTGGAAATGTTTCCAAATGACTGGATTTTTATTTACTTTTAATTTTATCGAGAAAAGAGTATTACACCAAGATAAGGTCTTCATTTTACCTCCTTCCTCACACCGTCCTACAGGAGCTAGCCACCTAGTCTCCTCTTTACTGAGCTTGGAAAACCTTTTGTTTTCAACCTGCTGAGGAAGGAACCAAAAGATGTCTCTGAAATGCATCATAAAACCTGTTGGAACCCAGATTTAGTCTCTCCTAACCTGATGCTCAGACACTGTTAATAGTGTGAAAATGACACAGTCCAAAACTCCTGAGCCTCTGACCCAGGCCTTGGACCAAACTGAAGGGTTAATTACCATAATAAAAGTTCCTTCTGGGAGGAGTGGAAATCTACCCTTCCCCCATCTGTTTCCACTTACATCTTATGTGCCTCTTAGGAAAGTAAAATCAAGCCAGGAGAGAATAATGACTCTGGGCCCAAGAGGCTTCTTGACAAACAAGGCTCCAGGAGGGGAAAACTAGACAGTGACAGAAATCATATAGGGAGGAAGGAGAAGGAGTAAAACCTCCTCTCAGCAAGCCACTGACAGGGGAGCAGGAGAACACGGGGAGCAGCAGCCAAGGCATGACTGAGCTCCTGGGTTCTGAAGTGCGCCTGAGGGATGGAAAGGAGGGTGTGTGTGAGGACTTTGTGATCTCACTGTGGTACAGACTCCCATCCCAATGGAAAAAGAAGGAAACACACCTGGAATACAGAGGGGGCCCAGAATCAATTAACTCTCCTCCTAAGGCCAGGCCTCCCTCTAACTGTTCCTTGAGGTCTCAGGCATGAACAAACAGTGATCTAAGAAAAAACTAGGCAACCTGAGACAGGAATGCAGGTAAGACAAGAATACACCAGTAGCTGTCAAAAGATGTCAACAGAGAGGATTTTGGTAAATGTGGCACACTTGTGGCTGCCAAAGACCAGCTGTAGGAAGTTGAGTGTAAAGAGAGTCCTTTGTGATCTAAGTGTTTTTGCTCTGAAGTCAAAGTGACTCCTCCAAATCTTGGAGTTATCTTCTAAATCAGGATTCGGATGGAACTGGTCCAGTTTCCTCCAAATGCACATTCAAACATTTACTCTTAAAGAAAAAAAATGTGGCTCTGAGAATAAGAAAACCTCCAGGGGCCAAATTCCAATTCTAATTTTGCTATGGCTATTCTCTGCTGCCTGTGACCCACATGTGCCCAGAAATTCACCAAGGGGCCGAAGCTGGGTGAGACTGTCAGGTCTGGGAGCACTGCACTGAGACTTCTAAGAGTAGATATTCCATTTTAAAAGAGATTCCGTATTCTAGGCCACAGCCCCCAGTATGTTTTTCCCTTGGAGATAACACTTCTCCACCCACCTGTCATGGTAGTCGTGAGGAATAACAAGTAGGCTGGGCTGAGCATTATTTTTAACTCTGGAGTTAGAGAAATGCTGAGTCATCACCAGCGGCAGCAACAGCAGCAGCAGCATCACCATCATCACCATCACCAACATCATTATCATCACCAGCACTACCACTGTTACCATCATAATCACCATCATAATCATCACCATCATAATCACCATCACCTTCACCATCACCAGAATCACCCTCATCATTACCATCAATACCATCATCCTCACCATCACCACCACCATTACCCTCTCCATGATAGTCAACTCTTACTCAGGGAGTCAGGGAAGTAGGGTTCTGGATACAAATACTCATAAGTCCAGCTGACATCATGCAGACCAGAGTTGGTTCCTTTCTGCCACCATCCCAAATGTGCACCCATTACACTGCTAATAGTTTTGCCCATACATTCTAGATCCCCAGAGAAAACAAGACAGGGAAGATACATAAACCAATCAGTCAAGGGTGATGGTGACATGCTCTTAGAGAGTTTCCTCCCAGTCACTTAAACTGCAGCACAGTACATTTTTATTCATTTGAGTAATTCACTTATTTATTCAATAAATATTTATTGAGCCCTTACTATGTGTGAGGTCTTGTGTTTACAGTAAAAACCTGAGTCATTGGTGCCAATGCATATGCTTTGTAGAGGCACATTATTAAGTCTGAAATCCCTGCCTGTGCTACTCCCAATAAGAACAATCGATCAGAAGGAAACCAGGGTAAGGGAAAGGATTATTTTGTCCTTTAAAATAATAGGGATTCTAGGGATAATAGAACCCACAGGTAAATAAAAACTAGAATTCAAAAATGCCTCCAAATAACTGAGGGCCAACAAGACAACCTTTTTGCTTTTAGCCTAGATGCTAGAATGTGATGGGAACATAAAGAAGTTTTGTCAAAAGCTTTAAATAAACGTATCTGTTGTTTGATTAACCAAAGAATACCATGTTATAGAAAAATTAGGGATAGATAAAAATATTTCCCAAAGTATGCAGTGAGGACAAATTATAAAATCCAGTTAAAACCAAACTCACTGGACGCCAATCACAACACCATGACACAAGCCACTAGCCTGCTACTCTGTGATTTTTATCGTCTTGCAGTAGATCTCTAGCACCATCATGTCCAGGCAGTCCATGCTTTTCTTAGCCTACTTTTGTGCTTTTGGATTTGCTATTTTCTCTGCACTAACAGATTCTGAGCTCTGTTCTCACAACAGAAGATGCTCAGCATCTGATTCACTTAATAAATAAATATTTATTAAGCACCTTCTATGTGCAATATGCTGTATTAGGGCTAGTATTGATACTAAGATGAATCAGATATCAACTGTTCTTGTAGGATCTTTATGATTTAGGAATGAATCCAAGTTGCAATTCAGGGAAGAAGGCACTGCACCGTGTAAGGAAGGAAGAAAATGCAGTGCAACTCAGAAATATGGGGACAGTTCCCCTCTCGGACCACTAAGGTGGTAGGTCTTGAAAAAAGAGCTTCATAAAGTAGACTTAAAGGTTAGAGATAAGACCCATAGAGATGAGTAAACAGCATTAGAATCATAGAAAAGGAAATGAACCCAGGATGGCAAATACTTTAAAAGAAATTCTAAATAACTGCTGTGTCTAGAATGGGTAATCAGTAAATGGTACAAATTTGACAAGTGGGTTGATATCAAACTGCATATGGCCTTAAAAATCTGATGGGGTTATGCCTCAGTAAAGTATTTGCTATGAACCTAAACACAGATTTCCGGAACTCATGTAAAAAGCATGGTAAAGTGGCATGCATCTGAACACCAAGCACCAGGACTGGGGAAAGGCAGGTGGATGCCTTTCTATAAAAAGTAGGTAAAGAACAGATATGATGGTAAAGGAGCTTACTAACTTGCCAAAGCTGAGAAATTGAGTTCAATCATCCAGACCATTATGGTGAAAGAAGGTAATTAACTTCTGCAAGTTTCTGCAGGTTGTCCCATAACTTCCACATGGACACTATGACACATACAGACACACACATTTAATTTTAAAAAACAAGTAAAATATAAGCTGGAGAATGAGTGAGAAAGACCCACTGTTAGCTTCTGACACACACACACACACACACACACACACACACATACACACACATACACACACATACATATACACACATATACACACACATACATACACATACACACATACACACACATACACACACACACAGAGAGAAAGAGAGAGAGAGAGAATAGAATAGAAAGTCACAAAAGGTTTGTGAACAGATAACCATGTGACTAGTAAGTATGACATTCCTCAACTTGCATTGCCTATAAAAGCAGGAGCTCTCCTTCATGGCTCTTCCCATGTATGGAGCCAGCAGCTACTTCCAAAGATCCTGAGTAGAATCCTTACTAACTCCACTTCAAAGTCCATATGTCCCTTTTAGAATACGCCTCAGCTTCTTCCTTTTCCTGTCCAAACATTTTGAGGGAAATCATGGTGATGTCATAAATGACTGGCACAATTTTAATCCAAAGATAGTTCAAGCTTTTCATAAAGCAGCTTATAATTTGTGCTACTTATCCGTGGTCCTGATGCTAGCTAGCATTACAATCACTCATCTGCTCCCATAGGAATGGCCATTCAGAGCGTATCGCTAGCAGCCTACTATTTCATAAAATTGGGTAACTTGCAGACATATTAACAGAGTTCCCAAGAGTAGAGATACAAGATCACAAGCACATTTCAGAATTAGCGGACACGTCACCCATACTCCACAGAAGGGAGAGTGATGCCCCAGACACATCTCAAATAGTTCCCCAAAATGCTGCAGTCCAAAGCGAATTTTCTGCAAATGTACAGAAGCAATAAATCATGCACATCTCAAACATGTCATTTATGGAAGGTTATTTGCTGTTCTCTGCTTCTGAACAGTTCAGCTGGGCTCAAGTGATGTACGTCACCATTTTACTTATTTATCTTATGCAGGGAACAAAACCCCTAATGGACAGGTCTGAGCAGGAAAAGAAGCCACTGAGGAAGATGCAGACGAAAGGACAGAGAGTGGAGAGCAGGAACGGGCTCTGCCTGAAGAACAGTATGTGCAGTCTAATGTGGAGGCAGCAAAATACCAGGCTAGTTCCATGCAGCAAGAGCACACAAGAATGGAAGTGTTAAGGAAATGTAGATTTAAATGGTAGTGTGTCTGCTCTTAACTAGCTCAGGTTTACATGAGGAGCCTGGTAATGGAACAAACGCACAACAGTGCAGTGTGTGGAAATGCTCCAGAAAGCAGGGGCTGTTGAAATCTGAGGAGCCCCCAAGGGAGCAGGAAGGGATCTTGAGAAGTGTGTTGGGTTCCTTCAGGTGAACCAAGGAGCCTCTTTGGATGTCAGCTTTGAAGGGGTTTATATCTGGCTGCCTATCCCTTGCAATTGTTTTGAGACAAAATGACGTCATGGGTGAAAATCCACTCTGCAAACTTAAAGTCCCACACTGAAGTATGGCAAGGCTATTTCATTGGCCCGTGTGAATGAACGTCTGTATAGTAGTTCTTATACTGTCTTCCTGGTACCTGTGTTGTATGAGGGAGCAGAAACCCCTTACCTGGCTTCTCCCTGTTTCTCCAGTATACCATGCTCCAGTAAAACCAATCCTGTTTCTTACTTAATACTGACACAGCACACTTCAAAACATGTAACCTGGAAAATAATATGAAACACTCACCCCTGTCCAGAAATCCTCATCCTTGGTGTCAACACAAAGCATTCCCAGAATGAGGGCTCTTCATCTCCCGACTGCCTCTCTGCTGGAATTGAGAACCTCGCTCTCCTTCATTCTCTCCTCGTCTCTCTTCTGTCTTCATCAAGTCTTCTTTTTCCCCAACCCCCAACTCCTCTTTATCTGTTAGAGTTGTACCTTGTCTCTCAACTTTGCTCAGAGCAAAGTAAAATCACAAGTCTTCAGGGAGATCCCGGCAGAAGCAGTGGGGGGGGGGGGGGTGTTAGGGGGTGTGTTTACAAGGCTGCCAGCCCCGCCCATGAGCTCTCTAGATCTTTATCTGATGTGAGCACTATCTCGCTTTCCCCTCTCCGTTCCCCCTCTCTTTCTCCCTTTAGTCACCCTCTTCCAAAGCTACCTTTTCTTCTCTATTCCCTCCGGACCAGCTTACTTTCCCTTTTCATTTTTACCCCTCTCTCCCTAGTCCTGTCCCCTTTCTTCTTTTTGTTTTGACCCACCTACCTACCCTCTTTTAGCCCCGCCTCCACCTTCTTACTTCTTATCCCTCGGTCCCGCTACGCCCCCCCCCCCCCTTACTGTTGTGCTTGCTGGCACCACTGGCAAACTTCTCCCTGCCCTGCTGTCCCAGGAAAAGAAGCAATTCCAGTCTCCTCAGCAGCTGATGATCTCACTGAAATGTTGCGATGTGATTGGCTATTCTAGGACTCTGTGGCGGGAGATCTTGTGAAGGTGCTTGGCTGGGTTCTTTGTCCCTCTGCTCTTTTTGTGTGGGTTGGAACTGTAAACCCCAGACACCGCTGTATTTCACAATAGAGTATAAAAGCCATCTAGTTCTAAGAGAAGTGGTGACCATTGCCTGGGTGACAGAATTGGTGACATCTGAGGAAGGCACAGACTCAGAGAGACAGAAGCCTGGGAGTCTAGCATGAAAACTGAAGAGAATCTGAGCATTTCATAGAAGCTTACACTCAGGGAAGCTGTAGTGTGATTCCCAGTCCCAGATTTGATCTTTCTTCACTGAGGAGGGTCTCACCTTGGAACAAAGAGCAATGAATTTGAAATCATGCATTTCATTTCGAGCCTCTACTTAATTTGTATGACGTTGGGCAAGTCATTTCATTCTGCTTCAGCATGGCAAAACAGGAGCGATGACATCGCCACCTTTTTATAGGTTTAGTGAAAGAGGTAAACGTGAAAATACATTCTAATGTTTACACCTGCTGTTGTGTTAAAAGATAATATGGTATAACAAAAAAGAATCCCGAATAAGGAGTTTGTAATGTATTTTGGTTTTCATCCCCCCCCTTTTCTTTATCTCTTTGTGGTTTCCCATTTTTTTTCAGTAGTGAACCCCTCACAATCTTTTGTGGGATTCTTTGTCCTTATCTGTGAGGTGGGAAAACTGGACTGAATGTTCTCCGAGATCTTTTTTTGGCTCTAACACTATGTGACTGACAGATAAAGCTTAGCCTACCAGAGACTTCGTTTTCTTTTTCAGACCTCTTGCTAATGTCTCACTTTCCCTTAGGTTTGCTGAGGAAGCTCCTTTCCATAGGGGCCTACCCCTTCCACACCCCCACCATGACAGTGTAGACACAAGCTATAGCAGTTTGCACAGGGCTCATCCTTGATGGAGATTCTCTCCCCAGGCTACTGGCAGGAACAGGATTTGGAGCTGGGAACTCGGGCTCCACTGGAGGAGGCCCTCAGCTCCACAGTCTGGAGCACCCCTGACCTGCTGGCCAGTCAAGGTGAGAAACCAGGCCCTTCATCTCAACGTTCCACGGATGTCTCTCTCATCCTCACACCATCTCCCACTCATGGTACCCCACTCCATGTTCTCACGCCACTCCTCTCCACACAGCTTTCTCCTTCTCATTTGACGTCTAGATCTTAGCTCTGCACCACCACCACTTTTCCATGCACCCACTCTCTCCCTCACTCTGGTACAGAGACCTCTGTAATTCTATACCTCTTTCCAAAAATAAAAAGGCCTCCAGAGGAGTGGATTTCTCAAAACAAAGAGGTACTGGAGAGGTGAGGCGCTGCCAAAGAAGAATTCTTCAAGGGAGACAAGGGCACAGGAATTAGAGGTTGGAAAGTGACATACTTTTATTGCAAATGAACAGCCTCAGACACCTCCCATTGAGAAATTTTGAGAAAAATTTCACTTCCAAATTTGCTCAGTGACTACACAGAAATCTCAAAATCCATCACAGGTTTTAATTCTCCATTCAGAGGATTACTTTAGGAAAAACTCAAAGAGAACAGTTCTGTGTGAAGGGCAGAACCTAATTCCGGGGTTCAGAAATAACGATCTGATCTTAGGGGTCTCTTCACCTCGGCTGCCTTCTTGCCTGTGCCTATAAAACTGGGGGGGGGGCTCCCTCAGTTCCCGATTTTACAATTCTAGGCAGTCAGAATGACCAGGCTTCACATTCCAATTGGGAAACGGCTGCCTTTAAAGGCACGTCTCGCTTGGCAAAATTTCCAGTTCTCAGTATGCCTTCCCTCGGTTAAGATCGAGGAGGATGTGTTTCCTGGAAATGCAGGACTAGGAAAGTAAGATGTGATCAGGCTGGGGAGGGGTCCAGTCTGTGACAAAGAAAGCATTGGGCTGACTGTAGTCTCTCCAGTGCTCTGTAGAGAATGAGTAAGTGTGTGCAGGGCTGGTTGTGGAATTCTGTGACATAGAAAAGACTTTCAACATTCCCGAATCAGAGCATGGAGATGATTATTTTAGATCTGCTATGAGGAGGTCACTGCTGTGGGGTTACTGTGAGTGATTCTGAAGACAAGGGGATCAATAGCAGAAATCAGAACCCTTGCTGTGAGGGCTTCAGCGCAGTACCTGGGGGCAGAAACTGATGTCCTTATTGGAGAGGTTCTCAGCTAGACCTTAAGAGAAGGTTCATTTGGCATTCAATTGATTTATCAAAAACAACAACAAAAGAAAAAGAAAAAGAAGAAACACACCTGGATTTCTCCCTCTCCCTCTCTTCCTCCTCTCTCTTTCCCTCCCTCCTGTCCTCCCTCCCCTGCCTTCCATGACCCACCTCTCTCTTCCTCTCCCTCTCCTACTTTTGACACAGGGTGTACGCAGTTCAAGTTGGCCTCAAATTCAGCACATAGCCAAGAATAACCTCTAACTTTTGCTCCACTTGTCTCTACTTCCTGAGTGATGGGATAACGTGTGCTCCTGTACGAGTAGCTATTGTTGTGCTGGGGGGTCCAGTCCAGGGCTTCATGCATGTTATGCAAAGATTCTATCAGTTGAGCTGGTGTTTTCTTGGGTTTCTCTAATGAGCAAGAAGTTAGAAATTATGCATCTGGCAGACTAAGAAGAAAACTTTAGCCTTTTACTATTTAAATGATATCAGGGTGGAGACTTGGGTTTGTAGTTGGGGAGACAGGTAGACCTACCAGGAAACAGCAAACAGTTGCATTCTATTTTGCATGTCTATAATCCCAGCACTTAGAAAGGCAAGGCAGACAAACTTTGATGAATTTAAGGCCATCTTGAATACGCAGTAAGTACCAGGCCAGGTAGTACTGCATAGTAAAACCTTGTCTAAACAGCAGTCATAACAACTAATGACAATGTAAAGCCCGGTGAGAGATTTGATGATTGGATTGAAGTAAATGCTAGAGAAATTGTAAAATATGCTAAAATGGTTCCATTTTTAAAAAATTTCTATTTTGTTTGCTTTGCTTTCTTTGTATAGATGAATGTATACACCAAGGGCTGGTTTAAGATTTACCCCATTACAGTTTTGGTTACTAGTCATAATTGCTTCTACTAGCTTTGCTCTTATAATAGATGGTAATAAGAAGGCAAAAAAAAGAGGATGGGAGAGATGTGTGTGTGTTCTTAATGATGAATGGCCAAACCATATCTAGAGACCCATGTGGAGTAGTATGGTCAAATATGGGTGCCTTTATCCTTTCAGTGTTTGTGACCATGTTTGTTCATCCAACATTTGACAAGAGATGAAGCTTTCTGTATATTCAAAGCAAGAGAAGATCAGGTCTGCCTCCCCTCTCCACTGCCACCACCTCTGTTTGTTCACCCATGAAGCCTCAAGAGCATACAGAGACCAGGGCCTTGGTTGGCCTGAATTAGATGAGGTGGTCTGTGGCCCAGTAATGGGTAGACATTCTCAGGGCTCCTCGGGAAACTAACTCTACTCTACCTCTGCAGATAGCCAGCCCTGGACAACTGATGAAACAGTGGTGGCTGGGGGCACAGTGGTGCTCAAGTGCCAAGTGAAAGACCATGAAGACTCATCTCTTCAGTGGTCTAACCCTGCCCAGCAGACTCTATACTTTGGGGAGAAGAGAGGTAATATCTCATGACTTAACTTTCTTCATTGGAACCATGGGCTAGGGGAAAAGGGACAGCAGAAGCTGGCCGATGGGGATTTTCTGTATAGTCCAGGGGCTATGAAACATGAGGTATGTTATTGGAAAAAGCAGTAAGCTGTGGGTTTTTTAGTTGTTCACTAACCGCTCTGGTCTCAGCCATGCATAATCTTATAGAATCCTGGAGTAGTATCTCTCCCCCTCAAAGAAGCCCTTATGAGAACTGACATCAGGCAACTCCAGTCCTCTCTCTCAAGTAATTACACAAGACACAGACTATAATACTAGCCTCTTAAGCTACTATACCACAGTGGCTCATGAAAGTCACTGAATGCTTCGTGTTGGGTTTTTTTTTTTTTTTTTTTTTTTTTTTTTTTTTTTTTTTTTTTTTTTTTTTGTCCTTCTCCCCCACCACTCTGCTCATCCCTTCTCCTCAATGATATTGGCCCAGTAGTGGAAAATAAACATGCAAGGTACTGATAGAATCCTGACTCTCATTTCTCCTGATTTCCCCAGCCCTTCGAGATAATCGGATTCAGCTGGTTAGCTCCACTCCCCATGAGCTCAGCATCAGCATCAGCAACGTAGCGCTGGCAGACGAGGGCGAGTACACATGCTCTATCTTCACTATGCCTGTGCGAACCGCCAAGTCCCTTGTCACTGTGCTCGGTGAGGTTCCCAAACCCCTGTGTCTCCACAGCATGCTGCTTTGCAAACAAACCTCCCTCACTTGGTCCCCAAAGCTTCCCAGAACCAGGCAAGCCTCCAGTAATATCAGGAAAGTCCTTTAAATATGAGGGAAACAGAGTTCTGATCTGTCTCACTTACTGTATGATCTGGAACAAATCTCATTCTTTAAGCATAGAGTCTGTAGTTTATAGCAAAGAATAATTGTTCCACTTCACTCCAAAAATTATATGGGGAAACATAAGAACTATATGCAATGTCTAAGTCTAGTTTCCAAGATTTCTTTAGTTGTTTCAAAATACAGTTCTCTTCGTTCTGTATTCTATTTTCCAACCCTACTCTCTCGAGCCTCTCATTATCTGCAGGGCCACCTAGCTGTGCTCTGAGCTACCCAGTCACTACCATCCTGCAGGTGTGGCCCTCTTCACCCCTCCTACACTACCACACTTCCTCACTTGTCCCTAGGAAGTAAATAGATCAACAAGAATGTTGACTCTTTATGCTTCTAACCATCCTGCTAAACAAAAGAGCTCAGATGTCCTAATGAATGTAGGCGACATATCAACAGGGAGAATTCAAACTATGACTTCATGATGCCTTTCCTTTCTATCCTGGCCATTCCTATGCCTGGCAGGAATCCCACAGAAACCCATAATCACTGGTTATAAGTCATCCTTGCGGGAAAAGGAGACAGCCACTCTAAATTGTCAGTCTTCTGGGAGCAAACCTGCAGCCCAGCTCACCTGGAGGAAAGGTGACCAAGAACTCCATGGTAAGTAATTCCTTCTCTGGAGTTACAGGGGTGAGGTGGTGCCAGTCAGGAATGGCTGAGGTATAGTGTGTGTGTGTGTGTGTGTGTGTGTGTGTGTGTGTGTGTGTGTGATATAAGAAAGAGTGGAGATGAAGAAAATGAATGGCAGACACACTGTGGACATGCGTTTGTGAGGCTCTATCTTTTCTTTATACACTGTTATCGATTTCAAACATTTTCTAAGTTGGTCCTAGAAAGACTTGGAATATGAAGGGCATAGACAGTATCTATATGTGAAGATACAGTCTATGTGTGTATACTTACAGTACATTGTGTGTGTGTGTGTGTGTGTGTGTGTGTGTGTGTGTGTGTGTGTGCTTCTATCTGTCTCATTCTGCATTCTAGGGGATCAAACTCGAATCCAGGAAGATCCCAACGGGAAAACCTTCACTGTGAGCAGCTCAGTGTCATTCCAGGTTACTCGGGAGGATGATGGAGCAGACATCGTGTGCTCTGTGAACCACGAATCTCTGAAGGGAGCTGACAGATCCACCTCTCAGCGCATTGAAGTGTTATGTATGTCATGGGCTTTGGGCTGAGAAGGACCAGGTGTGAGGTAGGCAGTGAGGAAAAGAAAAGCACTGTTGGCTGCACATGAAGCCACATACACAGATGAGGCAGCATGCAAGGCTTCAGAAGAGAAGCCCTTTAGTAAACACTGCCAGCTTGGAGAGCTAAGGTCTTTGTCTCCATGTCTGCTAGTGCTGCAGGGGAGCAGCCTCAGACAAAGAGGGTAAACAAATGAATTGGGCTACATTCCAATAAAACTTTATTTACAAAAGCTTGCAGCTGGCAAGATCTGGCTCATGGGCTAAGTTTACCAGTCCTTAGGCTGACCGTGGCAGGAGACTGTAAACTACCGTGTTAAATATAGCAAACCCAGAGTCTTGGGATATAGTTACAGAATCCTGGGCTATAGTCACTAGTCTGTGGTCCAGTATATGCTGGTTGTGTGTGCATGAAGACAGCTCTCCCTGACTGATCGTGGTTGTTTGTTACAAGAGAGAGGTGGGCATGGCCATCATTATGGCCTTTCACAGTGTAATAGTCCTTGATGTCGAAGGTACTGAAACATTTGGAGTACTTTTACCTCCTAGTCATTTCTTTATGTGCCCCAGTTCTAAGCTTTGACTTGGGATTCTGACTGAACATGGCCAGTTGTCAGGATTACAGCTACATCCTTCCTCCACACTCCTTTGGTCTCTGCTTTTGGGACTAGTAGAGGATATCTGAAGAAGTTGGAATACTGGAGAATTTCTCATCCAAGGAAATCTGGAGACTTTTTCAAAGGAACTTTCATGTACGGAGAGGCAAGGGTATAAATGAAGCATGGAAGTTGGGCATGGGGGCATAGTCAACAATGCTTTCTTTTCCTAGTTTACCAAAAGGTTGGGGGATTAAAAACGTAGCTAGAGCTTTTAATCTCCTTATGGAAGACACAAGCTGATTAATTTCCTAACTCCAGTGCCATTTAATCAGTAGCTAGACCCTTTATTCAAACTTTAACATGAGTCAATTTTGAGCACTACCATAGTCCAGTTAAATGGCAATCAATTGGCAAGTTGACGAGGAGCCTTTTAGCCAGGACTGGCACATATTAACAGTACCTTGACCAGGCATTTGATTTCTCTATGAATCTGGCTTAGCACCCTGAATTACACTGAGAATCAATGGAATAATATGAAAGAACTTTACAAACTTTTAAGGTCTAAATTGTTGTAAAGTGTTTCTGTCTTTATTGGTTCCAAGTATGAGAGGCACTGGACCTTGGGTAGTTCTTTCCAGTCCTGGCACTCTGGCTATAACTGAGGAATAGTTTATGCTATTGGAGTTTCAGTAGTCCCCTCTTAGATACCAGGCCACCTGGCTGTTACTCTCCAGGGTCCCTTTTGGTCAGTGATCGACAATCAGTCAACAAATGCTACATTCCAGGTCCTATGCTAGACCTCTCTTTAGCTGTAAAGTCTGGGAAAACCAATTTTCTCACCTGGCCTGGCATTCTTTGTCCTGTATGGTTTAACTGAAGCATGTTCATTAACTGCTTGTTAAGGTTGGCTCTGTCCTTAGGGAAAGTACAGCCTGTTTATCTGTGGTTACAAACCAGCATCTGGTCACATTGTTCTAAGTCACCATCTGGACCCAGTCTCCAAAGCAGCCTTTTGGCATCAGTGACAGATGTCATTATTCCCACACAGACCCATCTATATTGTCTCAGGCTTTATTTTTTTCCCTTTGTCAAAATACGACCCCCACTCCTCACTGTTTCTGTGCTCCCGTTCCATGTTTGGACTGACCATTCAAAGGGACGTTTTGTGTCCAAGTGTTGCTTTCACTCCAAAGCTCCCACACAGAGTAGACGGAATAGAGACGTTGTGAACTCAGTCAGTGTCAGATTTATGTTCTTTGTTCACTTAAAATCACATATTAGGTTTTGTCTATGTGCCAGGCAGTTTTGCTCATCATGAATAAACCATGGCTTCTCCTCAGCTCTGCTAAGACATCCTACAGGTTCCACCAAGGGCAGCCAGCATTCAGAGGTTGAGTTGTAGAGGGTTGCTCTCACAGTCAGTGGTGGTCACAATCTGTGTTCTAAAGATCCAGGAGCAAGAAGGTCTTGTTCATAGCCCTTCAGGCATCTGAGACTTTGGGGACAGGAGGTAGAGTGCAGCTAGGCCAGTCCAAGGTTTTAACGTTCTCCTATGCAGAGTGGGAAGTTTTGTGCTGACATCATGTACTTCTCCACAGACACACCAACAGCCATGATTAGGCCAGAACCTGCTCATCCTCGTGAAGGCCAGAAGCTGTTGTTACATTGTGAGGGGCGTGGCAATCCAGTGTAAGAAGAGCAGTCTTCGGTCTCCCATACCCCTCCACCTTTTCAAATAACCATCCTCACCACACATCTTCTCCCCATGGTCCCTGTTGCCCTCCTACTCCTGAGGCATACCTCCTACTTGCCTAACAGTAGACCCACACTTATTCTTTATTTCTACTGCAAAACAACAGAAGTCAGGTTGGGACACTTCCTAGCTCAGTCCCTTTGGTTTCCCCTAAGGAACAACGTTACAATAAGATAGGAATCAAAATCTCTCTACCTTCTCCAAATTGCACCTAAGACTGACACCCCATACTATCACCAATGCCCACTCTCTGGACCATACAGCATCTTCAATGCAGTTTAGCATCATTGTGCAGCTTCTGATTTCCCTGATACTAGTTTATTTTTAACTCCTTTAACCCTCCGGTCAAGGCCAGGCTGATCGTATCTCATGTTTCTATCTCAATAGCCCCCAGCAGTACATGTGGGTAAAGGAAGGCAGTGAGCCACCTCTCAAGATGACCCAAGAGAGCGCTCTGATCTTTCCCTTTTTGAACAAGAGTGACAGTGGCACCTATGGCTGTACAGCCACAAGCAACATGGGCAGCTATACTGCCTACTTCACCCTCAATGTCAATGGTGAGTGTTCTAGTCATCTCTTCCCCCCACATCTTCTTTCTCTGGTCATCTCTTGTTCTCCTGATGGCAAACCTCAACTCTGCATGGTTAGTTGGGTGGATGGAAAATACCCACTATTGGAAAGGATGGCACTTAGGCCCGAGGAGTGTGTAGCAATGCTCAATCAATAGAAAGATGAGCTCCCAAATCGAAAGATGGGCCTCCGCCCTCTCTCTCTTTAAGCAGTAGCTACTTTTCTCTGGAACCATCTTTATCATCTGATGGGGGGAGAATATCAACTTCATTTAGAGGTTCCTCTTGAGAGTATGTGTGATTGTTGATGAGTTCCTCCTGCTAGAACTAGATATGGTACAGAAGCTGCTACCTCCATTCTCTTTCTTAAGGACCTGTGTACATTATAGAAAAGAAGAAAAAGAAACAAGTATGTACTATGCTGAGAGGTGATCAGAATCACTTCCCTAATGCTACTCCTCTTAAAGGGACAGGGAATTGCTTTTTACTGAAATTCCCCTCAAAAACCTGGAGCCACCAGACATCTAGAATGTTAGGTTAGTCAGTGTTTGCCAGTTGCAGTAAAACAGAACTAGGCGTGGTAACTCACATTTGTAATCTCAGTGTTAGGGAGACAGAGACCACCTATTCTGTTCGGTGGTCTCTCGGCCAATGAGAGATTATTCTGTTCACTAAATTGGGTAGATGGTGCTTCTGTGGCCCATACAGTTAGTGCAGGAACATGCATGGACATTCGGGCACACGTGCACACTCATATACACGACCATACCATGCAAATACAAAGGAGACATTCAAACCTGACTATTTGCAGACCCTGAAGAAAATTCAGGGTCTCTACTCATTTGAAATGTCCAGTAAGACAGGGAGTGTGGTGCCTGACACCCAGAATCTCAGGGATGAGAAAGAGGCCTGAAGTCTGAGTGCTTGGGACCAGAATATGTGCACTGATGATTACAACTTCAGAGACAACCACTCAGCTTGTGGGAATTCCTCAACACAACAGGAATAGGGCAAGATTTTGATTACTATGACAAGGCACTGGGATCTAGGCTCAGCCCCTCAGATATCTCCAGATCATTTCTGATGGCAAACGGCAGTGTGTGAACATTTACATGTCCTGCAATTAGTATCTTTCTTTTTCTTTTTTTTTTAAATTAAATTTACTTATGTATTCACCTTATATCCCAATATCAGCCCTTGCTTTCTTCCCAGTACTCCCTCATGCAAGTCCTATGGACAGCCTTGTGGGCCTCAGTATCTTCTTGATCCTGCCCCGGGCTAAAAAGCTAAGGGTGAATAGGTTGACAGTTTGCTGCCAGTGCTGACTCCTGGTGGTGGAAGGCGTTACTGCAGCCTCATCAGGAATCTTCTGTGTAAAAATTTGCAAGGGGCTGGTTATTGACAATCCCAGAGGTCGTTTGACATTGGAAGACTGTGTTTTTCCAAGAAATGTTTACTTCTGTAGCTTCTGGAGTAAATTTCCAAGGTTGATTTTCACAGTGGACCACGTTTCATGTTCCTTCGCTCATCTTCCCCTAAATTATGCTGTCGTACCTGCCTTGCCACGGAACCCCTGGGCCACACGTGGCCACTCTCCCAAGCAGAACATAAAACAAACAAAGTACAAATGTTTTCTTTTCAAATAAGGCATAGAAAGGCAGAGGCCTAAAAGTCTGGTCCAGTCAAGCTTGAGGAAACATAAGGTAGGGAAGAAAAAAAAAGTATAGGAGTCAATGAGGCTGAAAGAACCAAGCTGGGTCCGTAGAAAGACAAGAGTTTCTCCCTTGAGTGGGTGAGATTTGGCTGTGACTAATATAACTATAGAGACATCACAGCTGTTCTGAGTGCATTTGTCCTCAGATATTCAGGCCTCTGACAAAGGTTGGGGCTTTTATTGACGCCTTTGGTTTGCATTATCCTATGAGATAAGTTCGCACTATTATGGATATCGACTTCTGTAAATCTAATGAAAGGAACATCAGCAAGCAATGGGGGAAATCCAATCACACCCAGTACACAAACCTTTAAATGATGTCAAAGTGGAGAGGAAATCCTAGGTCTCCTTCCTTGGAAGCATGAGAAGATACTAGATCACCAACCTTCCTTGCCAAGAAGGAATTACTGAAGAATAAAACAAGATATGTTCAGGAGAGCGTAGGCTGGGAAGCTAAAGGCATCGAGGATAAAAGACCTGAAAGTAGTGATGTCAAATGCTGCATGGTAAGGCAGTTGTTTAGGTCACAGCCCAGGGTGGGAAAGGGATGTTGGCATGGTGATTGAAGTTCTGGTCTCATCCTAGGAAGGGAGATGCTTGCCTAATTCATATCAGATTATAGCATTGCTCTCTAGGGCAACTTACAAGTCTTATACAGGTCAACACAGTAGCATTTTGTTTGCAAGGTGCTTTCCAACTGCTTAATTCTTGGATCCATCAACTTTCACTGTTTCCTCCCCAAATCCCCTGAAGGGACTAGCGCACAATACTAAGACAGGATGTAAGAAGACATGGGGATAGTCCTGAAACAGGAAAACACAGGTGTGTGTGTGTGTGTGTGTGTGTGTGTGTGTGTGTGTGTTAGAAAAGAAGGAAGAAAAAAATAATCTTAATATTGGTCACAGGTATTAAAGTAATGATCTCTGATTAAGGTCAATCTTTGCTGCCAAGAAAGTAACTTGGATGGTCCAGTGAGAACTGGTTTGCTTGTTGGCTGGTGAACAAACTAATTTTCTTTAACAATTACTATGCTACCCACATGATGATACCCACTTAGACACTAACTTGGACAAGTCCCTTGTGCTTGCATACAGCTAGCTCCTAGTTTCTCCTGGTGTTAGTGTCTTTTTCCTTCTGTGAGACTATCGCAGGCCAAATGAGCATTTGAGTTAAACGTCCTCCCCAGTACTAACTGGATGCCTGTCACCCCTGCAGACCCTAGTCCGGTGCCCTCATCCTCCAGTACCTACCACGCCATCATTGGAGGGATCGTGGCTTTCATCGTCTTCCTGCTGCTCATTCTGCTCATTTTCCTCGGACACTATTTGATCCGGCACAAAGGTCAGAGGTGTCAGGAGGACTTGGGTGGGTGGGGAAATCAGTTAGGGAAGGACAGACAGGAAGAGCGATTCAGAAATGGTCCTATCCACTCATTTAGCCCCTTGGGGTGTCTGAGAAAAAAATACAACGAACCCCTGCAAGGCCAATGCTGTGATCATTGAGTGACAGCAACCCCACAGTCAAAGCCTGATCACTTGGTAATCATCCAAGTACAATCAAACCTACCCACTCAACCAGCTGCTCCTTGCTGCTCTGCCTTCAGGTCTCTGCAAATCAGTCTCTAGTCCCTTCCTTCTTGCCCTTGTCTTTTTTCCCCTCTGTTTAGCTTCTTTACCCTTATTTGGTCTCTTTACTCTTCATCCTCTTCCCATCTCTGTGTCTCTGTGTCTCTGCCTCTCTCTGTCTCTGTCTGTCTCTCCCCACCCTTTACTTTTCCTCTTATTCTGTTACTACTTCAAACCTAGCTGTGTCATGCCTAAGACATATCTCTGCATGCATGCATGCGTGCACGCACTCACACATGCACTCTCGTGTGGGCACACTTCTTTTATCCCTTGTCAACATTATAGATGAGATTTTAGTTAAGAGCAGGATTCATTATTCATGGGGGTGGGGGGGTGGTCAGCTGAAGGATGTTGGCAACAAAATGCAAATTAGAGAAGGTGGGGTGGAAGCAGGCTCCAGGCAAAAGAGAGATGAGCAATGTATGAGTGGGTGGGTAGGAAAGTGGGCAGGGTGGACTTCAGAAGCTGAGAAGCTTCTGAAAAGAGAAGCTTCTGTCTCCACACAGGAACCTACCTGACACACGAAGCGAAGGGCTCCGACGACGCCCCAGATGCAGATACAGCCATCATCAATGCAGAAGGCGGACAGTCAGGCGGGGACGACAAGAAGGAATATTTCATCTAGGGGCACCCACACACCTCCTGTGCCCCCCAGGGGCCCCATGGGGACTGCTGGGCTGTCACCAACCTGGACTTGTACAGAGCGACCCCAGGGCCACCCCTCCCGCTTGCTCCCCAGCCCACCCAGCCCCCTGTACAGAATGTCTGCTTTGGGTGCGGTTTTGTACTCGGTTTGGAATGGGGGGGAGGAGGGTGGGTGGGAGGGGTGGGTCGCCCTCAGCCCCTTTTGTGGCTTCTCTGCGTTTGGGTTATTATTATTTTTGTAACAATCCCAAATCAAATCTGTCTCCAAGGCTGGAGAGGCAGGGGCCATGCGGGTAAGGAGAACGATGAACCTGCAATGTTGAGAGGAGAAAGTTGGAGGGACGAGAAAATGAATGAGGAGCAGGGCTGGTTTTCGCGTGGGGGCTTAACACATCCCTCCTTCCATTTTCACAGCCGATGTGGCCCCAAGGAACCTGGGAATGGAAGCGGGCGATAGTGGCGTCTCGTCCTCTGCCAGCCCTGCAGGACAGAGAGAGGTGTCATACTGACACCTCCCTTCCATTACATAAGAAAGAAATGAGGAGTAGAGTGTTCAAGATATGATCTGGAGATAGCATGCAGCCACACAGGGATCCAAGCTTTCAACATGTTTCTCCCAGAGAAAGTAGCTATCCAGAGAGGGTGGCGGAAACGGCCCTGTTCGCCCATTGCCCCCACACGATGAATGAAGCTAAGCTCTTTTTAAGAGTCTGTCCTTGGGGCACAGTAGAGTTCAGCTTTCTCTCCCAGCTCCAGCAGCTCTGGAAGAGGCAGCTTTGGACCTGAACAACGTCTGCTGCCCCCACCTTGGAGGGGCCCCTGACTCTTACCCAAGACCCTGGTCTGTTGCACGGCAACCGCTCCTCTTCTGGCATTGCTCAGCAACTACTCCCCCACCATGCGTCACCCCGTACCCTCTCCTGTTCCCTGTGCCAGCCCTCAGTCCCTCCTCCCTCAGCAGCCAGGCAGACATGACAACAAAATTACTAAAAGGAGCTTCACTGCAGTGAGCTGTTTCCTGCCCAAACCAAGGGAATAATGTGAACTCTGTACATGTGTTTGTTTGTGTGTGTGTGTGGTGTACGTGTTTGTGTGTGTAAGTGCGTGTAAGTATGCATGGATGTGTGTACATGTGTGTTTGTGTGAAAAAGAAGAAAGGGGGTTGAGAAGAAGACCAGGGGTCTTGGGTGGGTGCACAGGGCATGGGACACCTGAGGCGGGCTTTGGGAGTGGATGGTTTCTAGTCAGGGTTTGTACCTCATCTAAGGGGCTACTCCATCATTTCTAGACCATTCTCCATGCCCATCTGAGAGAGTGGAGTCCCAGGATGTAGTTTACCTGGCTGTGCACTTTGTCCCTCTCTGAAATACCGTGCATTCACATTTCCCTGGACCTCCCATCTCTGAGCCATGGAGCCAGGGCCACAGCCTCTGCTATGCACCCCTCTCCCTGGCACTGACCCTGGATTCCCATCGTCTGTACCCAGTGACTAGAGGACTGGGTATCCATATCAGCTTTGAGTTTACCGTCTTCCTTCTTGTGGCCGAGCTGGCTGCCGTGGAGAGGAGTTTACTCACACTCTCCATCCTGGCTGGCCTGTCCCTTAGACCCAGGATGCTCTTGGCATCCTACTCCCCCTCCTCTGGCATGTTCTCCCTGCTCTGACAACAGGTGTGCAAACTGGGGCAGCTGCAATCCAGCAGGCCTGCCCACTCCTTCAGTTCAGGTAATAACTTTGTGAATCTTCCAGCCCCTGGTTAGGAACCTGGGCACCCCAGGTAGCCCCTCACTTAAGCCAGGGCTTCTCCTCTTATAGCAGCAAGGGAGTCCTGGGTCCCAGGGCTGGGCTCCTGTCTGGGATCCTTGTCTCCCAGCACCCGCTTTCGGGAAAGTGACTTTTCCTCTTCGAGCTGAAGCAGTCGGTCCATATTACACAGAAGCCATATTTGTACCAGGCGGGCGGGGGGAGAGGGGCTGTTGTGCTGTGTGTGTCTGTCTGTGGGTATGGGTGGGGGTGGGAAATGGGAGCAGGGAGGGGACCGTGTATCTTTATAATCTTTCTAACTCTCCTGTGCTAATCTCAGAGGGACCACCCTCAATATATCTGGATTATCCATGTGGTCAGGTTGCCTCCTTTTTGCTACTTTCACTGATGGCTGGGCTGCATGTAACAAGGGCTTACTTCATGTCCCCGGCACCTGGCACTCAAAGGGTACTGCATCCTTGCCATGCCACTCTGTGGAGCATTTGTCTGTGGAATCAAGGGACAGAGTGTCTGAGTCATTTGCTTTCCCGAGAGTATTTGCATTTAAAGCATGCCATCCGTGTGCTCCGTACTACCCTGTATGCTCCTTCCAGCAGTGCTAGCCATGATAGAGGTGAAGACCCAGGAAACACCATCCAGGAAGGAGAACTTCAGCAGTTTTTGTCAAACTCTCTTTTTAGCTCCCCCTGATGTACCTAAACTTTGACCTGGGTACTCATTCTTCTACACTCTAATCTGAGAGAGTTAATGGGAATCCAGTTATTGAACAAGAATCCTGTATTTCTCCTGGCCAGAGAAATAACTATTCTACCTCCCACCAGGAACTTATTGCCGAGATGTCAAGCCAATGAAGCATTCTCACAGTCTGTATGTCTCACAACAGAATATGAATAGAGATTACCCAGTGGGCTATAGTCTCACATTAAAGTATGCCATCCAGTGGTCCCACGGAGCCTATTTTGATGTGTCAGACCATGTGTTCTGCTTGGTGCGAGAGATGCATTCATTGAGTCCATAGGTGGTAAGGCAAACGCCCAATTGCTCCCTGAAGAAGAGTCTTTACAGAGCCTTGACAGGCCTCCAGTCTTCTGTTCCTCTTACACTGAAGTACCCATACCTCGAAGATAGCAGTGCCCACACCCAGGCACCACCCAGCACCTAGCATTCAGATGGGGCCACACTGATACGCAACACAGACACACAGATAAATATGTGCATTCCCCCACTCGTGCTGCTGCACACAAAAGGCCTCCAACTAAATGCCTACTCTCTGTCTGGGCAGAGCCAACACCACATACCATTAGCATGCCTTCTCCCAAACGGGGGAACTTCTGAACTCTTTCCTTGGATCTCATTCAAAGGAATAGAGGACAGAGAGAGAGTCATCAAATGCCTGGTCACTCCAACTTCCCAGCAACTCTCTTATCTCTGCTTCACAAGTCACCCCTGGCCCCTCATCCTTCCCTTGCTGGAAAGATCCTTGGCTCCTTCTCTGCCACCTTGGGAAAATTCCCTCTTTGTGGAGCTCACCCTGTTCTTTTCCTGAGGTAATTCTGACCAGCCAAATCCAACTTCAAAACAGGAAGCTCCAGGACAGTGCCCTATGCTAGCCCAAGGTTTAAGAAGGCAGTGGGTGTGAGGTTGAGCTTCCTGAGTGTGACCCCAGACACACACACCCTGGCTCTGCCTAGAACCTGAGCGGCTTCATTAGTCCTGGGCACTTATCTTGGAGCCACAGCTGCTGACAGAGTCCAGACCCTGTGCTCTGCTGCCCTGAGCCTGCGGTGCCATGGGAAACTGTCTGAACCCGGTGAGTGTGAGGACCATGGTCCATAACCCTTGCCTCTGTCCCACTGCTCCTTCTCAGGATCTTAGACTTCTCTTCTCATAATCCCTCATGCCCATGTTTCTTTGTTCTCAGTTTAGAAATCTGTTCCCGTTCTTTCCTGTTTCCCATTCCCAGACTGCTTCTTCCCTTCCCATCTTCCAGGCAGTCCCAGAGGGTTTGTCCCCACCTTCCCTCCATCCATCTGCTCCTTTAAATCTCTACACAACTCTGACCAGGGTTCTCTGTGGCTCTGATCATCCAGGCTCCTCCTCAGCTTCCTTGTTCACCATGCTCACTGACCCTTGCCCTGCAGGCAGAGCCCCTGTTCTCCAAGCCCAAATGCCCCTTCTGTCTAGAACCTGCACATACCCCAGTCTCTTTATTGAGGTGCGAGGTGCCCTGACTGTTCCTTCTGGGTATACCTTGTAGGCGGAAACCATTTCACTAGACAAGAATGAGATTCAGTTTACTTGGGAAAGCTGGAATTATTCGTACGAAGATAACGCCTCCTATGGATCCCCAGAGGACTACAACCTGATGCCGGCTGCTCCCTGCTACTCCTGTAACCTGCTTGACAGTTCTTCCCTGCCTTTCTTCATTCTCACCAGTGTCCTGGGTGTGCTGGCAAGTGGCGGCATCCTCTTCACAATTCTCAGACCTCTCTTCCACTGGCAGATTTGCCCCAGCTGGCCCATTCTGGCACAGTTAGCAGTGGGCAGTGCCCTGTTCAGCATGGCAGTGCCCATCCTGGCACCAGGCTTATACAGTGCCCAGAGTACAGCCCTGTGCAACCTGGGCTACTGGGTCTGGTATACTTCTGCTTTTGCCCAGGCTCTGTTGATAGGATGCTATGTCTGCATGAACCCCACACAGAATAGTGGTCAATACCCTGGCCTCACCTTGAGACTCACAGTGGGCCTTTGGGGAGCAGCTGCCGTCTTAGGGCTGCCAGTCACCCTGGCCAGTGATGTTTACAATGGCCTCTGCACCCTTCCATCCTACAGGGAACTGGAAGCTTTGAAGTACACACATTCTGCCATCTGTTTTACCACCTTCACTGTATTGCCACTGGTTCTTTTGGCAGCCAAGGGGATGAGGACAGCATTAAGCATGGGGCCAGGCCCCTGGGTTAGTGTCCTGTGGGTCTGGTTCATTTTCTGGTGGCCTCATGGCATGGTTCTCATGTTTGATGCCTTGGTGAGGTCCAAAATTCTGCTTTTACATACATGTCAATCCCAGAAGATTCTTGATGCGATGCTGGGCATGGCAGAAGCCCTGGCCATGCTGCACTGTGTGGCTACACCACTGCTCCTGGCACTGTTCTGCCACCAGACCACCCGTAGATCCTTGGCCTCTCTTTCTCTCCCTGCAAGACAGGCTTCTCAAATAGATGCCCTTGCAGGCAAGTCCTGATTTTTCCCCCACGTGTCAACTTAAATTAAAGTCTATACTGCTTTTATGAAGCGGGTGCTTTCTTGTTTTGTCTGGAGTTAAGAGAAGAAGAAAGACCAGGGAGCAAAAGGAGGGCAATGCATGCTCTGCTTTCCAGTCCCTAGAGCTGTCCTGGAAGAGAGAGAATGGTGGATCAACATCCTCAGGGAATGCAGATGTTCTCTGGAGGTGAGTGGTTACTGTCTTCTAGAGCAAGAGAAGAGAAACAATAGGATGAGAGGAGAAGATGAGCTCCCTAAACTAGATCGCAAGGCTGGACAAGTACACCGAAGGGATCCCACAGCAGGAAACAAGTGGAATGGGTAGAGAAACCAAAGCAGACAAAAAGCAACGAGTGACAGCATAGCCCACAGCAATAGACCCACTCCCCTGTCTGACCCTTCAGGGGGCTCCTTCTCATCTTTATCTTCTCTGGCTTTTTTGGAAGTCAGAATGGTGGTAGAAAATGAAAGAAGGAAGCCCCAGGATACTGGAGATTAGCTCTACTAGTGCTGCCAGTCACCTTGGCCGGTGCTGTTTGCTATGGCCCAGTCTAGGGCAGATATTAAAAGAGTATACAATGCTGCTTCCTAGGGGCAAGCTTTTGAAAGTTAATTCTTCATCATGACATGGACAACCTCCTAATTTCTTACCCCCACTCTCTCATTCTGTCTCTCTGTCTCTCCTTATCTCCCTCCCTCTCTCCTTCCCTCCTCTCCCTCCCCTTCACATCTCTGTATTATCTCTGCATGCACATATGCTCTTTTGAAGGTTTTTATCACCATGACCTTAATTCCTCAGTATGCTTCTCTCTCTCTCTCTCTCTCTCTCTCTCTCTCTCTCTCTCTCTCTCTCTCTACCCCCCTTTCTCTCTCTCTGTGTGTGTGTGAACTCATGTGTCCTTGAGTGAATATGAGTTTGTGTATGTGCATGCATCACACATATGTGTATGTGTGTTCTTGCAGGTTTATTCTTTATCACGACCCCTATTCTCCCACGCTGTATGTGCGTGTGCCTCTGTACATCTGTCTCTCAATCTGTTAGGACCCATTTCTGTGTTATAATAGATGCATGCACGCAGTGAAACGTGTCTATGCATGAGCTTACATTGCAGTCAGTTTCTGCAGTACACATACCCGTGTGTGTGTGTGTGTGTGTGTGTGTGTGTGTGTGTGTGTGCACAAAACTCTTGCAGAGGTTCCTTCCTAACTTCATTCTGTGCTGCACCTATTCAGAGTGTGAGGACAGAAATCCTTATTCAGTAAGCTCATTCATGGTGGTGTTCATGTACAGCCTTTCTGAAGAGATCATGATGTAACTAATAGTGAAGCATCTGAATGGAAGACACCCTGATCCAATTCATCTTCATACTGGAATTGTCCAAGTTTCCTTTTCAAAACCTAGCTCTCAAAAGAAGCCTTTATCCCATGCCAGTCTCTTTTCTCCTTCTCTTATACATTCTAGTATCCTAGGAAACTTGTCCCCTGCACATGCCTGGTTCTTTCTCTGCTTGTTGTGACTTTAGAGGGCTTTCTTCATGCCTTACTCAGAAAAGCTTGGGTGGTCACTAAGAGGTTAGCAAATGACACCCTCTTCATATGTAGCACTCTCACCACCAAAAAATTAATCTCCCTAGAAAGACCACAAAAGAGCTTGTCCCTGCAACCCACCTCAAGCCCACCCAGGAAAACTTGAGCAGGTACTTCTCATTGGTCTGAATCTACTTAGTGATCTGTCCACACTTTTGAAGATGCTTTCTACCATCTTCTTCTCTGACACATTTATGCATGACTTTCCGGTTTAAGGACTGAGAGGAAAGTGCAAGATAGGGGCAGGGATAACTTAAAGCATTCTAGTCTGGAAAGTGCAAAAGGATCAGGAAATTTTCCTGGGTGGGTACCTTGACAAAGCCTCTAAATCTTCCTCCTCTGGTCTCTTAGCAACCACCAGGTTTAGTTCCTGATTGGTGTAACATAAATTGAAAGGCGGGATTGTGGGACCGATTGAGACGCAGGAGACATTCTGAAACATAAAGAGAAAGAAAACAAGGAAAAAGGAAATAATTTACAAGCGTAAATTATGTTCAGGTCTCCAACCACAGAGATGGTGAATGTGTCCTAGTGTTTTCGTTTTCTTCGTATTTCCTTTCTAGTTGACATTTACACAAACACACACACACACACACACACACACACACACACACACACACAGAGAGAGAGAGAGAGAGAGAGAGAGAGAGAGAGAGAGAGAGAGTATCCAACTGCTTTCTCAATCTTTCCATTGTTTTTTTTTCTTTCCTACAAGGGAGTAGACTTAGAGGCTGACCTAATTGAAGAAGTGTTAAGGCTGTTATGACTTCCCAGTCCTTCCAGTTCAGGGGATACTTGGTGCAACACTTGGGCCATCTATTTTGTCTCGATTTCATACTCCCAGAAGGGTCTCCTTCCTCACTCAGTCCAGGTTAAGAGCCTCTTGGTGATAGCTAACAGCTATCACATCTCTTGCAAAAGGAAGGCAGAAACAGAAGCCAGCAGCAGATAAGTGGTCACAGTGGGTTGGAAACAAGAATGCTGAAAGTTATCTCATCCTCACCCCCTCCCCCATCCTTGCTGCCTTGCCCAAGACCCTTTGGGAGTGCTCTTTCCCTACCATTAAGTATGCTGCAGCCGGGAAGTTCATCCTTATGTCTGATTCTGACTTCAGCCAACTCCTGAAGTCTTCCACAGGGACCTGCTATCCAGACCCACTTAACCCAATGGGTGCCACTAACCACTCTAAATTGGGTTGAAACTTGGCATCTTTTGTTCAACCCTTCAGGAATACAAATCCTGTTTCCTTGGAATTTAATTTAAGAGTTGGCAGGGATTTTAGCTGTGTATGAGTTATTGGGCATCCTGGCTAAGGGGAAAAAAAAACAACCCAAACTCCTGTCAGAAAGATGAGGGTCTGTAACAAGCTCTTGGGAATACATAAAGTCCCCTGGGGACGGTCAATTTACATTAAGGGGAGAGTTTTTGTTGTTGTTGTTTTGTTTTTGAGGAAAGTTTGAACACCACATTGATGCTTATAATTCATTTATTTCTGGCTTAGCCCCATAGCCTCTCCAGGATTTAGGAAACAAATGCCCCTTTCCTAAACCCTTTCATCCACACACCTATACCCCTCTTCTCTGTCTCCCAACACCTTTCTTCTGTAGCCTCTGAGGAATTCTCACTGAGAACTTCATTGGGATTTCAAACCCAATTCATTGCCAACTCTAATTGCCAGGAATTTGCATGAAAACCATCCTATGCTATCTAATTATTCTGACAACAGCAGTCGGCCGCCTGGGCATGGAGAATCTCGGTTTTAATTAACAATAATGCACCTTGCAGATGAATGTGACTGTTTAGGTTAATTAACAAATCCAAGTGTCTCCAAATCATCTTCTAGACATCTAGGTGATATAGGAGGGAGAGGTATGGAACACACAGAGGGTAGCAGGCATTTTAAGACATCAGTTCAGAAAAACATTCATGTTGGGTTACATCTCTTCTATAACTATTGGATGAAGGGGAAGAGAAAAATCTCAAAAAAGAGCTCCTAGATATTTGGGTTGGAGGATTTGAAACCAACAAACTGTTGTGGGAGTTTAGGCATCTTTTGTGTCACTTTTGCATTTAGAATATGCTTTCCATATTTTTTTTTTTTTTTTTAGTCTATGACAAGATTAAGTCCTTCTAATTTTTGGGTATCTCTAATTACCTTCCTTCCTTCCTTCCTCCCTCCCTCCTTCCCTCCCTCTCTCTACTTTTCTAATGTGACTTCTAACATGTTTTTCTCTGCACATCCTTAACATATGGGTTCCTAAAGTTGCTTACACCCAAAGACATCCCTCACAGTGTCTCAATTCACCCTCTTGGCTCTCCCATCCAAGAAAATTATTTGCATAAATTTCTTCAGTAATTTTCTGGGTTCTGGGAAAACAAAAGAAAACAAGCAAACAAACAAACAAACAAAAATCATTTCACATAGCTCCAAGCTACACCCTTTGCATCTCACTCTGCCTGCTAATAGCATGTAACTGTGTTCTCTCTGAAATCGAGTAACATGTGGCAAGGAAGGAGCACACCTCTTAGTAAGTCTTGCCTTAAAGAATTTTTCTATCACGCCTCAGAGTTGAGTTTCCCATACTGCTCCTGTACTTTACAGCTAGCCTTGTTCTGAAGAGTCTCAGCACTTTGGTTGTTAGCAGGAGACTTGGCTTTCTCTTATTCTTTAAGTTCTATTCCCAATTGCAGCTTTTAAATTCTCTGGGTGCCCAAGTCCCTTCTGTGTGCAAGTCTTCACAGTGAATATTTTTCTGCCAAAATTCTCTTTCCTGTATTCTTTGGTGAGTGACATCCCCTCATCCTTGGGGTCTTAGTACAAATAGCAATTCCTTCAAATATGACTGACCTAGCATCCAAAGGGGTATAACTCCAGCTCCCTCATACATTTATGTTCTCTCTCTCTCTCTCTCTCTCTCTCTCTCTCTCTCTCTCTCTCTCTCATTTTATTTTTATTTTATGCATCTGTGCACGTGTGTATGTGTGTGTGTGTGTGTGTGTGTGTGTGTGTGTGTGTGTGTGTGTATTTCTAGCTGTGTGCTCTGAAAGAAGACAGAAAAGGATGAAAGATCCCCTGGATACAGAGTTAGAGTTGGTTGTGAGCAGTGAAATAAACTTGAGTACTCTACAAGATCAACTGGAACTCATGGAAATACCACTGTCTGAGCCTCCCAAGTATTTAGTCATTCTGTGTTCTCAGCCTTGCTTCTTCTTCACAGACAGTCACAAATCCCTAGTCAATGAGTGTGCCTCTCACCGCAAATTAAGAAAAAAAATGTTGAGATTTCAGGCATGAGCTACCACACCCAGCTGATGTTGTTTTCATAGCAGCAAGAATCCCACTCTTGGTTATTCACTTACTGTCTAACCAGTTCAGTTCCTCTCCAACCCTTTCATCTACTATTATATACTGGGCTTCAGGAGTACAGGGCCTGGGTTACCCACTCAGAGCACAGTAGACATTTGATAATCACATAAGCAAACGAGTTAATTTCTTATGAATAAAGCATAGCTTTCCAGATTGGAGGGTTCATAGTGTGGTAATAAGAGGAACAGAAACAAACGTACAAATAACTGGGGAAGAAATCTGTTAAGCCAAACCAAGAACATCTTCAACAGCAAACACTAACTTTCTCTCTGTTTATTCTCTCGTGTTATTATTTCAGAATCTAAGAATCCCTTTTCTGTGCCAGTTCATGGCTGGCAGAGCAACTGGACCTCACCACAATTCTTGAGTCATACAATGAAGGAATAGTACTTGGGTTCTTTTGGGACAATACTAGGCTTGGGACAGCCAGGAAGAGGAGGGAAGGGCCATCATATTTCATTTTTACTTGAAGAAAAGTGAATCATGGGACACTCCCTGAAGTTCTTGGACGTGAAGTCTTCCACTGACTCCAAATCATATTCAGAATCCATCTACCTCCTTAATTTTCATCACGGTTCCGGGAAAGGCCCCATTTTCCGGGGCTAATTTATCTTTCTGATGTTCTAGGTACTTGGTCAGGTTAATGTTTCTAGGCACATAATGGGTATAATTAACTTCCTTTCTAGAATGTGTTTATCAAACATCCATAAGAGATATTAAGGGATACAGAAAGAAAATTTATAATTATAGACATCATTTTATCTGACAGAATCCCTTCTTTCTTTCTTTCCTTTCTTTATTTCTTCCTTTCTTCCTTTCTTCCTTTCTTCCTATCTTCCTCCCTCCCTCCCTCCCTCCCTCCTTTCCTTCCTTCCTTTTTTCCTTTCTTCCTAATTGGGGTTGCTCAGGCTTTCATTGAACCACACTGGGCTTATTTGTATGTAGGGTCACACATCTCCAGTGTCTTTAGTCACCAGATCTTCTTGGCTTGGCTTCTTCATAGCCAGTCCAAGAGCTCTGGTCGGTACCTGTCTCACTGGCCTAAATTCTCCTCAAGCAAACCAGCGGTGCATAGTTGCTGCCATAAGGAGGTTGTGGTAGATTCTGCAAGCCAACCCACTAAAATCCAATTACCCAGAGCATAAGGAATGGGTGTGGAGCTTGGAGCAAAAGCTTGGTGCAAATGAGTTGGCTCACTTTGTAACCTGAGGAAGAGGTGGAGCAGAATAATTATTTTTTTATCCACCTAGAAGCTTTCAAAAAACACAACAATATTTCCCTCGTTCTGACCATTCCCATCAGTCCTTTCAAACTTTGGTGAGGAGTGCTTTCTTCCTTCCGAGATTTAATTGATCGATAGATTTCATAGAAAGAACTGGGGAATGTAAAAGGAGCAGATGGAAGAAAGGACACTGTATTAGCAAAACTTACAAGAACTAAATAAAACTTAGCAGAGACAAATAGAAAACTTGCATTTAAAATACTAACTGCACAGAATAAAAGAGGTCCGGATCAACAGTAGTCTTCATGTTAAAACCAACCACCCCACCCCCAAATAAAACCCTTAAACATTTCACTTGGCTACAATCTAAGGATGATCGAATCCTGTGTGTGGCAGCCAAAACGCTAATGCAGTCTAGAAATACATTAGGAGATGCAGCATCCAGGACAAGGGAGGCATGGTGCCACTCCTGCCCAGATAGAATATGCACGGAATCCAGGGCTCACCTCCAGGTTTCATGTGTTGAAAGTACTACTAGTAAATTAAAGCTCTTAAAGGTTCTTGACCAAAATGATGATGACATAAGAGACCACGCTTTGGCTGCAACTGGGGAGTGTCTTAGAGGGAGTGGGACAACAATACGGGAAAATTGAAGAAAACATATATGTGTGTTGAAGTAAATGAGTTGGGCTATAGGAAAAATAAATATACCTGTGTAGCTTCAGAAGTGGAAATAGCACGTGAGATGAAGAAGGATGAAGACTAATGAGGGACAAACTTTAAGAAATGCAGTCTAAGGTGGAATGAATCTATGCCACAGGGAACGACCGTCAGACTGTTACTAATAGAAGAAGGAGGAGGGGTGAGAAGAGAGTAGACCAGAAGAGAGGAGCCTCCCTCTAGTCACACACACATACGAGCAGATATGCACTCCATATTGCTTCATGTTCTTGCTTTTTAGTGGTTAACTTACCAGACAGGAGGAATGACTTTGTGGAGCCTGGATATTGACAGGAAAGGTGGAGATAAAATGCATAAACACACAAATAAATTACAAATGTTTCAAGATGAAAGGCTTTGTAAGAATGTGAAAACGAAGAAAATAAAGGGGAAGAAATTATTAGTGCTATACTTTTTTTTAATGCCCAGAAAGAACTCAAGCTGAGGTTGGGCAAGAGAACATTCAGAAGGCAGTACAGACTGTTCAGTCCTTGGGGTGCAGCTGAGAGTGATCTAACAGCGACCTCACCAAACCAAGGATCAGTCACCCGAAGAGAGATTTTTTTCAATTATGGAGTCCTTGGCTCACCAAAGATATTCTAATTCAGTTTATTATTTTATTTTTGGCATGAAAGAACCCTGGATCACTCTGATAATATGATGATTTGGTATGGCGAGATGAACGTGAATATTTTTTTATTCAGATTCCCAAGTCTCACATTGATTTTAATCTGTTTGGGTTCTGGAATCATACACCTGACTCAAAGCTGGAACGGTTTTGCTGCCTCTGTACCTGGCTTGTAGAACAATGAAAAGATCCTTAGCCAGATGTGGACCTGACCTGAATTTTCCAAAGGTGGATACCATTCCTGGCACAAATTACTGCAGAAAGTGTTGCTGATGCCTGTGCGCCCTCTAGTGTTCAGAAGCTGTCACTTCAACTCCCACTTCTTCCAGGCCCAGGGTGGGTCTTAAAGTTTGCTCCAAAACATAAGCTTTATTAAGAAACAAAGAACCAAATGAACAAAAAAGTAAAAAAAAAAAAAAAAAAAAAAAATCTGAATACATGCTTTAAAAAGTTCTTTTCTGTAACTCAGTAATGGAAGGAAGAGACAGCAAGACTTGCTTTCCAAATTCACCTTGCCTCCTTTTCCCTTATGCTGGTTATCTCAGTTTAGGTAAGGAAACGAAGAGATACACTAGCTTTAAGGACTAACACATAACTCTCTAAGGATGCAAGGCACTCAAAGGGTCCGTTTTGTTCTATGAGAAGTGATGTAATGTACTAGTGTTAGGTGGCTGAACTGAAACACTTGGGTAGAGATGAAGTGTGTGGGTCCTGTATTCTCTGCTGTATCACTTACCTACTTTCTGAATCCTCATTCTTTTATCTGCTAAAATAATGACACTTGCCCTAGTTAGCTCAAAGGTCTGATGTAAAAATGACAGACTATGAAGACATAAAATCAGTCAGTGCTTGGATGAAATATACTGTAACTAGTAATTTTTTTTTAAGTTTGCCCTGCAGATGATTGAGGAAATGCCCATTGTCTTTTGGGATCATTCTATTTAATACACATTTTTATAAATTCATGAGCATATAGGAGGAGACGCCTTTTGAAAGTTACTTCTCTGCTCCTGTCCTTGAGTATCCACTCATGACTATAGGGCTATAAGTCTTTCTGAGATAGCATTTAAGAGCAAACTAGAAGGAGGAGTTCATTTTAACTGGGGATGGATGAATGCAGAAAGGATGTGGGGGACTAGTTTGAGCTACGTATGTTGCTGCCTTTGGGCTGACTTGGGCTACATTATATAGCATTATTTAGAGCCGATCATAAAATGGTCTGGTTCCACCAAATGTCAATGGTCCCTCTGCAATACTGAACATCACACCAAACCATATTTAAAGATCTTAAAATGATCTTATTCTGATTTGCCTCAAAGTCCTCTGGCTCCCATTCCTTATGGGCTATTTCTTGTAGGAAGGCTAGGCCACTTGAAGAATTTTCCTGCTCAGCCTCTGAACTTGACCCAACTCAGCAAAGAGAATGTCAATGCCTCATGATCTACTAATTCTACTTAAAGTGTGGGCTGTGGCTCATGACAGGGCTATCACCTAGGAGCTTACAGGGAATGCAGACTCTTGGACTCCACTTCAAATCTGGAGCTGAATCAGAGCCTGCCTCTTGGTAAGATCCTTTGTGATGTCTTTACACAACAGAGTTTAAGGAGGACTCCCACCATTGCGTGAACTCTGGGAGCAGAGAGGAGGAGCATCATCAGTCTTCTGAAAGCCTTCCTGGTTCCAGCTTAACCCACTCTAAAACAATTTTATATGCAGATGATGAGACTCTTAGAACAGGTTAGTTCATTCATAACATTCCTGAGTATCACTGGCTTATAATTTTCCTAGAGTATGACCAAATTTAGCATAGGGTCCGAGGTCCCCACTCACCCTTGAACCCACCCCTTTCACCTTGCCATCCACAACAATGTTCAGAAAATAATGGATGGAAACGATCTCTTGAAAGCAAGCCAACCTTCTTTGGAACCCATGTCTCTATGAAGGGTGGTGCCACTGTCTCAGAAGGTTCTCAACAGCTCCTTTTATCTGAACAAGGCATAATTATTCCTCAGTACTTAGTTCAGGTTATACCTTTGGCCTGTAGCCATCATCTGTGCCCTGCTGGCTGGATTGGTGAGTTAGGTGTGCTTGACACACGCTCCCAGAGCCACATAAGCATTCACATGTAACCCTTCTCCTTATGGGACTGCTCCCATAATTCTAAGTTTCTTAGGCAGAGTCTGTGGCTATCCTGTCCTTGTAAATGAAGATCCTAGCCCAGTGCTGGATACATAGCACACATTTTGAATGTTCTATATATTAATATTGTGAACATATTAATATAGTAGGCTCTATTGCGAAGAAAATGGACCACTGGAATCAGAAGCAAAGCAACCCCTCCCCCACAAAGAATAAACTGTTAGGAATCTAACATCTGAACCCACGTCTGTGTTCCCAAAAGACTTCCAATGTCTTGCTCTTTCTTTTTCTTGCTTTCAGGCGGCAGTGAGTCATAACAGCACCCAGCCTTAATGCTGTAGCTCACATTATAAATTCAGATACGGCCTTCTGGGAGAGAGCTTTGAGTGAATCGGGTTCATTCTTGTACAGAAGGTGGCTGAGACCCAGAAACATGTAAGATTTTCTCTCAGTTCTGTTCCTCAAAGTAAAAAAATACTGTCTTTATCATGCTGTGCACTGGGCAGGGAGAGACCTCAGCCAGTTGCGGTGAGGTAGGGGGAGTCTGCCTTCTCCACACCAGAGCAAACTGAGTCCATTTCATCAGTACGTGTTGGTCATGAACCTACTTAGGTGCCCCAGCTGCTTCCCTGCTGGGAATAAAAAATGGACAGAACAACTCAGCTATCCCTCTGGGCAGAATTCCTCACTTAGAGCCCACTGGCTTCTGGTCTCACCACAAGAGGCCACATCCAGATGGAAAAAAAATGGTTAAGAGGGTCTAACATTTACATACATTTGCATATGTTTACATACTCACAGTAAGAACAAGTAGTTCTTTCTCCTGAGCTTTTCAAGTAAATGTCATTATTGCCACCTTCAGGTTGTCATGGATAGATTATGTTCTCCTCAATTGCCTTCTTGCTCTCCCAGAGTTCCTGAGCCCTGTTTCTGGACATGCTGCATGTGTGTTGGTGCCCGAGGAAAAGGCACTGTTTAAAAGAATGCAGGGGCACAGGGCACAAGCAAAGAGGTTACAGGGACAGCCTGTAGTCAGGGCAGCTCTGGCAAGCACACTTGCACTCCGTCTCTACAGAGCACCGTTGGGGGATGTTCGTGCCCATCTGTCCTGTGCTAGGTTACCTGTGCTCGAATAACAGCTGTTCTGATTGGACGTTCTCTGCAGGCGGCACACGGCTTCACTGTGAAAGGGGCAGTGCAACAGCGAATGCCTTTTCCACTCAAAGATGGCGAGCAGATGAAGAGCTCTACATGAACATAAGCTGAAAAGTTAAGCCACGGGTTCCTGGGCCCTTTAGAATAATTTTCTCATCACCATTATACTAACTCCACTCACCTTTTTTTTTTTTTCTCATAGAATCAGCTTTTCCTACTATTTAACTCCTGCTGGATTCTTTCCAATAGACTTTTAATGGTGTTTGGGCTGAAGACCCAAAGGGAAAACCTTTCCGTCTTTTAGAATGTCAGATAGTCCACAGGCACTGTTGTGTGCTTAGAGAACTTGGGAAACAAAGGACAAGGGGGTTCCTCTCATCTTTCCTTGGCTCTGAGAGGAGCTCTGGGGAAGTTCATCAGGCTCTTCCCCACAGTGATCCCTGAGTGTTTGAATGGTTTAAATGAGGGCTATCTTACCAACTTCACGGTTTCAAGATTTTTCTATTTGAATTTATAAAACTACAAGTGGGCAGATACCTTTTGTGTACATCAGTTAACCCCAAGCCTGTTATGTGCATGACCAAAGTTACCATGGGAATTCGGGTGACACTCAGTAATTGTCATATTGGAATAGAGATACTATGCTGCTGTTGAAAGCCTCAGAAATTTAAAAATATCGAACAGATCCACCATCTAGGAATGCAGAGCCTATAAAGAAAACTGAAGTGCTTATTAATATTTAATAGCAGAAGACATGTACACAGTGGTTGTCTTAGTTTGGTCTGATTGCAATAATAAAACACTGTACCCTTAATGGTTTATAGACAGCAACGGGGAAATCTCTGGTGTCTCTTCTATGTGAAACTAATCCCAGACCTTTAGATTCTAGTTACTTCCCGAAATCCTCATTTGCTCAACCTTTATTTTAGAGGTGTTCTTATTCTATATGTGTGCAAATGGAAGGAAGCAGGCAGGACATAGGCACCTAGTCAAGTACAGTCATTGAGAACAAAGATGTCATTAGAGATGAAGTTCAGTTCTCTTACGATGAGCCACAGAACTTCTCTGAGTCTCTGCTGTCATCGAAAGTAGACTCAGAAGCATCTATTACATGGAGTTACACATAGGCTTAAATGAACTAACATGAAAAAAAAAACTTAGATTATCTGGCACTAGGCAATTCTAAGATGTTAAGTTGAACTATAAGAAGGGCATAATTAAGTACTGAAATACACAATCCAGAGTTGTACAATTGTCAAAATTAGAATTAAAGAAAAAGCCCTACCTTTAAAATTCTCTAATCCAATGTTTCTCAAACAATTGTGCATGGATTGTTGCCAGTTTATTTTTTACTTTTAATTTTAACCTGTCCACAACAAAATGTAAAAGCAGAAAGGCAATGTTGCAGTAAACTAATTTTTTTTCCTGGCATGGAAAACCAGGTAGTATGATCACTAACCCATTTATAATCATTACCATGTTAATAAAATTAAAAAAAGAAACCTTAATATTGCTTCCACTGGCTGAGCAATCTTACATGTCATCATCTTTGCTCCATCTGAACCATCTTTCTTGAAATATCTACATGCTCCAGAGCTCAGACATAGACAAGCACATGCATCTCACCCTTATTTTACAGGATTGTTCTTCAGATCCTTGCAGATAGCAACCAGAAGGGAGCTTGATACCAAGGGCAGAGCCTTTTGTTTAAAGCAGTTGCACCTCTGCTAGGGTGTTTGTTTCCACTTCTAAATTTTTATCAAGTGGGTTGTAAGGATCAAAGAAGACAAGTGATGTAAGAAGATTCAAAAACGAACTGCTAAACACAGCATATGGGTCTCCTCATAAGACTCAACCACATATCTATTGAGAAATTGTTTTCACTTCGTAATATCCATTGTACATCATCAATTTTGACTCTTCGTTCAATGTGATTATTCAATACTATATACAAAACATTCTACCCAGAATTAAGCACAATCTTCTTATCAAGCAGACTATATGGATACAATGAACTAGGTTGGGTGGTCTTTGGGGAACATAAATTCTATTGCTGCTTGTCCTATGTGACTTTTAGATTGGGTGCTCTGGTTTGATACAGCAATCTGAGCACAAATGAATCTTGTTTTCTTTCTTATCAGCAGATATTCCTAAGATCCCAGAGAAGCTATGATTTTGAAGAAAGTAGATTGATTCTTTAATATTTTAGCTTCAAGATTTCAGCAATTTTGAAGCTATCCTTCTCAAGTTAAAAGGCCTTCTCTTTGGAGAAAATGACAAGAACATAAGAATTTAATAGAGCTGCCTTCCTATTTTTGACATCTGTTTCCATTTTGCCATCTATATAAACTTCTCATTATTTCTTCTTTATTTTGCATGGGATGTCCCTTTAAGAGCTATTTGAAACTATTGCTTCCCACCCCACCCCAGATCTGTGCATTCCACCCTACTCTGCAACACAGCATCAGAAGGAAAAAATAAAGGAAGCAGAGCACAGGGATCAAGATTATTCACTTCTAGACCAGCTTATTTAGATTCAAGTTTTAAATGGGCTACATTTTAGTTTTGTTGACATTGATAGAGTCACTACTTTATTTCGTAGAACTGTCATCTAAAAAAAATAAAGATTAAACGTGATATCTGCTTCCCATGTCTCTGAGGAATCAGTGGGCTAATTAATATTTGTAATGGTGCTAAGAGAAGCCCTCCACACACAGTAACTACTCCATACATACTGAGTGTTAACACTGCATCGACATTCCAGAACCTTGTAGACGTTTGGGTTTTTTCTGAGTTCTGCTCGATCCTTATATCTTTTGTACAGGTCTTTATTCAATCTGAATCCATCAAAGAGAGTTTCATGGATCCCCATGGGGTTTGTTAGCTGCCTTCTTCTTTCTTTATCAGAATAACTCATGATTATTTTATTTGAACCTCAGCTCTTAGAAGTGTCCATCTCATTAAATTATTCCATTGTTTCAAATCACAGGTTACAAGGTTCTAATTCTTTGTTCAGAAATTCCAGAAAGCTGTTTTTCTAATGTCTGGGTGGTATACCAAAGGAATTAGATTCATTCAGTATCCACACCACATCCATTAACAGAAAAGAAATTGAGATGATAGTCATGCTCTGCTTTAATAAGGTTTGTCCTGTCACTTAGTGTTACCATTGGGAAAGAACATATCCACTGCCCCTCTGGTAGAATATTATACATACATCCTTGTCTGGGTCTTCCTGACTGGTTATAATTAAATCCAATCTTTGCTCAGTGCTTTTTCCATCTACGGAGAGATGAAGATATCAGGCAAGAATCATCAGCTGTTCCGCATGAGCCTCCTAGCAGTTGCCAAGCTAGTTCAAGTTCCTTGTCCCCAGTAGATCTTACCTTTCTGCCAATTTTTGAAAATTATAGAAAAGCAATTAAAAAGATATCTACATACCAATCTGCACAAGAGCCTGTCTTATATCCTCTGTGACAATGAATGCTACTAAAAATGCCCTGTTCTAAATAGCTTTAATAAAGGCCTAACATTCTACTATTAGTTTAGCCAACTGTTATCTAGCCTGGTAGGGACATATTTTTAAAGACATAAAGCATGAAAGAAGCATATGTTTAAGGCTCCTTGGGCATCTCGCTGTGTGCATCGTGAGTCAGCATTTTTGCCACAACTCCAGAAAAATCTACTAGCTACCCAGAATGCCTGAGGAAACTAAAAAGTGCTTGAGTTCCTGGTGAACTTCACATGCCTCTGACGGATGCTGGACCCTTGTGTCCCTGGTTGATCATTCAGCCTATCTGAGCTTCTGGCTGTTAGTTTGTTAAAAGCATTTCTACACAGCTTCAAACTGCAGAGCACATTTTGGTACCTCAATTAGCCCCCATGTCAGTTAAATATGGTTGTTTGAAGTTATAATAATCATGGTCAAATTAAGTATAACTTCCAAGAGGGCATGGGGTGGAAATCTGAATTATTTCAGGCATCAATGCAAGTTAGTAAGACAAGCAAAGCACAAATGTATTGAATATCTACTATGCCTGAGGCTCTGTTGTTGGGGCAGAGAATACAAAGATGAGTGGAACAATGGAAGTTCATTAAAATGTCTTACAGATGGTGAACACAGATATAAAAACAGATCACAGCAGCATGGTGTGGTGAACATAAGGGCCCCAGCTCAGCCATGGAGCAGGAAGTACAGAAATACTTTATGCCAAGGTTGCTTCCACTTAGCCACAGGGTAGAGTTTCACTCTCAAACAGAGTAGAAGCAGCATGAGATGACTTGTCATTTACTAGAGAAATCTTCGCCATGTAAAACAAAGCCTAGCTTCCCCTTAACTTTCATTAGTCTTTGGGTTCAAAGCTGAACAGATTCAGTCACCTGTCTGCAATCTGTGGATGCCACAGACAAGAGAATGTAAGAAGAAGAAATCTGTCATTGTCAGGGAAAGGTCTAAAAGAAAAAAAAAAAAAAAAACGAGGGAACTTGAAAGACAGATAAGGAAAGGGCTTCATAATTCTGCCTGAGTTCTTGAGGCAGCCATGTACAAAGCCAAGCAAGAGGCTAGCACTGAGAAGACTTGGATTGATTAGCAGGAGAGAGGACGTCTTGAAGTGATGGCTTCTGGAAAGTCCATTCTATCAGGTCTTCTGGAATACTGTAGATGCTTCTAGTAATGTCTTCTTTAGCTGACCAATCCACAGTTGAATCAATGATAGTTCTTATTTCTTAGCAACTTGGAGTCAGTGCAAACATCCTGGTTTCTATCTTGAATTCTAAAAATAGTTCTTGTTATTATATTTTTAAATTTTTATGTTGCCTATTTGTTTTAGTCAAGGCTTCCATAATGTGAAAAGGCATTCTTAGTGATTCAGAGTGCAAGTTTCATGGAGTTTGGCTCAGGATATGACATTCCTTACCCAGATGCCTTAGATTGCTCATCACAAGGTCCTCTTTATCCTTTCTTACTTAATATACATTTTTAATTAAATCATAGTGACAACGTTTTCCCTTTTCCCTGTTCTCTCCCCCATCCCTTTCATTGCTTTGATCTAGTCGTTGTTAATGTTTTGTGTTCGAGTGCTCATGCACTTATGGACACATGTGTTCGTGTGTGTGTGTGTGTGTGTGTGTGTGTGTGTGTGTGTGATTGTGTTTTGTTAAGTCTCTAGGATTTGATAGGTTGTATTATAGACTGTTTTGATTCACCTTGGCAACAACCGTGGTCCCACCAAGACTAGGAAATTTCAGATTTCATAATAAAGTAATAGAAAGATTCTGTTGAATTTTTCCTTTCATCATATGGTGGACAAAGAAATTCATGATCCTATATTCAGAGGGTGAAGTGAGCAATCTAGAGACAGATGGAAGTGGATAAATCTGTAACCAAAGATCAGGACCTATACTGGTAAGCAGAATGGAGTTAAGACCTCTAGGAAAAGCAAGCAAATTAGCCTGCACATGGAGGTATAGCATCATGGTCAAGACAGAGAATGGCAAGCAGGCTTATACCTAGAATTAAAGGCAGCAAGTGGCAAAAATGGCAGGAGGCTATTATACCATTGAGAACTGTATGGAATGAATAAGAGAGCATAGATTTTACCTGGTCTCCAGTGTGGACTCATAGACTGTTTTTAATCAGGGAAATAAGATGAGCAAGGTTCCATTTAATTTCATTAAAAAGAAATCACAGGCAAATCACTTTGGAGATTGTTGAGGCAAAAGGCCCAAGGGAGCAAATTATGACGCATCGGTAATTGACCAGATAAGAGGTGAAATGACCTGAAGTAGGAAAGCCATGGGTTGTCTAGGGAGACGTTGTTGGAGGAATATCTGAGCCACAAAATCAGCAGGGTGAGACAGGGAGGGAGCAGAAGAAGGAGAAGTCAGCAGAGATAACAGTGTCTGCCATGTGGTAGACATTTGACAAATATTTATGCAAACATGGGTCATTCTTGGGATGGTTGATTTTTCTGTGGTTAGTCCCAAGTGCCACTGAAAAGAGAATACTGGTTCCAGTTCACTCACTGTGATCTCAAGAAAGCCACACAGTTTCTTCTATTAAATGGGAATTTGACTTTGTTCTGGAAAAGTCCAGCAGAGCAATGCTAGAAACAGGACAGAAATGGAATGCAATGCTTCCACAAGAAGATATACTTCAAACTTCAAATAAGCAGCTTAAGTAAATTTTCAGAAAAGCATTCTAATTTGAGGATTGCCACCAAGATCTCCTATCATCTCCTGCACCCTCCCACCACATACAAGTTTTATGAGCACAAATCTTACATGTCCAACATTTCAGATGAGACTATGGTATATGTTTCAGATTACCTATAATAGTTGGTACAATGTTACCATTAAAAGTTTACTTGGGCTGTGTTATCTCTTGTTTCAGGGCCTTAGTTTTGATTCTAAACACTTCAAGGATGGATTCCTTCACTCTTAATTCTTCCATCCAGCTAACAGACGGTTACAGGGTGCATAGTCAGATGCAAAAATGAGTAAGACACCGACAGTTTATACATAGAGTGAACCGGGAACCAAAGCAGATCAGTATGCAGGATGCCATAATGTAAGCTGGGAAGTGAATAAAGCTATGAGAGAGATGTAGATAAAGTAATGTGGCTGTCAAGGAAGAGAGTAATTACTTCCAGTGAAAAGACAGTAGTAAAGGCAGATGTCTTTGGGAGATAATATACCAGTTTATGCCCACACAGAATATGATGTAGCTGTTAGTCTTGCCTGCACATTCCCAACTAGAATATCTGAAGATGGCTGGCTTGGCACTGGGGTATGTGCCAACTTACAAGGCAGACAGAGTTCTGATGGACTGAAGCCTGTTAGACCAGTCCATGGTCAAATTCCACTGCCCTGGGCTTAACAGGGGTAACTCTGTGGGCAGGTCTATAACTTTGAAATTAGAATTCCTAGGGTCCTTTCTCAGCACAGGGTTGATAATGTAGTGACCTTTGATAACAGGCGTGACTAATCTTATCCTCCAGGTGCCTCATCTGAAGGGTCAATTCAAAGGCCTGTTTAGCTTTTGAAAATCAATGGGCATGATGATTGTCATTAATGTTATAGCTAATCAGCTCTGAGTGCTTGCTACGGGCTGTGCAACTGTCTAAATGCATGATGCATTTATCCACAGTACCCCCGTGCAGTAGGTCCTCCTGCACATCCTTTTACTAATGGGCAACACCAGAGTTCCGATAATCATCCATGGTTATGCAGCTGGGAAGTAATGGATCGTCCACTAAATACTTATACTATGGTCGGTCTCTGAACCTATGCTAACAGACGATGATACCAACTTCTATAACATCATCACTTTCAAACTGCCACAGTGCTTTACAGTAAATGATAATACCGCTCTTAGGAAGCACCTCACTGATCCAGAGGGAAGATCACCAGAGGCAGCAACAAGGAAAAAGAAAGGCACACAACGATTGTGCCTTCAATATTTGTACCAGTTTTTTTTTTTTTTTTTTTTTTTTTCTTGGTTGGTTGCTCAGGACATAAAACTCTGAATGACACCACATACAAAACTTCCAGCACTTATAAAAACCCTTGACTCTTTTTTCTTAATTAAACAACTTTATTTTTTAAAAAACAGGGATAAATGTACAGATTTTAAATGCATTTTGTATAAAAACATATGAATATCTTTTGTCAATACTTAATTTTTAAAGGTTTGATTGCATGCATTGAAATCTTACTAATTACAATGAGCATAAAGTACATATGAAGCTCAAAAAAATGGCCAAAAAGTGGAAACCTCAGTCCTTTTAGAAATTAAAAAAAAAGTGTATAGCAGCCTCACAGAGTGTGGTACACCTAGACCTTACTTAGATCATTAACAAACCCTTAACTCTTGAGTTTAGACTTTTCACCTTGCTGTTAAAGATGTGTCCCAGAAGTTGAAGTGACTTGAGTAAGGCCACAGGATTTGCAAAGGAGAGAATTTGAAAACTGTTTTGTGTTTGCAGGACTTCGATGTGTTAGCTCAGGTTTTATCTAAATGCCAATGTCATGTAATTTTTCTGGTGATCACCCGGTTTCCCTGTGCCTGGGTGAGGCAGGAGAGCAGGAGAACCTCACTGCTCTGCGTCCTCTCACTTGTCTCGGAGCACAGGATATCCCTGGACACGCCTTTTACCTCCTCAGCATCTAGTAGCCACTTCCTCTGAGAGCAGAACACATTTCACTGTGCAGGGGTTTGGTTTTTTCTGTTCCTTTAATGGACCTATCTGTTTTTAGTTTAGCACACTTAAGGGTGTTAAAAATACCCCTTCGTGTGAGCTTCACTTTCGGGTCCAGAGAAACCTCAACTTATGGTAACATTCTAAGGCTCTGTTACTTTGGTTTTTGTAAGTGGTGGCTGAAACCAATCTGATAAAATTATTTAAACTGTTCTTCTGGACAACAGTGGCTTTCTGCGTGATTTAGATAAGATGTGTGCTTTGATGGGAATGTAGGCTGCTGGCACAGAGCCCCTAAAATGGTAGAACCTTGGACAAAGGGTTATGAAATAGGCTGATGCGAAATTCAAAATAATATCAAAGCATGAGCAACAGTAGTGTCTCTTGGAAGCTGAATCAGAGCCAGGAATGCTTTGGATTTTTATGAACATTTCTTAAATGTACTTTAGGAAAACAATAAAGATCATATATACTGCAATTATTTTCTCCTGCTGTTCAGCTCCAAGAATTGTGAAAATTGTGTTCTAGTTTCCCAAGGCCTTTTGAATTCAAGAGAAGGGAGAATTTTTCTTTGGATAGGCTAGACTAGGCCTTGGCTATAATCTTTTATACAGAAACCACAATTAATTTGAGGAGTGACCTTTTCATTAATTAAGTAATCAATAAATCAGCTCTTTAAACAAATCTTCATTATGCCCTTTCATGATTACAAGTCACAGAGAAGGATTTATTTGGAAGGAAAGCTAGACTTTTGTTTAGACTGGAAGCCACCTTGGATATGGCAGAGAAGGTAGGAGTGGTGCTCACTCATGAGTACCTGGTTGATGGTCTGTTTCACACCAAGAGAGAAGAATCAAGGACATGCTGAGATGTGTGTTTCTCAGTGACAGGGCTCAGGCCCACAGTGGCAGCTCAGGACATAGCTTTTGGCTCCTGTTCCACACCCTCTAGTCTAGGATGTTGGCACAGGAACAGATGGTGTCCATCTGGGCTGGTAAAACTACCTGATTTCCATACACATGTGATGTTGCAGCTGCCCAGGGCAGCTTCAGGACAGAAGGCTCTATGGCCACTTTTGCCACTGAACACATTTCCACGGCTGTTTCATAAGGTGAGGGGAGTCACTCTTCTAAAGACAATATCCTGGGACTTGCTTTCTGCCCCTTCACGTTTTTGGTTTTCCCCTTCTCCCTACAGCTGCTGCCGAGGACAAAGTCACTTTACTGCAATGGACAAGGCTCTCTGGATGCAAATGTTATCTGGGTGAATAATTTTAAGTACAGTTTTATTTCAGCTTGGCATTTGCTGGTACAAAAAGTAAATCTGTATGATTATCCCCATTCTGCCTCCTACTTTTAACTTTTATTCTCTGCCCATTCATCTCCAATTCCAGAGCTATTTTCTTTACTGTCCTGGGTCATTGAGGAGGCAATGTCCTTTCTGTTTGCCCTCAGGTCTGTACTTCATTTTGAAGCCAAAGCTAGCATTTGCTTGATTCCAACCTAGTGAGTTTCCACTGTAAACCCCCATGATTTCCCTAATGAGTTGGTAAGGTGTTCAAGAGAGCACAAAGGTTCCAGTAGGCACAATCAATACAGTATTACTGGACTCTTAAGTGAGATCACTATACAAATCCATGCGAAGGGTACAGGTACAGCATTGCTTGTCTCCTAAGTAAGAATGGTATCCTTAAAAAAAGGAGGTGGCTTTGTGTGAATTACAAGCATGCACACACACACACACACACACACACACACACACACACACACACATGTATATGTATATGACTTGTCAAGGACAAAAATAAGAAAGGTATGTAATCTATAACCAATTCATTTAAAAGTATTTAGTGAGGAACTCATGTATATGGCAAGAACAGCTGGTTTTGTTCAATTCATGTGCACAGGTCAGCATTCTAAACACACTTTATAGTCTGTACAATTTAACTTCTACAGTGACCATCTGACTGAGAAGTGAAAAGTTGTTCATATTTTAAAAAACCTGAAATATGGAATTGTGTGGCTTGCAAAGATCATAAAGGTTACATGTGGCTAATCTAGAATCCGACCCTAAGCAGACTGACCTGAAAGCCTATGTACATAATCAGTTTGTGAACTTGTGTGTCTTGTGCTTGATTTCAAAAAAAAAAAATTAATGAGTAAGACAAATGGAGTATCTTGTCTTGTGGGGATTACAGTCTAATAGACAAGATAAGCAAATGAGTAATTGCCATACAGTGATCAGGGCTATGATAAACTTACATCTTTTTCCTCTAGCAGAACATCATTGGCTTGTCTGCTATCTCCTTCTTCTACCATTCTGCAAGTAGATATCACATTAATCTATGTAGGCAGGCAGAAATTCAGATGTGTAAAGATGACAGAAAGATAAACACTTCAACTGAAACATGTTTGGCCAGAAGAACCAAAGGAATTAAGGAAGTTGCCTCGTGAAAAAAAAAAACTCAAGGCAAATACAATTGTCATTTTTACACAGTGATCCAAAGAGCAAATAAATGATGGCTCAAAATAATCCTCACCACGTGAGTGCATATCTGTAACCCATCCTGTATCCTCAGCAATGACAATTTTAAAGTAGACAAACCTCAGAAACTGTAAGATCCCTGGAAAATTCTGTTCATGTTGGGCTCCAGTTCCAATTCTGAACTAATATTTATTTCTAGGCAAAGACAGCTCTAGAAAGGCACCATGTCAATGTGCTCAGCATAGTACTGGGACTCCATTTCTGTCAGGAGTAGATGGAGTAAAGAGAATTCCATTGCCCTGAGTAAGAGGGGGCCAGCGACATTTTGAGTCACGTGGTGTCTCAATTGGGGAAATCTTAAAAAGATAAGCTTTTATTATTTTTTAATATTTACTATAACAGCTTTACAGTTATTAAGGGAGGCTTTTAAAAACCAAGGCCCACCAAAAAATGGAAAGGAATAAAGAGAAAAATATTACCCACTAAAGTCCATACCCATTAAGAAGAATGAAATTCAAGATACCTGACAAAGATATTAATAAATGTTTGCTGAGGTAAAACCAGAAAAGGTTCTATGCTAGGTAACCTTGACTGTCAATTGGCCCCATCACGAAGTAGTTTTCAGAGTAGTAAAAGCACCCTTCTAGGTATGGTACATTTGGTGGGGAGGGATTTCAGAGATAATTAAATCCAGGGAGCTTTGACATAATGGTTTCTTTGATCCATTGACGGATCCAGAACATGATGGTATTAGTAGGAGGTAATAAAGATAAAGTGAGAAATGGAGCATGTAAAGGAAGTAGGTCACTGGGCATGTGTTATCGAGGTGTATGTATTATCTCAGCACCTTAGCATACGCCTTCCTGTCAACCATGGTTTGAATTCCTCCAGTCTACCGCACCCTCCTCAGTATGAGAGACTCAACCTTCAAAGACTATGAACAAACAAATCTTTCCCCAATTTAAGTTATATTTTTTTTGTTAGCAGTGACCAGAGAAGAAGCTAATATATCTAACCAACACATATGCATCTGCTATAACAAGCTTAGCTTCTCGGATCATTATCACCCAAACATCAAAAATAACTGCTAGTGCCAGGGACATGTTTTAAGTTGTGCAAAGCAATCTTCTCGTAAGTCCCACACTTTAGAAGGATCTGCACAATACAAACAGTGAAAATGGAATTTTGTAAAGCACATATACTATGCCTCTGCCCTAAGGATGCGGTGTCTATTAATGCTGGCCTAAGGAGGCAAACCCCTAACATCTGTTCTAATAACACCTTTCACTCCTCTAGACACAGGCTTCTTTATATTCCCTCTTCTTGTTCTCAAAATAAAAGGCAATTGTGTACAAATATAATGGAGTTGGTGGATTATGGGGCTGTGAGATGGATATTCCTCAGCATGAGGAGAATTCTGAATGGCAGAATCTCTGAAGAGCAAAAAACAAATTAATTAACTTGTCAAATTTGTCTTCACAGATAATGCAACTGCACTGAATTCCTGTATAGAAGATTATCATTTTCCAGCAGTGTCAACTGTCCATTCCCTTGCCTCTCCTTGCATTCCAATTAGAGATTCCACAGAGACTCACACAGGTTGCACTTGGCAGATGAGAATGTTTCACAACCATAAGCAACTCATATTAATTTTAAGTATTTGTAGCCAATATAATATACATTGTTTCTTTACAAACACATACACATTGAATGTTCTAGTTATGAGTAATTTAGTGCTTTTGTTTATTTTAAAATTTATCTATCTATCTATGCGTGTGATTGTTTGGCCCACATGGAAATCTATCAACCACATGCATGCACATTTGTGTATTACATTAGTATCTGGTACTTAAGGTCAGAAAGGACCTCAGATTCCATGGAGCTGGAGTTACAGACAGTTGTGCACCTACATCTAGGTGTTCTTGGTTGAATCTGGATGCTTCAGAAGAGCAACAGTGCTCTTACTGTTGAGCCATTGCTACACTCTCCCAATAAAACAGCTTTTAACCTTCTCCTCCTCGTCCTCCTTCTTTTTCTACCTTGTATGTGTTTAGACATGTTTGTAACAGAAATTTGGGGGAGGACGGAGGAGTGAGTTTTCCCTTTCATGTAGGTTCTGGATGTTAACTCGGGTTCTTGGGCTTGGTGGTAAGTGACTGAACCTGTAGCACCATCTCAATGGTCCAAGTAATTAAACTTTAAAAATAGTTGATGTGATAGTAGTAAGGCTTTAAAACAGGAAAAGTAAAATTTTAGCTTCACATAATTTTCACTTCACTGTTTGACATTTATTAAAGGTGACTTTTGTTTGCTCTGTAATTGGAATATAAATAGTTAAGTATTTTGGAGTAAAAATAGTTTTTTCTTAAGTATACAAAAGAAATTCTGCTCACCAAATATTTTAAGTTTCTTTTAATTTGTATTTTAATGAATTTTTTTTTCAAATTTTGTACTTTGAAAGAAAAAGAACACCTTAATTAGTGAGGTTGAATTCAAGATTAGTAAAAATAAAAATTCTGAGGTTGGGAATGGAGAGATATCTTAGTCCTAAGAGTGTTTGCTATTCTTCCAGAGGACCTGGGTTTCATTCCCCGCACCCCACATGGCAGCTCACTGCTGTCTATTCCCCCAGTTCCAGGGGATCTGATGCCCTCCCTTTAGCCTCCACTGGCACTGCTTTATATGTTGTACAGATACACATGCACTAGAAATGCTCGCTTTAAAAACTACAGAAAGAGAGGATACATTGTATTTAAACCTGTAAATAATGCAAACAAGCCTGCTATGAAAACAGGACCCACAACAAATGGTGATGAAGAGATTATGTAGACTTAATTTTAAAAGATTAGGTTGTTTGTGAAAATAATACACATAAACAAGAAAAATATTCTTACTAAATCTATAGCTTGATCAGATTAACTAAATCTCTGTTACTCCCCATGCTTTGCTAAAATAAGAATTTAATTGCTAAACAAAAGGGTAAGAATGTAATGGGGAATGATTTAACTCAAATTTTCAATTTGAAAATACCAAATTAATTTTTTTTTCTGCTTCAAAAAGTTACTTTAACAGAGTCAAAAAAAATTTATGGCTAAGGAAAACTAAATCTCTCAAGTGTTACTGAATGAATACATTAAAATAGCTCTCATATCCTTTCTGACATGATACAAATATTTTTAGCAACAGAGGATTTCAGTTCAAACAATGTACCAGTGTAGGAATTTTAGGCCTGAATTCAGCAGATTCACAATCTAAATGAAGTTGTCAGTGGGATTTATACCTCCAGTTGTACAAATGCTTATGACAGTCTGTGGAACAAACCAAAGTTATGTTCAACATTTTTTGAGGCCTACCAAAAACAGAATATTTTGATGAGAGGCTTATCAAATTTAGTCATAAAACCACCGCTAGAAGCGTGTTGGAAATACTAAGCAGATCTTACTCCTAACCACCAAACAAATAGCCACTGCCATGAGAAACATTAACAATAATAATGGTGAAAAACATTAAAACAATAGCAACATGTTAATTCAATTCAGTCTAAACAAAAAAAAAGTTAGATTGGTAAATAAATGGTGAGCCATGATACTTAAAAAATAGATTGATATGTCATTTATAGATTAATGTATCATCTATACTGCCTCCATCATCTAAGAAGAAATGGTGCTTACTGTGACTCATGCTAGCCAAAGTTTAGAAATGATACTCGCTAACATCACCATTCTCTAAGAGGATAAGAAAAAATGCTTAATGTTTTAGAAAAAAATGTTCCTCTTATAAAAAAGTTGCATGTGAAGTTTGTCGTAAGTGGTATTTCATTAATAAAAGAAATTCTAGAAAGAAAGATATTCAAAGAGTGTTGCCATAACCTCGGAAGATAAGAACTCATATATAAAAATTTTAGCATTGAATTCTGTAAAGATTACTAATTCCTTTAGACATACCGAAACTGTCTCAGAGAGATACCTAGTAATTTCACTTGTATGTATTTTTTTATAATATTCCAGCATTAAAAAATTTAGAGAGGTTTAGCAACAGTAAATCTAGATAATTCCTTCTGAAGATAGCAAAGAATTATGTCATGTTATTACAATCTATATCATAAAATTAAAATATTTTGTAACACTCCATGATAAAGATAATTTATGGTACTAACCTCATGACAATGTTTGTACATGACACCAAAAATTGTATTTTATTTTCAACATTAAATATTACACTAAACATTTTCCTGTCAGTTGTAATTGCTATTGATCAAGAAAAGCAAATTTTCTGCAAATTGAAATTAACAAAAATTATATAAAAACTGCAGTAACTCAAGCAAAATTGTCATTTGGCATTTTTCCCCATAAGATAAATATTGTATGAGAATATTGATTAAAAAACATAATTATTGATTCTTCTAAATAAGAGAAAGAAAACATAATTTCTTTTGGAATAAACACATATTTTAAGAAATACATATCTATTTAAATTTTACCCAAACATAGGTACCCATAAAAAGAATCTAGATGTATAAAATAATAACTTTATTCATTCATTATATCCTAAAAACTTGAAGCCAAATTAAAATGATAACTATATGCAGAATTATAGCTTGACTTCTGTGAAGATACAGCTAACTAGGTAAAGACTGAATACGGTTTCTTTGCCATTTTCCTTTCATGCATAATGTTTATGCATTTGTCCAAATATATTTCATTAATATATTTTAATATTTCACATTTGTTAAAGGAAACCAATCATTGTTAGGGTAACTGAGTCTTTAGTTGTGGTAATCTTCCTTTCAATGAATTCAATCTCATTTCAAAGGAAAATGGAAAACTCAATCCTCCACTGCGATCTCTTTGAGTTCTCAGGGATCTGAGCTTTCACACTTTCCTCTGGTCCCTGCTGCATTTATAGATGCTTCTATGCCAAGTATATTTCCCTGCTTATGATTTTTTGTTGTTGTTGTGCAGTTTTCATTTCTTCTGCTTAAAATTTCTCTCATATGGCACATATGAGACTTGACTAAAAGAGTCCATGTTTTAAAGAAGTAGGCTGTATAATCACCTCCGAATATATACTGGTCTTGCCTTCAGCTGCTGTTACCACATTCTTTTTTCATTATTATTAATAATTTTATTCATTTACATTTCAAATGATGTTCCCCTTCCCAGTTACCCCTCCACAATGCCCTCATTCCATCCCCCTGCCTCTCCCCTTTGCCTCTATGAGGATGTGTCTCCACCCACTCTCCCACCTCCATGGTTCAGAGTTCTGGCTGCTGTATGTATGTCATAGATTTCTCACTTTCATTGTCTCCTTTGTTTCCCATCTTCTCCTTCCGTTCTTCCTCATCCATTTCTTTCCCACACCCACTTCACCTTCTCTGCAAACTCTTAATTTCTTTCTTCCTCAGCATAAAACAAAATTGTCTCTAGTCTTCAGCCCAACACTGAGATACAAGCCCCGTTTTATGGAACCAAAACCCACTATTGTGCTTAGAAAAGGGATCAGCAATATTAGGGACACAAAAAGCTGTAGAGTCCTCAATTGTTTTAAATAAAGTTTATCCAGTTCCACCCCTTTGATGGCAGCTAATCTTTTTAATAATAATATTCTTTTTTGAGTCCCCCAGTTTCATTATAAACAATTTCATAATCCTGTAAGCTGGACCAAGCATAACAACATTACTGTTGGTGGTGGCTAATTCATTCATTCATTCATTCATTCATTCATTCATTCATTCATTCATAAGTAGCACAGCATTAGACGAGTAGCAAATTTTTAGAAGAAAATTTTCTTTTGCCAAAGAATGGACACAAAATAAAAGAATTGTCCTGGATCCAAACCTCAGCCTTCTAGGCCCAGTAATGGGAAATAACCAATAAGAGGAAGGGCGTTTACTTAAGAATTAGGATGCTTTTGTCTGTGAGAGCAGTGCTATTCCTCATTCTTCCTAGGGTATTGTTAGAGATTAAAAGTTGAGCTGTGAAGAAATAAACTGCTTCTATTGATTGCCTTGTTCAAAGACACAGTTGTCTTGCAGAACATCAGTTCTCCCCAGAGTACCCACACCCACTGCAGCAGAAGCCAATGCTAAGTAGGGACTGTCCCTTCATTCTGTTCCTCTTCCATCCTCAATAAGACTTGTATTTGTGTGTGTAGAACCCTCTTTAGTGCAAAGAATCCTCTGCAGGTATGTATTCTGCACTTGTTTGGTTACTTCTTACATTGGGATGCTCTTCAGATCTCTATGCAAGGCTTAAGAATGCTCAGCTCAAGTTCTCATTTGAGAAAGGCCTTCCTCCTTCCTGCTGCTGTATTTGAGGTCCCAAATACAGTCACCCCAAGCTATTTTGATCAAATCAGGGAAGGGCTGCTGATGTCACCAAAATGTTACTTAGTCCTCTCACTCCTTATCCACAGTCCTGAGACCTAGCAATTTCACTTCCTAAATGTTTTTTCTCCTTTCTCCTTTCTTTTTCCTTATCACTCCATCATCTCTTACTTGGATTACTGGAACAGCTCAATAACTAGTCACTTCAAGTCAGGGGTTAAGCTTCTTCTTCCAACTGTTACCAGAGTGATATTTACGAAATGCCAGCCACATCGTGTCATTTCCACAGTTGAAAGCTTCCAGTGTCTTTTCTCACAGGCAAGTAGGATAAAGTTCACACTTATTGACATGACTAATATGTCTTAATAAACTGGACTCTGCACCCTGGGAGGCATTGGCCTTTTACATTCATATTGACCCTTTTCCCTGCCCATCATCCTATGCACGACAGTCTGTATTTCTCCTTAAGACAAAACACAGATTACATTGTTTCCCAAACATTGCTATATACTTCCGGGATTCCATTCAAGTTAGCCTTTTGTCATGGAACATTGACCCGCTGCAACAACCCTTCTGATATATTTTTCACTTTTATATGCTTCCAGTTGGAGTACTATGTCCCACAAGAACCTTTCTTGGCTCCTCTAGACTGGACTAAATATTAAGTGGTACTTCTCTCTATAATGTCTTTGAAATGAAGCTGTTTCATTTTGTGTATTTGACCTCAAATCACTGGTAAATTCTGATAATATATGTAGTAGCCATTGCTCAGTTTCATTTTTATTGGATTTTGGTATGGTACAATTGTATCTACTGACAGGATAGAAAATGATGATATAATTAATATATATAATATGAATTAAATGAGCTCATTGAGCTCATTGAAATGTCCACCATTTCAAATATTTTCTGCTGTATTTTCTTTCCAACTAAAGTATTATTCTGTCTGACCAACACCTTATCATGGCTCCATTTCCCAGGCTCTGAGACCTACTGCTCTGTTCTCTGCTTCTATTTATATTTTTCAATTCAACACACAAGTGAAAACTTATAGTAGTTGTGTTTGTGTTGATCAAGTTCCTTAGATGCTGTCTATAAAGTCATGCAATATACTGTTTCATCTACTTAATTATTTAAATAATACAAAATGCTGGTAGTCTTATAAAGAGCCCAAATTCATATCCCACCACACACCAGAAAGCTTACAAGTGTCTGTAAGAACAGTTCTAGGAGATGTGATTCCCTCTGACATCTGTGGGTACTTGAACACATATAGTGCACATAAAGTTATGAGGGTAAACATACATACACTAAATACATAAATCAATGTTTTTGTAAGATAACATTTAGTTGAATATGGTGGTAAAGAAGGGGAATGTATTTGGGAAGAGTTAGGTGAATATGCTCAAAATAGCTTGTATAAAATTTTCAAAGGTTAAAATATTGCATTAAAAAGAAAAGTATGTAAATTGAGTGTTTTAAAGGAAGGCTAGAAAAGAATAAGTTTCCTTATGACTTTCCAAACTTTTAGAGTGCTATTTAGTCCTCATCTCCTCTCTCTCTATTTTACCCTCTCGCCTTCCTCCGCAGGCAAAGCTCCTGCCCCTGTTTCCCCTTTCCCCATTCATAGTATCTGTCTTCTATTCTCCCCATTCCTAGAATTCTTTCATTCATTACTCTAGCTTACATACTCTATATACGAATATCATATTCAACAAAAATGAAGATCATGGAAACAATCACATTTCAAATTGGCTGAAAAAAAGATTAGATAAAACATTTAGGAATAAATATTACCAAGTATGTAAAAGAACCAAGCAGTGAAAGCTTTGAATCTCCAAGGAAAGAAATCAAGGAAATGTTAGAATATGGAAAAAGCTCCAATGCTCAATCGTTGGTAGACTTAATATTGTGAAAGTGACCATTCTATCCAAAGCAATTTATAGACTCAGTGAGACCCCAATCAACATTCCTCATGACATTGTTTAGAAAAATAGAAAAGAAATAAATGTACAATTTACATGGAAGTGTAAAATACACAGACAACTACACTATCCTGAACAGAAGCCTTCAGGAAAGACATTAGAAAGAGTGTTAGAGCCAGGGGGAGTGGAGGAAACCAAGAAAATCAAATCGTCTAAATTCATATATGCAGATTTCCTAGGAGTTCACAGAGTCTGGGACAACATTCTCTGAGACTGGGCAGCATGCATAGGGCCTGCACAAGTCTGTATCAGGTCCTCTATGTATATAGTATGGCTTCCAGGTTAGTGATTTTTGACTAGATATGAATATAAGCTGAATATAAGTTTATATTCAGAATATAAACTCTGAATGCTTATTGGTCTCATTGGTTAGGCTGTATGTGGCTAGAAAAAGCAGCAGGAGACTAGCAACCACATGGAAGTACAAAGAGGAAAAACCCAAAAGAAAGTAAGAAAGAAAGCAGAGCATTTGAGAACTGTGGGCCAATTTCCAAAGGTGTAACATATGTATAATTGGAAGACCAGAAGGAGAAGAAAGAAATCAAAATGGAAATTTGAGGAAATAAAATTAAATTTTCCAAGGTTCATTGCAAACTACATAATTCACTAACCTCAGGGAACAGCAAGCATGGTAACTGCTGACATGTTTGCAACTAGCAAGCATTTAATTCAACCTGTAAAACCTCAAAGGCAGGGAGAAGTCTTGAGGGAGAGCAAGGGAACATACCTTGCCTGTATAAGAAGATGACATTAAAGCAGACCTTATCAGCAACCATATAAGGAAGAGAATCAGACAAATTAAAGTTCTGAAACCACCACCACCACCATCATCACCACCAAAAAACTCTGAACCCCAAAACAAAACAATACAAAAACCCCCAACATTTTAAAGGTGAGGGTTAGGGTTAGGGTTAGAACCAATGTGTAAGGCTGGCTCTGAGAGGTGACTCAGTGAGAACGTTTGCTCTGCAAGCAGGGAAGTCTGAGGTCCTGGGGTTGATTCTAATACCTATAGAAAAGCTGGCTATGACCGCATCATACATGTGACCAAAGCAATGGGGAGATCTGGGCTTTCAGGCCAGCCAGTATGTGAAAACCCCTTTCACCTCCAGATTCAGTGAGAGATATAGTCTCAAGGAGATAAGGTGGAGAAAGATAGAAACTCCTAAAAAGCTTGTGTGTCTGGGGACACTCCATTCTTTTTTTTTTTTTTTTTGACCTATAAGAAAAGACTTTTATTCATGAAAACAGCATTAAAGTTAATCCATACCAACTCCAGAATTTTAGTACAATGATTCAGTTTACATAAAACAATGATGGAAATATACATTGCAATTTTTAGTAGGGAGAACAGAGCTTAATGTGATTCTGAAACGTTGCCATAATTAATATCCATTGCACAACAGGGCTTCCTCGGATTTTTTTTTTTTTTAAAGAATGGATAATAATTTTTTTGTAATTATATATATATATATATATATATATATATATATATATATATATATATGTTTTCTTTATTTCTTGGACTTCATACAGTCTGTGAGTTGTTTCTGGGGGAGTGCAAGCCTCTGGGGTTAGCATCCCACTATCAGTGACTGCATATTATGTCTGTTCTTTTGTGACTGGGTTATCTCACTCAGGATGATATTCTCTAGATGCAGCCATTTTCTTAAGAATTTGGTTAAGTCATTGTTTCTGGTGGCTGAGTAGTATTCCATTATTTATATGTACCACAATTTTTGTATCCATTCATCTTCTGAAGGACATCTGGGTTCCTTCCAGCTTCTGGCTATTATAAATAGAGCCGCTATGAACATTGTGGTGCATATATCTTTGTTGTGTATTAAAGTGTCTCTGGGGTATATGCCCAGAAGTGGAATAGCTGGGTCTTCAGGTAGTACTGTATCCAATTTTCTGAGGTATCGCCAGAGAGATTTCCCGAGTGGTTGTATTAGCTTGCAACCCCACCAACAGTGGAGAAGTGTTCCTCTTTCTCCGCAGCCTCGCAAGCATCTGCTGTCATCTGAGTTTTGAATCTTGGCCAATCTGACTGGTGTGAGGTGGAATCTCAGGGTTGTTTTGATTTGCATTTCCCTGATGGCTAAGGATGTCGAACACTTCCTCAGATGTTTCTCGGCCATTCGGTGTTCCTCAACTCAAAACGTTTTGTTTACTTCTGTACCCCATTTTTTAATAGGGTTATTTTATTCTCTGGTGTCTAGCGTTTTGAGTTCCTTGTACACCTTGGATATTAGGCCTCTATCTGATGTGGTGTTGGTAAAAATCTTTTCCCATTCTGTTGGTTGCCGTTTTGTTTTCTTGAAGATGTCTTTAGCCTTACAGAAACTTTGCAATCTCATTAAGTCCCATTTGTTAATCTTTGACCTTAGAGCTTGAGCCATTGGTGTTTTGTTCAGGAAATTTTCTCCTGTGCCTATGTGTTCTAATGTTTTCCCTACTTTCTCATCTAATAGTTTCAGTGTATCTGGTTTAATGTGGAGATCTTTGATCCACTTACACTTGAGCTTTGTACAAGGAGATAAGACTGGTACTATTTTCATTCTTTTGCATGCTGAGTGCCAGTTGGACCAGCACCATTTGTAGAATAGGCTGTCCTTTTTCCATTGAATGTTTACTTACTGCTCCTTTGTCAAAAATCAGGTGACCATATACATGAGGGCTCATTTCTGGATCTTCTATTCTATTCCATTGACCCACATGCCTATTTCTGTACCAGTACCATGCAGTTTTCAGCACAATTGCCTTGTAATATAGCTTGAGGTCAGGGATAGTGATTCCCGCAGATGTTTTTTGTTGTTGAGGATGGATTTCGCTATTCTAGGTCTTTTGTTATTCCATATGAAATTGCACATTGATCTTTCCAATTCCATGAAGAACTGGGTTGGGATTTTGATGGAGATTGCATTGAATCTGTAGATTGCTTTTGGTAGGATGGCCATTTTTAAGATATTGATCTTTCCAATCCATGAGCATGGGAGATCTTTCCATTTTCTGAGATCTTCCTCAATTTCTTTCTTTAGAGGTTTGAAGTTCTTGTCATACAGGTCCTTCACTTGCTTAGTTAGAGTCACACCAAGGTATTTCATAGTTTTTGTAAGGATTGTGAAGGGTACCTTTTCTCTAATTTCTTTCTCCACATGTTTGTTCTTTGAGTACAGGAAGGCTACTGATTTGTCTGAGTTAATTTTGTATCCAGCCACTTTGATGAACTTGTTTATCAGCTGTAGGAGTTCTCTGGTGGAATTTTTGGGGTCACTCAAGTACACTATCATGTCATCGGCAAAGAGTGATGTTTTTATCTCTTCCTTTCCGATTTGTATCTCCTTGATCTCCTTTTGCTGTCTAATTGCTCCAGCCAGGACTTCCAGTACTATGTTGAATAGGTAGGGGGAGAGTGGGCAGCCTTGTCGAGTCCCTGATTTTAATGGGATTGCTTCAAGTTTCTTGCCATTAAGATTGATGTTGGCTGTTGGTTTGCTGTGTATTGCTTTTATTATGTTTAAGTATGGGCCTTGGATTCCTGTTCTTTCCAGGACTTTTAACATGAAGGGGTGTTGGATTTTGTCAAATGCTTTCTCAGCGTCTAGTGAGATGACCATGTGATTTTGGTCTTTGAGTTTGTTTATATGGTGGATTACATTGATGGATTTCCTTATGTTAAACCATCCCTGCATCCCAGGGATGAAGCCTACTTGGTCATGATGAATGATCATTTTCATGTGTTCTTGGATTCGGTTTGCAAGGATTTTGTTGAGTATTTTTGCATCAATGTTCATAAGTGAGATTGGTCTGAAGTTCTCTTTCCTTGTAGGGTCTTTGTGTGGTTTAGGTACGAGAGTTATTGTAGCCTCAAAAAATGAGTTGGGTAATATTCCATCTGATTCTATCTTTTGGAATAGTTTGGCGAGTATTGGTGTTATATCCTCAATAAAAGTCTGATAAAATTCTGCACTGAACCCGTCTGGACCTGGGCTTTTTTTTGGTTGGGAGGCTTTTGATGACTTCTTCTATTTCTTTAGGTGTTATAGGGTTATTTAGATGGTTTACTTGGTTTTGGTTTAACTTTGGGACCTTGTATCTGTCTAGGAATTCGTCCATTTCCTCCAGATTTTCCAATTTTGTGGAGTATAAGTTTTTGTAGTAGGATCTGATGATTTCTTGAATTTCCTCAGTTTCAGTTGTTTTGTCGCCACTGTCGTTTCTGATTTTGTTAATTTGGATACTCTCTCTTTGCCCTCTAGTTAGTCTGGCTAGGGGTTTATCAATCTTGTTGATTTTCTCAAAGAACCAACTCTTGGTTTTGTTGATTTTTTCAATGGTTCTTTTTGTTTCTATTTGGTCTATTTCTGCCCTAATTTTGATTATTTCTTGCCGTCTACTCTTTTTGGGTATATCTGCTTTCTTTTGTTCTAGGGCTTTTAGCTGTGCTGTGAGGTTGCTGATGTGAGCTCTCTCCAGTTTCTTTTTGGAAGCACTTAGGGCTATGAGTTTTCCTCTCAATACTGCTTTCATTGCATCCCATATGTTTGGGTATGTTGTGTTTTCATTTTCGTTGAATTCTAGAAAGTCTTTAATTTCTTTCTTTATTTCTTCTTTGACCCTGCTATCCTTTAACAAAGCGTTGTTTAGTTTCCATGTGTATGTGGGCTTTTTGTTGTCTTTGTTGTTGTTAAAGACCAGCCGTAGACCATGGTGATCTGAGAGGATGCATGGGAGTATTTCAATCTTCTTATATCGATGGAGGCTTGTTCTGTGTCCAATTATGTGGTCAATTTTCGAGGAGGTGCCATGGGGTGGTGAGAAGAAGGTGTATTCTTTTACTTTGGGATAGTATGTTCTGTATATATCTATTAATGCTAGTTGGTTCAAAGTCTCTGCTAGTTTTGCAGTGTCCTTGTTCAGTTTCTCTTTCCCTGATCTGTCCATTGGTGAGAGTGGGGTATTAAAGTCTCCCACTATTATTGTGTGGGGTGAAATGTATTTTTTGAGCTTTAGTAGGGTTTCTTTTATGAATGTGGGTGATTTTTTATTTGGAGGATATATGTTAAGGATTGAGAGTTCCTCCTGAAAGATTTCCCCAGTAATGAGTAAAAAGTGTTTTTCCTTATCTTTTTTGATAACTTTTGGTTGGAAATTTACTTTTTTCGATATTAGAATAGCCACTCCAGCTTGCTTCTTGGAGCTGTTTGCTTGGAAGTTTTTTTCCCACCCTTTTACTCTGAGATAGTGTCTGTCTTTGTCTCTGAGATGAGTTTCCTATATGCAGCAAAAGGCTGGATTTTGTTTATGTATCCAGTCTGATAGTCTATGTCTCTTTATTGGGGAGTTGAGACCATTTATGTTAATAGATATCAAGGAATAGTTGTTTCTGTTTCCTGCCATTATTGCTTTTTTGGGTTGAGTTGTGTCTGTGTTATTTTCTTCTTTTAGTTTTCTTGTTTAGGAGTTTTCTTGTTTTTACTAGGCTGTATTTTCCCTCATTGTATTGGGTTTTCCACCTATAATTCGTTGTAGTGCTGGGTTTGTGGTCAGATATTGTGTGAATTTTGATTTGTCTTGAAATATCTTCGTCTCTCCATTGATAGTGATTGATAGTTTTGCTGGGTATAGCAGCTTGGGCTGGCACTTGTGCTCTCTTAAGGAGTGCATGATTTCTTTCCAGGCTCTTCTAGCTTTCATAGTCTCTGTTGAGAAATCGGGTGTGAGTCTTTATATGTTACCGGACCTTTTTCCCTTACTGCTTTTAGTATTCTTTCTTTACTTTGGGCACTTGATGTTTTTACTATTATGTGTCGGGAGGTATTTCTTTTCTGGTCCAACCTATTTGGAGTTCTGAAGGCTTCTTTTATGCTCGTGGTCATCTCATTCTTGAGGGTAGGGAAGTTTTCTTCTATGATTTTGTTGAAGATATTTATTGAGCCTCTTAGTTGATACTCTTCTCCCTCTTCTATTCCTATTATCCTTAGGTTCGGTCTTCTCATTGTGTCTTGGATTTCCTGGACATTTTGGGTTAGGAGCTTTTCGTTTTTTGCATCTTCTCTGGCTGTTTTGTCTATGTTTGCCATGTTGTCTTCTGCCCCCGAGATTCTCTCTTCGATCTCTTGTAATCTATTTGAAATGCTTGCTTCTGTGACTCCTGATTTCTTTTTTTGGTATTCTGACTCTAGGGTTATCTCTTTTAGTGTTTTCTTTATTGTGTCAATCTCTGTTTCATTTTCCCTCTTCCATTCCTTTATTTCTTTGGTTCTGTTTTCCTCTAGTTCTTTGAGTTCTTTGAGTGTTTTTCTTGTTTCTTCTTTAAAAGCTTCTGAATCTTTTTGCTTTTCCTCCCTTTCTTGTTTAAGTATCTCTATCAGCATCTTGAGGTTTGATTTCAGGTCTGTGTCTTCTTTTTCTGGAGTGTTTGGAATTCTGATGTTTGCTGTTATGGGAGAGCTGGGCTCTGTTGTTGCTAAATTGTCTTGGTTTCCTTGGGATATACTCTTTCTCTTTCCTCTTGCCATTTTGTTGTCAGTGATATGTTGTCAGTGATATGCCTTTCCTTGTATCTGGTCTGTGTCTCTGGTTCTCCACTGGTTCAGGTGTCAGATGGGTCGAGCCCTGTTTTATGCCTCAGAGGAGTTGGGTGTGAGCAGAAGTTCCAAAGTTCTGTTTCTGTTTGCTGGATCAGGCATGGCAGGGCAGGGCAAGGCAGGGGGTGCACTTTCCCTGTGTACTCCACAGAAATCTCTGCTCCCCTGCAGCCCAGGTCTCCCACCCACCAGTTGCTCAGCCTCTTCGAGCCTCCTTTCCAGGTGGCAGATGGGCCAGGCTCCGCTCTGCGTCCGGAAGTCGCCTCCGGGTGGAAACAGAAGTTCTAATTTTCTGTTCCCAATCGATGGGTCGGGCAAGGCGGGGCAGGGCAAGTTAGGGTGTGCACTTTCGGTGTGCTCTCCGCAGAGATCTCTCTGCTCCCCTGCAGTTTAGGTCTCCCACTCACCATTTGCTCAGCCTCTATGAGCCGCCGTTCCACGTGGCAGGTAGGCCAGGCTCCGCTCTGAGTCCAGAAGTCGCCTCCGGGTGGAAACAGAAGTTCTAATTTTCTGTTTGCAATAGCAGTTGCTCAGACTCTATGAGCCACCGTTCCTCGTGGCATGTAGGCCAGGCTCTGCTCTGCGTCCGGAATGGGACATTCCATTCTAACCCCAACTGAGCAATGAATTTCTAGACCCTTTAGTCAGGTTTATTCAATTCCTTCACATATAAAATTATTGGTAGAGTATCCTAGAAAGGAAAATCAACTCATTTTCTAAATGAATCGTAACAAGTTAACACACCTTGATTGCTTGAAATGTATTCTCTTATGTCTCTGTGAGGGAGAAGCTAAAGTCTGTGTGCATGGATGGTCCTACTTCCACAGAAAGACCCGATGTCCCATCTGGGTGGAGAATACATTAATCTCTATTCTTAACTTCCCAAGCTTTTCTCAGTGTATTTACTTACTCTCATTTCTGTCTTGTTAGAGGCCCCACATTGTTAGGGTTAGTCCCCACCTTAATAGAGTATAAATCTGTTTGTTACATCTTTCTCTAAATTATGCCTGAAAAGATTCCAAGTCTAAATGACACATTCTGAGGTTCTGGGTAGCAGACACAGCAAAGCACCATTTGACCCTCAGAAGTAATTATTCTAATTTTTGGCTCTGACCCCAGTGCCCAGAGGTTTTGCCTGGTGAAAACAACTAAATCTTTTCCTATACTTCAAATGCCCTAAGATATATATTTAAGGTCAACTAAATAGGTACCACTTTGCTTTTGTTTAGAACAACTTCACTTAAGTTTGGTACCATTTGTTTAGAAGTTTTCCTTAGGCGGGGAGTTACATAATAAACCACAATTCATACCTCTAATCCTAGCACTGAGGAGGCAGAGGCAGACAGCTCTCTAGTTCAAGGCCAGAGTAGTCTATGGCATGTAGGGCGAATTCCAGAACGCCCAGGTACTCACAGAGAAATCTTATCTTGGGAGAGAGAGAGAGAGAGAGAGGGAGAGAGAGAGAGAGAGAGAGAGAGAGAGAGAGAGAGAGAGAGAGAGGGAGGGAGGGAGGGAAGGAGGGAGGGAGGGAGGGAGGGAGAGAGAGAGAGAGAGAGGATTTGGAAAAAATATCAAACATAAAAACATGCAGAATATCAAAGAATAATAACACAGAGAACTCTTTTCTAATGCTATTAAAGTTAAGATTCCCATCTGTGAAGCTTGTAATCTATTTTTTACTACTGGTGTGTAACAATGGCCTCCTCTTATCAGTATAAATAAACAGAAGAAAATTTCCAGTAAAATAAAACCAGCTCTCTCAAACAATGGGAGCCACTGTATCTTAATTGTAAAGTTGAGTGGGACATGGGCTGTTTAATCAGCAGTTCCAGGAAAACACCTCCATTGTTCCCTGTAGCTTACATCAACTTTGTTTTGCATGTTCTCAGATGCTTGATGCTTACCCACTTCCCCATTCCCACTTCCACTGGTGCGAAGGAAAGAAAGAACTGGGTAGTTAAGAGAAACCGATCTTCCCTCAAAGTGCAGTGCACTGATAGATTGGTGGGAGCAGGTATTTCTACTTAAGCCTGAATTAGGATGAAAAACAAACCAGGAGAATGAAAAAGGTAGAGGACAAACATCACACCAAGGAAACTTTTGGGGAATAAGAAAAGATACGTTGAGCAGTGCTGGAAGTGGGGCATTAAATACAGTAAGGCATACATCCAATAAAAAGGACCCGCTGAAGACTGAGAGCTAACAGTCCACCTATTTAAGCCTGAATAAAGCCAAGAAAAATGGTGTCCTGTACAAAAAAGAAACTGAAGGGCCCATTCCTAAGAGGCTGGCAAACATTATGAGGCAGTGTTCGGAATATTTGTGGAATAAGAATTTAAAATGAATTGCTTCCCGGGGTCACTTAAAATTCTTTTAGATCTGGTATCTGAATGCAAGACACCCTGCTTGTTGGCATGGGCTACTTTCTTTGCCCCTCTGTCTCTGCTTTCTGTGGATTACTATCTTTCTTTTCCAAGAAGGTTAATGTAAACACATGGCAACAGTGTGGGGTGTGGAGGATTGAGGGTGTGGGGTATGGGGTGTGGGGGGTGGACTACAAAATGTCTCCTGCTATTAGTCACTGATACATCCTCTAGTATTCTAGGGAAGGGTATCCCATTTGCCAAACACTATCCTGGTTGTGCAGTGTCCAAGGATTCGTTCACAGTTTTATTCCAGATGTCAGGACAAGACTTTGCTTCAACACACACATAATTTCTTAAAACAGACTGAACTCTGCTATTCTTTGACTGATGGTGTGGTCTAAAGCTCTTTTCTAAGTTTTGCAAATTCACTACAATTTTGTTGCTTTTATGGCTGCTTTTTGTCTCAATTTTGTGATTGTTTTTCCTCTCCTTTGCCCCTGCTTCCTGGATGCTTGTTTTTACTTGATCTTGAATCAACACAAAAGACCAGAAGAGCCCAGCTCATTTCCCTCCATTGCTGCCAGGAAGTGTCAGCAGGATAGCTTCTGCTCTTGCAAATTTTTTTCTTATTTATTTTTATTAGAGTGCATTCACAGTACAAACTAAAAAGTGCCATTAAATTCACACTTCCAAGTACATCCTTGTTTTAAAAGCAGAGCATATAGGAAGGATGGAGGAATCTTATATGGAAGCCCCATCCTGCAAAATTTGCCCAAATGAACATTTGTCAACTCTTCACCAAATTATGAAACCACTGCCACACACCTATAGAGGCTGATATTCTCCCTTAGTTATCTTGGTACCATCTCTGTTCTCTGTTTCCAGAGGGGCATCATAATATAAGTCAATTTTTTTTCATGCATAGTAATTTGTCATACTTATCTCTCTCCAAAGAATGACCCAGGCTTCATTCAACAACACAAAATGGCTTAAAAGGGCATTTTATTATGGGAAAGGCCATTTCTTTGAGAGTGAGAGGACAAGAGGTGTCAGTAGTTGCTCTAATGTTGTTGTCTTTATTCCGGACCATTTTATTTGTTGTATGTCATATCAAAGATGTCTGAGACAAAGGCCTGAGATGAGATTCCAAACACAGAGCATTTTTCTCAAGTAAAATGGGCCAAAGAGTATTTGACTTTGGTTCTTGTACAGGCAGCTGACAAGGAGTGGATTTGGGTTTTGAATACAATAAAATGAAAGTTTAGCTGGAATGAGAAATGATGGCTTCTTACAAAAGGCCTGAGCAAATGAGAAAGAAGCTTAAGTTTCATTAGCTGCTCAGCAAATCCACTCTGAGTCTAACCAGACCCTTAATGCCATAAGCTCTTCCCAGTTCATCTGAGGCTCAGCCAGGTACACAGACATAATTATAGTAGAAAGAAGCATCCTTTGCAGCTGGCCTAACCCAGAACACCCAGATGTCTTGTTATGCTCAGAGAAAATCATTCTTTATTCCAGTTTGATGATCATTAGTTCTTAAAGCAAAGTAACGATTGAAACATTGTAGAAGATGCAGTGCTTCTATTAGTACAAGGGCCTTTGCATTCTCAGCCTCTCTTTTCCCTTTTCTTCTTTTTCTTTGTGATGCTGATGTTTGGACACAGAGTCTCAGTTAATTTGACAGGTGCTCCATCACATTTAACAAATGATATTTTAAAAGCAACTATCATTTTATTAAAGATAATATTAACATATTTGTAAACACTAGGCTCTAGGCAGAGAGTTCTCATGCATCACGCATTAGTTTTCATGGTAACTCCTGAATACACATTCTATGCTTATCCTTGATTTTATAGATGAGATTATTGAGAGTCAATGGTTTTTATTTTCCCAACAGCATAACATTCTTAAGCAAGGTGATCTAATGTAACGTATCCAATGCTCAAATTAACTACACATATCTGTCCTCACGAAAGTTTTTGGCTATTTTTCAGTGCCTAGAATAGTGCTTCCCACTTAGAATGGAAATAGAGAATATACACTTCCCAAATCAGAATTTCTGCCAAAGATCTTGATTTTCTTCATGAGACACATTTGAAGAATTTGAGCTGAGGAGCATTTTGTGGAAAAAAAAAAAACTGGCCAATAGATGCTTGTCAAAATATCAGTGTGGCAAGATAAAGGGAAAGACTAAAGAAATGTTCCAGATGAAGAATATTGCGAGAGAGCCATGGCAATGGCATGCAAAACAAGAGATAGGGGTTTTATTTTGTATTTCATTCAATAACAATGGAATAATTGGTGAAGTGTAAAAACAAATTTGCATTATATTAGGCCATTTCAACAACACTAATTTCCTCATTTGGGTTATTATTGTATAATTATATGTATTTCTCAACTCTTTATCCACTATTGTTTCTCCAAGGAGATAAGTTAAATTAATCAAATAATATTTAGATGAAATTAATTTCTCTGTATATGAGAAGTTAAGCAGTAAAGTGAGATTTTATTGGGTAGTATTGAACTTTAGAGGGCTACAGTCATTGCAATAACCGAGTTTTCATTTGTGTAACCAATTTCTGTCCCCTTAGGAGTGACTCCTATTGAAATGCAAAGTGTAAGAGACTATGTCTGCTTTTTATGAAATGGATACTGAAATATTCAGGGGTATAGATCTATCATGTCTGCATTTTTCTCTAGTAGCTCAACCATGGGCAGAAATGTGGGCAGCATAGGACAGATGGTTAGAGAGAAGAAAACAAAAAGAGAAGCATATAGAACAAATGTGGTCAAATCGTAACGTTCAGGGATTTTATGTAAAAAGCCTATGATGCACAAAGACAAATATATAGCATGAAAGACAAGAATAAAAAACATAGATGGCTAATTGATTCCCAACCAGAGTTCTACCTGCCACATGATGCTCTCTCCAAGCCCTGACTCCCAGAGGCCAGCTCTGTGCTCTTGGGCTTCTTGCCTTCAGAACTGAGTTAAATAAACTTCTCTTCCTACAGATCATTCAGTCTGTGATTAGCAATTATATCAATGGAAAGAAGATATAGATAGTCATATTAAAATGAACCCCAAATGCATCAAAGGCCCAAATATAAGAGCTAAAACTGCACGACTCTTAAAATTGGACACTGGAAGAAATTTCAGCACTCTATATTTGGCAGGGATTTTTAGGATATACACCAAATGTGCATGCAATAAAAGAGAAAATAGAAACATTGGGCTTTACCAAGATTAAAAACTCTCATGTATTATAGGAGGGCATTTAAGGAGTGGCAAAACACCCTATGGCATTGGGACATCTATGTGTGTGTGTGTGTGTGTGTGTCCATAAACATTAACATTTGACATTGACTTGAACACCCACAATTCACAAAAGCCTTCTGAAACTTTAACTCTGTTTCTCTGTCTCTCTGTCTCTCTCTCATACAGACACATACACAAAAATAAATAAGAAAATTAAAAACCAGCCCAAATGTCCATTAGCAGGTGAAATAATGGATCGAAATGTGGTATATATAGGAAGATATCTAGAGGAGGCACCCTCTCAGAGGTGAAGGGAAGGGGTTATGCAGAAAGGAACCCTCAGAGGGCACACCAGGAGGGGCAGCATTTGGGATGTAATATATAAATATATTTTATATACATACATAAATATGGTTTAAAGAAAAGAAAAAAAAATACCAGAAATGTGGTATACAGACTTCATGGAATAGAGGCTATTCTTAAAAAGAAAAGAAATATGATATATATTAAAATGTATATCTAAAACCAAAGCCACTTAAAATCATATGCTAAGTGAAACCAGTCACACATCAAAAGAACATAATTTAGGGAACATTTATATGAAATCTGAGAATAGAAAAGTAGAGACAGGAAAGAGAAAAATTAGGAAAATGGCTGTCAGTGACTTGGGCAAATGTGAGAGAGCTAGCCTAGCATTCAGGAGGTACACTGTTTCTGTTTGAGGATGGAATTGTCATGGCAGTGGACAAGATGCTTACACAACATTGTGAATAGCTTTCCTACCACTGATGTAAACTTCACCTAAAACTAAACTTCATATTAGATATATTTACCACAGCAAAAATTACAGCATCTGGGAAGACATTTTGCTACGATTCCCATAACTTTCTTACAAATTTAAAATAACACCATTAAAAAAATGTTGCAAGAAAATTCACTATAATCTGAGGAAACTTCCAGTGTAGGTGAAAATGTCTCCTTTAAGGGGGAAATGATAACTCTCCAAAACTAATACCAAATTGCCCCAGCAAAAGCTTGTCTCTGGCACATTGCCATAGAAGACCTTGCTCCTATCCCAGGGTGACCCAGATCTTCTCAACTGAAGTTCTCTTTTTGATCCGGGTCTCTTGACAACTAGTTCTGGGGGACTAAGTTTTGTCTCCTGCTGGTGCTCAGGGACTGAAGCAAGAATATGTTAGATAGACTTGCAATAGCTGTGCCAAGCATGTAGACTGAGTTCTTTAGTGTTATGTGGACATAAAAGGAATCTATTGCTCTGCTCCAGTGCGGTACAAGAGGCTTGACCCATGAGTGAGGCTGCTGTTTAAGATTTCTCTAGAACCAGAACACATAAATAATACCCATAGAGGAGAGATAAGATAAAGAAATTATACTGTAAACTTAAGATATTGAGCATATGTTAATGTCTTATTTATTATGTTATATAGTGAAGTTTACATAGGATTTACAGTTGTGTGTTCTCCTCTTTACATATGATAAGGAAGTAAGGATATCCTGAGGTAACATCTTGTCTTACTTGTTTGAGTGTATCAGCTCAATTCCTGGAACACTAAAACTGGTTGGTTTATTGAGTTTAATAAACAAAGTGTGAAGAATTCCATCTGTTCTTTCTTTCTCCCACACCTGGTGTCTGTGCCATTTATCTTCTAGTTATAAAATACTACCTGGGTGATGGAATGCGACTAATTACAAATAAATTTGGAGCTGATTATTTATGTCAAACTATGAGTGGATTTTTTTCAGACTTCATCACCTTTTTTAAAGAGAGGAAATAGGAAGTAAAACATCAGTTGATGGATGTCATACTTTAATGTGTCATCATGATGTCAATTCTTGGTCATCTTCTAGCAAGAAAAGAAGATAACATCAATAGTTTAACCTAATGGTGAGGCTCAACTCTAATAAACCCATTCTTTAAGCAAAGGCAGGCGATAGTCAATGCACATTCATCTGTCTTCATTTTGATTTAAGGAATAAATAAAACCTTTTTTGGGTCAAATATGATCACAATATACATTTACCTGTAATTTACTAAACCAAAATGTTATCTTCTAAATGAAGGATATTCAGATTTTGTTTTTGAAATAAATGTTTCTGTGTCACCCAAAGGCAGCTACATTCTTGATCTTCCCAATTCAGCCTCCAAAGTGCTAGGATTGCAGGTTTGTTGAATGAAGCTTGGTTTCCCTAAGCTGAGATAAACATAGAAATATTTTTTGAGATAAGTTTTTCTCCTTTTCCTATGTGTGTGTGTGCGGGAGTGGGTGGGTGGTTGGTTGGGTGGGTGGGTGTGTTAAATGCAATATGTGTGTGCTCCTGTGAGCATACAGGTCTATATGAGTACATGTAGAAACCAGAAATCAACCTGTTCTCTAGTAAACTTTAAATAAACAATATAGAATCTATAATAGGCTACTTTTACTCCTTGTAGTCATTACATTAAAAATACTGCCCTTTTATATATCAGCCTGCAGTCTTAGTAGCTTATGTGGTTCGATTTTGTACACCTTGTTCAAAACTTTTTCATTTCCTGTCTCTCCTTGACAACTACTCTCTGTTTCTATATTTTATTTTTTAAAATGATTTTATATGTGAGATCATGTTGCATTTTTATATGTAAATATTTTATTTAGCAAAAGTACTACAGGATGGTGAGATGGCTCAGCAAAAATAGTCACATGCTTCAAAATCTGACAGTCTGAGTTCAGTTGCCTGCACCAATTTGGGGAAAAAGAAATTTTTAGTTCTTGGTGTCTAATATTATTGGTCCTTACATTGAAATCTTTAATCAGTATTGAGTTGATTTTTGTGTATGATAAATGATTATTTCCAATTTCATTCTTTCACATATTTATACCCAATTACCAATATTAGTCATGATAAGATTTGTAAGGTTATCCTCAACATTAAAGATGCTCCATGGCCTTTTCCTATCATGAATATGATTTTTAGAACATTCCAAGTATTTTCCTATGCTGCTAATTGTTTCTGTTCAGGTTTGTGATTTAGTTTGAAATCACACTTGAAGAAAATGCTGTTGATTTGAGAAATCTACCCTGAGGAAAGATACACCAATCATTTCTGAGCAGGTGGTAGAATTTTTTTTAATTTTAAAAAAGAACATTTTTATTTTAACTCCTAATATTTTTATAGCATTTAAATGATGCAACTTTGTAGTAAATAACATTCAATATTTATAACAGGTTTTTAATTGGTTATTTCATTTCTATTTTACAAAAAAAGGAAGCATGGGCTCACAGGAGTGTGTAAGACCCTGAAGATCACACAGTTAGAAAGAGATCAGTGAAGGCTGTTTGCTTTGAAGAGTCTTTCCCTCCAGCACACAAGTCTCACACCACTTCAATCTCTTAATAAGAAGCAATGATATTCCTACCCAACACCTAAAACAGTTTCTTTCCTCTGGTCTTAACAATCTCTGATGTTCAAAGGCATTTCCTTCATTTTTCCACTTCCCCTTCCCATCCAGACTCTAATTCTTCCTTCATAAGCATCAATGTAGTTTATCTCTCCTCTTTCTCTTGAATTCTCTCGACAACTTTGAATATTACTTCTCCCTATGAACAAAGGATGAGAGATCCCAGGCAGAGGTTCATTTGCCACCCATCATCACTAAGCAGTGCACAGAAACCAAGTTTAAAAAAAATAAAATTATGCCGTGTCTTTTTACATCTCTGTATATGAAGACAGAATAGCATGTCAGACCAGAGAGTAGACAGTACATACTTTCCTTGGTATCTCTAATATTTAGGATCTGACTTTCCAGATCTTGGGACGATGTGGGAACATGGAAGACTGACAGCTTAAGAGAAGATTGACATTGTCCATGGTTTACCTGTCTGCTTGAAATGGAAGCAATGGCAATACTCACTTGACCTTGTTAAGAATTGAACCTACAAAAGCTCTTCAATTGCACATTATCTGAGCAGGGCTGTAAGTCAGTAGAAATCTGAAATATCTGCCCCATGGCTCAAGGCACTTGTGGGTATTGCTAAATGGGTGGCGATATAGACAATTGTATTCTTTTTGTTCTTAGTCACATATAGTTTTCCCATTATATACACATGAAATAAATCATTGATTAAGTTATGGATCAAAGGAACACTCATATTGAACTTGGATAAGTTAATGAGGAAATAAGAATGAAACCTTAGAAAACTGACACAAAAATTATCTTTAAAAGTAAACATAACAATTACCAAAAGTTTAAATGTGCAAAAGATAAAGCTACCAAATTATATATTAGATAACAAGTATTTGCTATGATACATTTGTCTTAATTGATTTTGTATCAAATGAAGGTTCCTCCTTGACTTCAAGTTTTTGATGGAAAAAATTCAGCCTGTTAACATAAAAGGTTTAAGCAAAGACTTATTAACAACCCAAAAATAGTATCCTCTAGAGAGTTACTGGGGTGAACTGGTCCAAAGGAGAAGAACAACTCTTTGGATTCCATGGCAAAGGGGATCTTTTCTTCTCTCTGAAATTTATGACAAATCTGATCTTCTTTTAAAGTACTTATTTCCAAGATCTTAAAAAGCATCCACAGGTGGTAGAAGTGAGTGTGGAAGGTGAGAAAAAACAGTTTGGAAACCACAATGCGAATTATAGTGTAGAGAAGATAGGGTCTTTTATGGATGCAGCTCTTTCACAGGTATGTAAGTATGGCATCTAGGAAAGAAAGATTCCTGACGCTTTAGCTTCTGATATAGCAGGAAAAGCCTAAACACAGCTCCAAAGCTGTGTGGGCTGGAGAGGGTTCTTGGTAATTAAGAGTTGGCTACCCTAGTACAGCTGTGGTCTTTTCTGTTCCTTCTACTTAGCCAAGAAACACAGCCACCAAGATGCAACCACCACATTTCTTGGCTGCCTTGTATCTAATTCCACACCTACCATACTCACACCTCTGCTTGTTTTTTTATGAGTGGGAACATTTACTTATGACTTAAAAAACTGTTAAAATTTTTGCCTTCCTCAGGTAAACCACTAAAATGAATATAGATGGATTATTCCTTTGCCTGTGCACAGCTTTGTACATATTCCTACATAGATATATGCCATTATTTTAAATATATGCAAATATCTTATTTTAAGACTATTCATACTTACTGTCAGAAATATCTATATCTTATAAGTACTATGTAGCTTCTGGGAAGGTCTCTAGATCTTAGCTATAACAAAGATTTAGAAACTAATCATAAGAGTTTTTGTAAGTTGCATTTTAAAGCTCTAATATCAACAAAGAAATCAAAATAATTGAAGCTTGTTTTGTGCCTCTATGATATAGCAAAATATCTTTTATCTTCACTTATTTAATACACACAATGCCAACGCCAAGTTAAATGTGATCTGCAAAACATTAAGTGAATCTATAAATTATGTCCTTTCTTTTATAACTAATTTAAAGTTCATTCAATACTATGAAACATTTATTTAATGGAAATAACTCAGATTTATCTTTTAAAATATGTTTTATGGATCATTATTAAAGAACAATAAAACTAGCTTGTAACCTAACCTTTAATTATAACATATTGGGATAGAATAACATGATAGCTTATTTATTCTGTACTATACAAAAACATGCTGTAAAATTATTTCTAAAATTGGTTTTTCTTTTAATTTGCTGGTATGAATATAGTTTTGGATTAAAAGAGACAGAGAGAGCCAGATTGATTTTAGGTTAATCTGAAATAACACAAAACAGGAATCATATGTGTTGCAGCTCAACCACTCTACTTCTCACTCGTTTGCTATTGCTTTGTACCAACCAGCACACACACTAATCACCCACCTCAGTGAACACAAAAGAGGTAAAGTTCAAATCACCAACAGCAGATTTGTGAATAAATAAATAGTATTGTTTTTTTAAAACTGACTTTCAATGTGGTTCACGACACTCATAATGAAGTGAAAACTGATCACCAGACTCTCAGGGCTTTTGTTAGCACAACCTAAAACACATACAATTTTCTTTAGCTCTTTTCATTCACTGAGAAATGCAACAGACATTCATTCCACAAATACTTTTAGAGTTCTTATTATATGTTCAATCCCAGTGATGGAATCAAGAGATTGAACTGGAGAAAAAAAAATGTACCTGGCCTATGTGTTCCGGGCTTCAAAGTCTTAAACTATGTGAAAAGTGACAAAGAAACTACCAAATAATGAAATTTTCAATGGTTTTGTTGTAAACAAGTAAACACATATTTCAATGAAATATAAATAGTCAGGTTTATAAATCATATATTGAGGTCATGGCATAGCTGGAGTAGGCATTGAATTTAAGTATAGTTTTATTCTCAGAAATTGTTTTCCTGTCTTGAGGAAGGCTCAAAATATTCAACTTCGGAGATATCGTACTTGAACCCATATGTTATTGGTGGTGGCTTGATTCTAGACATATACAAGCCACAATCTTATCTCTCAAACTCAAGGAGGTCTTTTACAGAGAATGTGGCGACTCTTGCTGCATATCTGTGTAATACCACCATCATCTGAATGAGTTAAGGCCCTTGAGGAGTTACACCCCACACCATAAAGAAAGACTGGAGAAGGGTTTTATAGATGTTCTACAAGTTTATTTATCTTATAGTCCAAGCAACAGGACTATGATTAGTCTGACTTTCCTTTAGTATAACAAAATACCTTATTTGATCAACTTAAAAACAGGGAAGCTCTATTGTGTCTCGTGGGCTTAGAGGTTTCAGTCTATGATCAGTATGCCTTACTCTCAGTTTGTGGCTAGAAAACTCTAATATAGACATTGGGCTATAGTGCTTGAGGATGACTATGGAATCCATTTGGCAAAAAAACTTATTTGATATAATCCAATCCTGGTACCAGAAACAAATTTCATTTGCTGACAAGATATGATCACTTGCGGCTTTGTACCCTCCATTATTTGGCTGTTTCATTAAGATCACCTTCGTATAAGGATATACTTTAAGAAGCTGTTACCATATGAGTTTCTACAGCACTCCTCAAATAGTCCTTAATTTTAATCGTTTCTCTTCTATTTCCTCCTTCACCCCCACTTCCTTACTTCTGACTTTATCTTCCTGTTTTAGCTCCTTGCCCCCCACTCCCAGCATCCATAACTGTTCTATTTTCCTTTCTCAATGAGATCTATGTGTGCTCCCCAGTCCCTTACTCTATGCCTAACCCTTGTGGTTCTCTGGATTGTATCTTGGTAATTATTGACTTAACAGCCAATATCTACATATAAGCTAGTATTTATGGGTCTAGTTTGCCTTACTCAGGATGATTATTTTTAATTTACTTGTAGGTTTCACGATTTTATTTTTTACTACTTGAATAATACCTCATTGTATAAGTGTACCACATTTGTAGGGGGTTGGTCTGGTGTTACTTGTATTTAAATGCTAAATCCTGGCTCCTAATACCTGCTGAAAGATCAGCTTGATTAGCAGATCCTCACACACACCAAGTGATGCTATGTATATATACTTTGCTCCTCAATTTAACTGGTCAGTAAGAGGCTAGAGCCTGTGATTGGTCAGTTAAAGGAGAAAATTGTTACAAGACAATCAAGAAGAAGAAAAAAAGACATATAACAGGGAGAAGGCTGCCATGAAATAAAAGGGACCATGAGCACATAGCCAGGAAAAACATCAACAGGAAACATATGGCTGGAAAATACGTTAGAAGAGCTCAAAACTTGCCGAATATAGGCTTATGGTTTATAAATTAAACACACAGATTGTATGCCTTTCATACGGGCTAGTAAGAATGATTAATTCCTTTTACACACATTTTCTTTATCCATTCTTTTGTTGAGGGACATGTAGGTTGTTTCCAATTTTGTCACTCTTATGAACAGAGGAGCTGTGAACTGGGTGAAGCAAATATCTCTGTGGTAGGATGAAGCATCCCTTGGGTATATGGGCAAGCATGTTATAGCTGGGTCTTGACACAGATTGATTCCCAATGTTTTATGAAACTGCCATATTGATTTCCAGAGTGGTTTCACAAATTTTTACTCCTAACTCTAATGCAGGAGTGTTTCCCTTGCTCCACATCTTCACCAACAGGTGTTGTCACGTGTGATTGGTCTTAGTCATTCTGACAGGTGTAAGACTGAATCTCAAAGTAGTTTTGATTTGCATTTCTCAAGTGGCTAAAAGACTTGCACATTTCTTGGTTTCTCGGTCATTTGCAATTCCTCTCTTGAGAATCCTTTGTTTAGATCTGTACCCCAATTTTAAATTGGATTATTCAATTTTTTTGGTATCTAGTTTCTTGAGTTCTTTAAACATTTTGGATATTAGTCCTTTATTGGGTGTGGAGTTCTCGAAAATCTTTTTCCATTCTGTAACTTGTGGATTTGTTTGATGTTCTTTGCTTTGGAGAAGCTTTTCAGTTGCATTAGGTCCCATTTACTAATTGTTGATCTTAGTGCTTGTGCTGTTGCTGCATTCAGTTCAGGAAGTCTTCTCCTGCGCCAATAAGTTCAAGGCTATTCTCCATCTTCACTTCCATCAGGCTCAGGGTATCTGGTTTAATGTTGAGGTCTTTGATCCATTTAGAGTTGTGTTTTGTGTAGAGTGATAAGAATGTATCTATTTAGATTGTTTTACATAGACCCAGCCAGATTACAGTCACATTTGTTAAAGATGCTGCCATTTTCCAATATGTATTACTGGCCTCCAAGGTAAAAATATCAGGTGTATATTGGTACATTTACTTATATCTGAGTCCTCAATTCTAATCTATTGATCCACACGTGGCCTTTGTCCCAACGCCATGCTGTTTTTACACTATAGTTCTCTATAATTTGAGATTGGGAATGGTGACACCTCCAGTGGTTATTTTATTACACAGAAAGTGTTTTAGCTATCTTGGGTAATTTGTGTTTTCATATGAACCTAAAAATCATTCTTTCAAGTTATGTGAAGAATTGTGTTGGAATTTTGATGCGGACTGCATTGAGCCTATAGATTGGTTTTGAGAGAATGAACATTTTTACTGTATTAATCCTACCAGTCCATGAGCATGGAAGATCTTTCCATCTTCTGATTTTTTTCTTTTCCTTTTTAGTGACTTAAAGTCTTTATCATAAGTCTTCCATTTGTATGGTTAATGTTTATAAGATTTTTTCACTCTATGAGGTGATTAACACATTGGTTTTAAAACAATGTATTGTTCAGTTAATATTAACCTTTTATAGCTTTGTCTCAGTTAATATTAACCTTTTATAGCTTTGCTTTCTTTTGTGAAAACAAGGGTGCTGTCCCTATGAGTCCAATATAAGAGCTAAAAAGCAGAAGTTTCACCACGGAGACAAGCGTTGCTGATCTGCCAGTACTGGAGTTGTCCAAGAAGAGCACAATGGAGAGGCTTCTTGTGGGCACCCTGCTTCTCTCTATTCTTTCAGGAAGTGTATCACAATCAGGTAGGTCCTGAGCCCTGGTGGAACATTTTTCACATCCTGAACATAGGGGTTCCAACACCTTTTGCTGCTGCCGTTCTCAGGAAACTGTGAGAGAATGGGGTGTTAAAGTTACTTACTCTATATATGACCTGAAATTAGCAGCTTGAAAGAGTGATCGTTTATGGTCTCATGACTCTTTTACAACAGAAAACAGACAATGTCCTAGCTCCCGATTCTAAGCACAGGTCTTTGGGATTGTAGTCTTTTAACCAAAGTTGTAGTGTTGTCTGGAGGTTTTACAGGAGGTGGTCTGCTCTCAAGCTTACTTGTATGGTTAATGGCTCATTTCAGGAGGCTTGTCAGGGAATCCGAGTTCTTCATTTCTGTTGACTGTAGACCACTCTCAACTTCCTGTCATTGAGGCCCTTTCTACAAAACAGCCTGCCACATGTAGATGGGAGGAATGTCTAGTTCAGAAGCCTTAACCTTTTCATAATCAGATTTTAGAAATCTTCCCACCGTGTCCCCATTCCTTGCCAGTGATTCAGCTTTTATCCAAAGAGAAGAGAATTAAAAAACATTTTAAAAGCCACATTGTTGACGATTAAGGGTATACCTTACTATACTAGAGTGTAAAGATGTCTCTGAGTTCAAGAAAGAAGAATGGGATTAGCTTCCCTCATGAGAGCACCTTGACCTCCCATTACAGAGAACAAGAAGATAAGAAAAGATGCTGTAAGGGCAAGTGAGTCTAAGAAGGCCTTTAGATACAGGGTGAAGTTCTGCAGTAACTTTCTCATCTACAAAATCAGGAACACACAAGCAGTGAATGATTCTTCACACACACACACACACACACACACACACACACACACACACACACACACACACGTAAAGGAGATGTTTACTCTCCCATTCTTTTTAAACACTTAATTGAGGTAGTATAAAAGGAAAGAAAAACTCTTGGAAGGGATTTGGACTTTAAACCAGAAACTCATCTTCCCCAAATAATTGAATAATTGAACGACTGTGGTGAAGTGGTAGAACTTGGAGTTTCCTCTCTTCACCAATACAATGGGGATACAAGTAATACCCACCTAATAAATGGTGCTGAGGCCAATTAAGGGAAGAATGAACTTTGTGATGCATGTTACAAAACTAGCTTTTTATTACCAAAGAAGCCACTTTCCTGTTTTGACAGCTTTATTTTTTTTTCTCTTGCTGCTGCCAGTAAGAAAACTTGACACTCATTTCTCTACATGGCAGCATTGCTGTCAGAGGGGGTTATGAGTTATTTCAGCCTAACTATGATATTTTGCTTTACGTTTGGATACTGACAAGGTTACAAACAGGGAGATAATTGATCACAGGGCATAAATACATGGTTTACACTCCAATCTTCTGGGCTCTGTTGTGTTGACAGGAATTTAGCTTGCCCCCCACCTACCACGTACACCCCTCTCTCATACCTTTGAGCTAGCCCTCTGTTTAGGAACTGTTCCATTTCAATTCTCCAGGGGTCCAGAGTGTAAGCATTACTTAAGAAGTCCTTGCATGTTAGGAAATAGAATTCATGCTGTTTTCCCATTTCCTACTATGAAGCAAAACTAACTCAATTCAAGACTTTATAATGTTTCTAGGCCATGTATCCTCTGATTCAGTTTATTTTCAAAAACTGCAGCATTTGTTAAATTTACTTTTCTGAAACAGGAAAGAATCATTCTATAATGATTTTTAGCTTCATCTTTTTGCATGTATCTTAAGACAAGATAAATCCACAGTGAATAATCCCTTGATCTTGTTGCTTCCCTGGAAAACAGGTCTTTATTGAACATAGGAACTGCAGGAGAGAGTGAAGGTGAGGTCCAGCAGTATCATGGTCTGGACCAAAGTAATTTACATGATTCTTATGGTCTATCATAACAAGGTCCAGGATTATTAACCCTAGCTACAGGGCTCTGGACGAAATAACACGATTGGGTCATTGCTGAGAGAATATGAATTATCTCAGGGTTTATACCTTGCAATGTTTCAGTCACATTTAATTTTCTGTCATGGGAACGTCGTTGCTCTAGGTACTATGTCAAAGAAGATCGATGTAGAGTCGATAAAGGGAATCTTTAATTTTGTAGTAGATGAGCTGAACTCAAATCCATCTGCTTGTTATTAGTTTTGCTTTTGTTTATTTGTTGTAGACAGGTCCTCGTAGTTCAGGTTGTCCTTGAACTCACTACATAGTGCAGGGGGCCCCCACCTCTCCTTTGCTGAGACCACAGTCATGGACCACTTCTTTCAGGTCTGCCTTTAACAGTGTATAGCTATTTACTATTGCTGAACTCAAACCATCATGGAACCTCTGTGTGGTCCAATGTGTTGTACATGTTCTGCCAGGGTCTAGCAGCTCTAGGGTCACAAAAAGAACCAATCAAACATCAGAGTTGATAGGATGTTTGTCTTGCTGTTTCTGTTTTCTCCACAGATATGAAGGGAAAGGCATTTATTTTCCCTCAGGAATCCTCCACTGCCTATGTGTCCCTAATACCACAGGTGAAGAAGTCACTGCAAAACTTCACCCTGTGTCTGAAGGCCTTCACAGACCTGACCCGCCCTTACAGCATCTTCTCCTACAGCACAAGAACCACAGCCAATGAGATTCTTCTCTTTGTGGAAAAGATAGGAGAATACATGTTCTATATTGGGGATTCAGGAGTCATTTTCAAAGCACAAACAAGTCCTTATGATCCAGTCCATATCTGTGTGAGCTGGGAATCTGCCTCTGGGATTGTAGAATTCAGGCTGAATGGAAAGTCACTGGGAAGAAAAGGCTTGAAGAAGGGGTACACTGTGGGGAGTGAGCCAAAGATTATTCTAGGACAAGAGCAGGATTCTTATGGGGGAAATTTTGATATAAAACAATCCTTTGTTGGGGAGATATGGGATGTTTCCTTGTGGGACCATATAGTCCCCCTAGAAGAGGCGCATGACAGCTGTAACAGCAACCTTATAAACTGGCAAACTCTTATTCATGAAGACAGTGGCTATGTGGTGACTAAGCCATTAATATGGATTTAAGCTAATTGCTCTCTGAAATTTAAGTCTGCTTTTGGTTCTGTTACAATGATAATGTGCATTGCATTAAAAAGCAAAGAAATGAGAATTGTTATTATATGTTATTTATGGTTGCAATAACTGGGGTGAATCGTACCATAATTGTCTACAGCATCAAACCAGAGGAACTAGGGGAATGCACTCCTCTCACAACTGAGCGCCCGTCTTGTATGATTCTGTGTGACTGGAAGAGATCCTCTGATGGTTCTATGTGCTCAAATTCAGAAACCTGTGAGCACAATGTGGCTGCTGGGAGAGGTTTTCAGGAACAGACTGTCTCCAAAAAAGCGTTTCAAAAGAGGATTTCTCAGGAGCTAGGCTGAGAAAATGCCCATTACCTACCCAGAAAAGAATCAAAGATGATTGCAAAGGTATGCTTAGGGAAACCTCCAAATAGACAAAGACCAGCTGTGCTGGAAGTCCCTCTGCACACTCACTTTCAGCTTTCCTGGGAAGTAGCTGTTCTAGGAAAATCATATTTGTCCCTTCTAGCCCTTCCTACTGTTAAACCTGAGAACCATAAGAGACCAGCTCCACAATTTTTGAGCCACACTTGAAACAAGCTTTAATTAAATACTGGTCGGGATCATGGAGTCTGGCCAGGACCATTCCAGGGTTTCTAGCAAATGGCAATGAATCACATTTTGCAGAGGTTAATTATAAAGGCAAACCCATAAGGCCAAGGTATTTCCCATCAGGTCCAATCATGGGCAAGCATATATCTTGATGTTTTTCCCACCCATCCCCCTCCCTATCTATGTCCAAATATATCCTGTGTAATTGAGTCAAAACAAAACAAAACAAAACTGTTTAGGAGAGCAAACCGTGTGGCTTCTAACCAGTTCAGGAAGTACATGTCCTCTGGCAAGGGCCTTACAGGTTTGAGGCATTTTTGCTTTGTGGATCTCTTAGGCACAGTAATGAAATCGTAAAACATAACTGTCTCTCACAGGATCACTAGAGACACAGAGGCCCCAGGCTTAAGATGAAGAATGCTTCCTTTGCATCTTCAGTGGGATTCTTGAAAAAGAGACACAGATTTCCCCTTCAACTCTGAATGGATCACAAAACATCTCACCCATTCAGTCTCTTGACCAGGCTAAACAGTTCCTTTAAGTCTTTCTCACATATGAAATTAACCTTCCCATGTGTAAAGCACTAGCCGAGAGGTTAGGGAACTCTCAGATTTTTGTGTAGAAAAATGTTTGAAGTTAAAATCCTCAAGCTTCATGATGTTGTGACTTTAATACTACAGTTCCTCTAGTTGCAGTGACCCACAACCATAAAATATTTTCCTTGCTACTTTTATAACTGTAATTTTGCTCCTGTTATGAATCATAATGTAAGTATCTTACATGCAGGATATCTGATATGCACCTTCTGTCATTTGACCCCAAAGAGATCATGACCCAAAGTTAAGAATCATTGGTTTAAAGCAAACATTTAAAAATTCATGCAAAATAATGTCAGTGTAGCAAAGAATATCCTCATAAGTGTATCATAAAGTGTATCCTCATAAAGACAAAATATGAGTATTGGATTATGTTCTACAAAGAGGAGAATAAAAATTAAGGGCTAATTTCCATTTCAGCAGCATCAGGAGTGAGTTAATGTATAGCATTGACATATTTAACTACAGAACCACCTTTCTTCAGACATCCCTGTGTTACTCCTCAGAACGTGGTGAAGTTCTGAACTGAATGCGGATATGTTGCTTAATAACACTGAGCATGCTGGTGATTCGGACTCCCTAGTTGACTGGCTCTATTGAGACTAGAAAAATTGAAGAAAATATTTACAGATCTCGTTTATATGTGATAATATTTCTGTAGGTCAATCTGTGTCTGCCACTCCCATCACTTCCCAAAAAAAGAAAGGAGAGGGAGCTTCAATTGTTTCTAGCAGGACTGGACATCAGCCGTGTCCTCATACAGATTATAGTACTCGATATCTGTCTGACATTTATGGTGATCTTTCAACCCAGCATTCAGATAGGCACCATGCAACCCACTTTTCTGCCATCAATGAACTGGTAATAATGAATTCAATCCTTGCTGATGATTCGAACCCATTTCCCCATTTGTGAGCTGCATGTGATAGTGACCTGGGAGACCAGTGAGAGATACAGCAGAAGAATGATAAAAGTGAGAAGGGAGTGGAGCTGATGCGAGGGCATTTGCCTAGCATGTGCACAACACAGGGCTCAGTCTCTCACACCACAGAACATTTTTAAGTTTCAGTTAAAAGAAAATAAGTTCAAAATAAAAATATGAACCAACCTCTAGTATATTCGAGTCACTCTTTAATGTAACCTCACCATCATACCTTGTAATTTCCTCTGAGGATGAGAGGAATGATAGGGGAAAAAATCGTTTTGAGCTTTCAAAAAAATATCCAAACCTTTTGCTTTTATATTTTGGTTTCTTGGTTTCTGTTCTTGTCCTTTTGCAAGAGGTGTGTGTGTGTATGTGTGTGTGTGTGTGTGTGTGTGTGTGTACACATGCTTCTTGTTTTCCCATTTGCCTATTTTATTTTTGTGTGCTTGTTTAAAGAGATAGAGAGGGTGGAGTTGTTGGTGCGGAAGGGAGAATTATCTGGGAGGAGTTGTGATAGGGGGCAAGAGTGATCAGGTTATATATTATAAAAAATATTTTTTCAATAGAAAAGGAAAAGCACATCCAGGCTGTGACTGACTACATAGTATTTTTTCCTTATCCATGGGAGATATGTTTCATGACCTTCCATCAGTGACTAAAATGGAAGCATATAGGCTCTAAACCTTATATATACTGTTTCTCCAAATTGTACATGTTTATGATACAATTTGACTTATAAATTAGGCATACATAGAGATTAGCACAAGAGCTAATAATATGAAAATCCTCAGTGGATAAAGCACTTTTTATACAATTGTGAGGACTACAGTTCAATCCCCAAGACACCTATGAAAGTCAGGAGAATAGGGCACTCACCTCTAATTTCATCTTCAAGTGGTAGATACAGGGAATCAATCCCCAGAGCAAATCTGGTTTAAGAGATTTGCTGTACTTATAAACTCTGAGCTTGGTGGAGAGACTCCACCTTAAAATAAGGTAGAAAAGTGACCAAGAAAGATTCCTAATATCAACCTTACAAATTAACATGCACATACACACATGTATGATTATGCTCACATATATCAACATACATTTAAACTTGCATTCACACACATGAATAGTACATACCTACACATATGAAAAGACAATAAACTGTAATGAAACAATAGGACAGTTATAATAATATATTGTAATAAAAAGTTATGTGAGTGTTGTCTGCATTTTTTCTCACAATACTGATACAATACAGTATCAGTGGGGTAGCATGTACAATATGAATACAGCAGAGGAAGGGATGATTCACGTTCCTGGTAAGATGGATTGGGGTCATACTAGATTTCATCCTGTTACTTATAAAGGTAAATAATTTTAAACTAAAGAAATGTTTGTCTTAAAACTATTCTAGGGCTAGAGAAATGGCTCTGTGGTTAATAGCACTGACTCTTTGAGAGGTACTGAGTTCAATCCCCAGCAACCACATGGTGGCTCAAACCATCTATAATGGGATCTGATGCCCTCTTCTGCCACACAGGTGTACATGCAGATAGAGCACTCATATACATTAAATAAATAAATGTTCCTAAAAATATTCTATTTATATTCTCAGACCAAATTTGAGCATGATTAATTAAAACTGCAGATAAATAAAGTGAATCCATTGTATTCCAAATAGCCACATATCCTAGGCAAGAGGTTTTTTCCCAATAGCACGGTAAATGGCATCCTTGACTTCTTTGTTTCTCAAGGTATATACCACAGGGTTAAGGAGAGGAGTAAGCACAGTGTAAGTTACTGAGATCAGCTGGTCCTGATCCCTGGTGTTCTCTGATTTAGGCTTGAGGTAGGCAATGGAGGCACAGCCATAGTGGATGATGACCACAGTGAGGTGGGAGGCACAGGTGGCAAAGGCCTTCTTCCGACCTTCAGCAGAAGCAATCTTGAGGATGGCGGAGATGATGAGTATGTAAGAGATGAAAACCAGGCCCATGGGTAACACAATAACTAGTGAGCTGATGATAAAGTTAACTATGTCATGTAGAGTGGTATCGGCACAGGACAGTTTCATAACTGGGCGGATGTCACAGAAATAGTGGGCTACTTCTCTGTCACAGAAAGGTGCCCTGAAAATGGATGCAATTTGAATTATGGCCACAAGCAGCCCGATGCTGCAGGACCCCCATACTAGCTGGGCACACACCCTCTTGTTCATGATAACCATGTACCGCAGTGGGTTACAGATAGCTACGTAACGGTCATATCCCATAGCTGTAAGCAGAAAGCAGTTGTTGATGGCCAAAGTGATAAAAAAGAACATCTGGGTAGCACAGCCAGCCAAAGAAATGGATTGGCTTGAACCCACAAGACTGGCAAGCATCCTTGGCACGATGACCAATGTGTACACTGTCTCTGAAGTGGAAAGCATACTAAGAAAGAAGTACATGGGAGTATGAAGGTGACGATCAATACCGATAATTATCATGATAATGGCATTGCCAGTCAGGGTTAGCAGGTACAAGGTCACAAATACCATAAAGAGAGTAAACTTGTATTCCTGAAAGCTGGAGAAACCTTGGAAAACAAACTCAATTACCACCGTGTGGTTTCTTCTCATCATCGTCCAGACAGAAATGACAGGTTTGACTCAATCACTTAGGATATATTGGTGCTCACTTTAAGCAGGGGATGCTTAAGAAGAATTGGTAATGGTTCTGTCTCTAGGTAGATATAGAGTTAGCAAGGGCAGCTGTCCATCTAATAGTCAAAGATAGACATAATGAGAAAATGATTTAATGCATAAAAGTTTATGTGTAAAATGCGGAACAGATTTCCTGGTAAGATGGACATTAAGTAGAAGAGGGCAGTAGTCAAGAGAAGCAGACAAGACATAAATTCGAAAGGCATTTTTGCTTAGAGAATAATCGCAAAACTTGTTACCTAGAATATGTTTAAAATAGATTATTTTTATTGTCTTCATAAGGATTGCATTTCTGTGCTGGTGTAAAAAAGGAATGCCGGCTGCCCCAGCACCTTACAAATGTTTGTACTCTCTCATGCACTTGCCTGCTTCATGAACACATTGCCACAGACCATTCAGCATTTGCAAGCCTGACTCTTCCCTATTACATTTTTAAAACAAAGACTATTGCCCTCTTTCTTCAATATTGACAGATGCCTCCTTTACCTCAGAGCCTCTTCTCAGTGCTAGATATGACCTGCCAATCAAGCTCCTGTTGCCCAGCAACTTATTTTGCTGGATTGTGTGCATCTCCATCCCTTTTCCAGCTTGTGGTTTTACATATAAATTTCACAGGTAGCTGGTCTCACTACAGTAAGCTATCTTTTCTAATTTCTTCATGATTATACAGTACACAGCTATGGGGAAACCAATATTTTAACTTCTATTTGCTCACTGAGGGGTAATTTAGAATCAAAAGTTGCTTATGTTAAAAAATAATTGAGTAAGGATAAGCAGTCCCTTGTAGCAATTTAAGTTTTTTCACATGTTTTCAACATTAAAACACCCTATGTATTGGTTTATTTGTAATTCCTATATTTCAGTAAGAAAACTATGACACCAAAGTCTTTGTGATTTGCTCAAATTAATGCAACCATTTCATTCTAAAACTAGGGTGATTTCTTTTATATCACAACTATCCAAGAAATATCAATGATCATAACATAAATGATAAATAAGATGGCATCATTTTCACTGGAAAAATATATGTATTTCCCTCTTTCTCTACTAATGAAATTACATTGTGAAGAAATGAAAAACAAGAAATAATCTGGAAAACCAGAAAAATTCTACAACATAAAGAGCTGAGAAAATCAGGTTAGTGATAACCTATGCAAACATTCCTTAAATTAATATTTCCGCCTCCAATGATGTAGTTTTAGGAACTTATAAATGTGTCATATATATGTGTCAGGATGCATGTACAAAGAACTAGTAATTCTTTTAATTATGATAACCAAGGCCAGAAACAGTGTGAATTAGTAATTAATTGATAATTAAAATAATTATGACATATGTATCTGATGGGAGCCATGTGGTCAGTTCATAGCTAAAGAGAGCAAATATGGAAAATTTGATACATAGGAAGATCGCAGACTACAATTTACAAAACAAAAAATAATGAAAATGTGAGTGTATACATACATGATTCAATAAACAGGCTCAACAGCATTTTTGCATGTATGTTTAACAATGTTAACCGATGGTGGAGGGGGAAGAGGTTATGCATTTGTAAGTTATAACTAGGGAGACGTGGAGAGGTTTGGAAGAGGAAAGGGAAAAAGAGGAAATGATGTAATTATACATTGATTTAAAAATTAATATAAAATATTCTTTTACCAAAAGAAAGTAAACATTCAACAATATAAATAAAAGTTAAATGAAGAAAATTCACTCAGAATCTCCCACATTACATTTTAAATGACATCTATATAATCCAGACTCTTATACTTAATTATCTCTATAGAAATCTAAAACTAAAATTGCTGAATATTTCTTCTCAGTCAAAATATATCATTTGATGGCAGAGGGGCCCAATAAAAAAAGATGAGAACAGGTGAGGGAACTTATCTCAGAGAAGAAACAGTTGAAGGCACAATGTGTGGGTGGGTTAGGGTCTATGAGCAGCAAGCCAGACAGAATTATCATCAGTCACTTAAGTCTGTAATTAGTAAAATGATAACTTTCTGAGCAGTGATGGGGGAGACTAAAGCAGCGAGATACTCATCACAGGTGTTAAAGAACCACAAAAAAATGAGAACGATGCCTAAGGACATCTTTAAAAACTAGAATAAAATTTAAAAAATTATATTGAACTAAATATCTCTGTTACTCTTAATACAATGTGATCCAAGGAGCTGAATAAAGAAGATTTTGGAATTTCCTCACTGAAGGTTTTTAAAAACAGTGCAAAGCAGTTTAATAATACATATATTATCTTCCCAAATATATATTTGTTTTATTTGGAGATGAAAGAGTCTAATGGACTAGCTTTTAACTGTCCCTGTGTAACCAGGACTCATCATACATTTTTTTTTTTTTTTTTAGATGAGGTAAAAGATTTTTTATTTTTGTAACTGGGAAGCTAAAATAAGCTAACTTCTAGAAAGACCAGGTGGAGCATATAAATTTTAGCCTTTCCTTAATTCTTTCTAACCAGGAAAACGATAGCTCCTCACAATGGAAGGAACAGATGAGGGCACACAGGGGCAGCTGGATCACAACAGCCAGTGCAGCTTCCCAGCTTCCTTCTGTGGTGTGCTAACCATCAATGAAGCAACATTTTATGTACATTTCTGTACCAATTTTTTTTTGGGGGGGAGGAAAATCTCACTCCCAACTTCTAAGATGTTTTAAAGAAATTCTTCTACAGAAATAACTTTCTTCCTAGACTGAAAAATCCAATTCTGAGCAAGCGGCTAATCCCACTCATTTCAGCCACCAAGACTTCCCTATTGGAAGCCAGAATTTTAAAAAGAAAACAATGTAGTTGGAGGTTTTGAGTCTACCAAGTACGACTGAGTCATTGAACCCGAGAGTTAGAATGTCATTTTCAAAACACAGAATTCTTTATATATAGTCCCCTAAAGTCTGCTTTGGTGCTTCCAATGATTAGAAAAGCATTATCTTATAAGTTGGTAGCCCACTCTAGAAAGAAAAGGACTTTGCACTGTTTTTCAAAATCTTCAGTTAGAAAATCCCAAACTTTCCTTCACTCAGTTCCTTGCATCAACTGTAGTAAGAGCAACAGATATATTTAGTTCAATATTATTGTATTTTATTTTATTTTATTCTAGGTTTTAAAGATGGCCTTAAGCATGTGTTTAAAAAATGTGTGTTGGAAAAATACAACTACACTTTTAAATTACAAATGTTCCCAAGCAGTAGGGATGTGAAAACAGAAAAGTTAGTTTTATTCTCCATATACGCTGGCCTGTAGGTAATCAAGATTATTCCTTTCTTCCTCCCTCCCTCCTTCCCTCCTTCCCATGGTTTCTTTCTTTCTTCTTGTTTAGTTCTCTCTGGGATTTTATTTTTGTATAACCTTACATGGTTCCATGCCATGTCAATTTTGCACAACAGAATTAGACTTTGCATAACATTTGCTGTCTACCTTCTTCTATGAAGTGCATGTCTTAAATGCTTCTGGTGTCAATACAGCCCTGCTCATGTCTTTTATTTCCAGAGAAGTATATATTTATTATTAGCACCAATCCTATTTTTTTGGTCTGTATTAGTTGGAAAACATTACTTGCTACTGTCTCAATATCTATTTCCTTGCTAATTGCCACCTTCCACGTCATTCCACTTCCTATGTCTTTTAACATGAGAGTGTTTCACATAGTGACGACTATTTTTATGCCACTGCTAGATTTCATGTTCCTCAGCCCATTACCACAGCAAAGAGGCATGGTAAGATAAAAGACCAATGGACAGGAGAGTCTCTAGAAGAAATCACATATTGACAATGGTAGAGGGGAAAGAGCAAACGTGAAAAACACACCTGGTATTTTATTCTCATTTGTCACTGTGTCTGACCTTGGCAATGAGAACCAGAAGTAGGTGGGTTCTGGAAGAAATCTTAACAATGTTCTGGAACCTGCTGAGTCTGAAGACAGACACAAGTTGACAAAACACACATCCAGGAGGTATTTACAATGGAAGCTAAGACTAATAAAATGAAGAACATTCAGCGTTCTGGTATTAAAAGTAAAAAGTAAATTACTGTTGTCCCCACTGATGTGGGGACTTCACTCCTTTGGTCTTAAAGGAGAAGGAAAAAAGACCCTATTTCAGGAGCTTTGATAGTTTATTTTCTCTGTTAACTGGTGACTCTCTTCACTAATCTCCTGAGGATCTTTCCTTTGGAGAATTCCTCAGGGGTCCTAAGAGACCAAAGAATGGAACTGCCAGTCTCCTGAGCTTCATTAAGAAGTTCTGTGGTTGATGGAGGAGATGCTTTCATTTGTTTACTGATTTGAGAATTGTCCAGGTTTCAGAAACTGACTCGGCATTGAGTTTGAAAGAAATACACCTATTAAGACTGATTAACTTGAGGGAAGACCCTAAAGGTTCATTCCTTTGTACTGGAAAGCCACTTATTTCTTAGAACTTATTCAAATAGATAAATTGCTGCATCAAATTCCTGGAGGCCAAGGCTTGTCTGGTTCAGCTTCAGCCTACAGTTGATTTCCTTAAGTCTCACTGATGAGTGCCTCATGTTTACAGCAACTTATAGAAAAATGTCACTCACACTAGGAAAAGGCAGCAGTCAATCTCAGACCTCTTCCTGTGTTTCCTGTGGCCTATTCCTGGTATTTCCTATAAATAAAACAAAAAGTGGGTTGGTGGTTGTCCCCACAAAGATGATCTTTGGTCCCGTGGGGAGTCTGTGAGGAAGCACTTCCAACCTAACCTAATGCAGGAAATTTCCATAGCAATCTCGAACACAGATTAAGGACAAGTCAAACATCACAAAATTTCTGCTTTAGTGATCAACACAGCGCTCATTTACATTCATCACAGAGATGCATAAAAGACAAAAAGATGACATGAGCCGCTGGCGATCCCTCACTTAGCAATCAACATTACGGAGGCAGTCAAGGTGACACACTCACATGATGAAGCAGAGCAATAAAGAGTTCAAGGGCATTCTTTTCTACTTAGGAAGTTCAAGGCCAGCCTGGCTACATGACTCTATATATTTACTGAGAGAGTAAGAGAGAGGTGGATAGACAGGGAGAGAGACAGAAAGAGCACATCATTTGCAGTTTATAAACATTTCCCATGTATTCACATGACTTTATCTAGTAAAAGCACTTATTCTTTTATACAGCAAGGTAGGATGATGACCATTTATGTTTCACTGCTATTTGAATGGAAATGTCCTTCAGAGTTCAAAGATTAACATTTTAATCCCCACATTCATATATTAGTGGTATTTAGAGGTGAGAGCTTTGTGAAGCAACTGTATTGGACTACGTTATGATGACAGGACTACATTATTTTATATGTATATAGTTATTTACTTTTATGTATTTAAGTATTTTGCCTGTGTTTGTGCTTCGTGTTCACGCAGTGCCTGAAGAATGCAGAAGAAGGCATTGCATCTCTGGAAACTGGGGAAACAGTTGTGAGCTGACACCTGTGTGCTGAGAATGGGGACCCAGTTCCTCCGCAAGAACAACCAGTGCTTTTAAACATGGAGCCATCTCTCTAGCCCTACATAACTTTTGTGTGGGATGTGTTGCAGCAATCCAGAAGCTGCCACAGACTGACCATCTGATTTTTCAGCATTCCTTTAAAATATGGATGGAAGCTGGAGCTCTTGTTTTCTGCATGAATAGAAAACCAGAATCAAATGCATGGTGCCAAGGTTATACTGTAGCTATGCACTCTTTTCCACTTTGGCTGCAGGAATCTCTGAGTGCCTGGGTAGTTCATCTCAAGACCTTCTTTGTGGGTGCATTTGAACTGTCTTCTCAAAGCAAACCATCAAAAACCTTCAAATGAACTAAAACTTTTGTACTCTTTTTTTTTATCTCCCCCCACTCTCCTCCCTCCTCCCCCTCAACATGCTTCCATGAAGGTGCTTCCTCTCCCAATCACTCCCTACAACTCAGTGCCTTGGCTGGTTAATGATGTTGTTCTTCGAATGAGGGTGCAAACCTTTCAGCTCCTTCAGTCCTTTCTCTAGCTCTTTCATTGGGGTCCCCATGTTCATCCTGATGGTTAGCTGAAAGCATCCTCATCTGTATCTATATGACTCTGGAAGAACCTCTAAGGAGACATTCATATTTGGTTCCTGCCAGTAAACACTTCTTGGCATCAGCAATAGTGTTTGGGTTTTGCGGCTGCATATGGAGTAGTTCTCCAGGTGAGGCAGTCTCTGTAAATCTTTTCTTCAATCCCTGTTCCTCTATTTTACCTTGTATTACCTCCCCTGTTTTGTTCTCCCTTCTGAGAAGGACTGAGGCATCCACATTCTAATCTTCCTTCTTTTTGAGCCCATAGGTTATGTGGATGGTTTCTTAGGTATTCCAAGCTGGTTGGGTTAGTATCCGCTTATAAGTGAGTACATACCATGAGTTTTCTTTTGTAACTGGGTGAGGCCAATACCTAAGCTATGTTCATGTCCATTTTCCTGTTAGACTGACACAAAATACTTTCTCATTAAAAAATATGGTTTTTTTTTTTCAGCAGCCACCCATTTCTTGCTTCCAACTATCTGTGTGCTTCTATTCTGGCCAAATCTTCAGATTTCCAAGGCTTTTGTTTGTTTTGCTCTATTTAACTTTTGTTACTGATTTTCACTATAAATCTGAACAAAAGCAGCCAGCAACATGGATGTCACAGTCTGAAAACCACACTGTCCTCAGATTTAACTATCAAATTAATTCACCACTTTTAAGTTCAGTTTTATTGAAAGTGTCAGGGCATAGACAAACTATAGAGAAATAGTTTACAGAATATAGCATGAGTGGGCTCTGATACAGGTCTCTACAAAACATTCATTTCCACAGAATATTTGTGGGTATAGTCTCTACTGTCCAGATTTTATCAGCATAAGGGCTCCTTTTAAATTTTTGTTTTATTAGCAAATTATGTGTACACATATGCCTGCAGACGCCACAGTGCTAGATATGCTTACAGTAGAAATGTCTTTATTGTTTACCAGATGCCCAACTTTAACTAGTCAGCCTGTATTTTGTCTAGGGGACTTAATGAAAGAGCATATCCAGCATGTACCCACAATAATTAAAAAATAAAAAGTCATGGAATCAAGAAGGGGTTAAGAGCATATGAAAGATACTAAAGGCCAGAAAAGAAAGGAAAATCTGACATTACTATATATTAATTACAGAACAAGCCAGGCACATAGTGCTTGTTTATTCAACACTAAGCAAAGCTAGTTTTAAAAATTTTATGATTTTATTTTATTTTATTTTATTGTGATTCCATACAATATATTTTAATAACAGCCTTTCCGCTGCCCCAACTTCTCCCAAATCATCCCTTACTTCCACCCACCCAACTTCATGTTTTTTCTCTTAAAATAAATAAATAAATAAATAAATAAACAAACAAACAAACAAATAAATAAATACCTAAAAACTTCAGATATTGAGGTCACTTTACAAACCACAAATATAAATCATAGTTGTGTCAATTTTGAAAAGTTGTATTTAAATTGCTTCCGAAGGTCAAATGATCAGTGTTTTGGAGGTAACAGCCTGATCTTCCATTTAAACTGCTCTCATCAGCTGAAGTGGAGACTTCTCCTCTTTGGAATGGTAGATCTGTCAAGTGACGATGTGCTGGGGCTCACAGGTAAAAGGATGCAAACAAACGAAAGGCTGCTTTCCTGAAGCACAGGTGCAAGGACGTTTGTTTATAGCAGACACCTGAAGGGATGCTTGATGAAGGAGTATAAATATGACCCCACAGACAGTGGGAGACAGGCATGCGCCTTGGTTTGCTCTTCCTCGCTATTCTTCACTAAAGACTCGAATATATGGGTTTGCCTTACATAGTGTTGTTGGGCTCGACTTGTGATAACTTTGACATTGAGAGAAACTCACGCAGGAACTGCTCAAGTGAGTCCTGCAGCATCTTGCTGCTTCTGTGGCCTCACCTCAGGCTGGTTGATGGCCCTGAAGGTGTCTTCAGGATTAAACTACAGCTGCCTGGTGTCTGCTTGCTGAAAGGACTGGACTGCAGCTGATGGTTTGTGCTTGATGTCTGCCTGCCTAGAGGACTTGTCTACAGCTGCTGCATTGTATTTTGTGGGTGCTAAGGGACTGAGCTGTTGCCAAAAAAGATCATGTTCACCCCTAAAGAACTATTGCTAAAGGGTCCACTTCCCCTATATCCTAATGAGTTTTCTTTTCCACTACCACTGCTGGGTGGTGGGCTCGGAGAGAGGTTGACCCCTTATTAAAAGTAGGTTGCTGAGGTGAAGAGGGGGATTAGGAGCAAGTGCACCTTCATAAAGACAAGTGGAGGGAGAGGGGGGATGGGAGCAGATTAGGGGAAGGGGATAACATGTAAAATGTAAATACAGAGAGTATCTTATAAAAAAAAAAAACCAAGGAGGTTGAAAAAAATTTGTGCCTACAATCAACCTAATAATTTAATCATTTGACAACTAACTTTAAACAATTTTATGATAAAGCATAAGATGCTACTTCTTAAATAATTTTATGAATTTATCTTTATTCTATGAAATTTATATTTTGCATAGAAATTTTTTGCATCAGTTAGGTGCCGTGTAAGCTACAAATTCAATAGACACCCAAATCCTTATGTACAATTGTGCAACTGCTATACCCTTATATCCAGTGAAGGAAGTAAAGACATTGACCATTGATTTTTTAATGACACATGCCTACAAGTAATCATGACCTGACCAGTTTATGCAATATTATTATCATGGATATGAAATAACAAAATTACACCATGGGACAGGACTGTATCTTCATACTCAAGCAGATGTATGTGATTTCCTAAGCATGGCAGTGAGAGAGAGAGAGAGAGAGAGAGAGAGAGAGAGAGGGAGAGAGAGAGAGAGAAACTTGAGTAAAGATTACACTCAGACAAGAAAAGGAAATGATGCAGAATTAAAGAAAATGTTTTGTCCTCTCATCTGGGCCACAAATTTTAAACGTTGTTTCAACATAATATTTGCATCCAAGTAAACCACCGTGGATGATCTATGTAGAACCAAACTGCTTGTGACATGTTAAACAATAAGGATTTTGTTCATAAATAAATGATGAAAGGCTCAACTAAAGAGACTTCTTTAGACATCTGCTGAAATAGCAAATGACTACAGATTGGGACTTGGCAGAACAGGGAACTCTATCTTCCCTTTCATTTATTCAGTTTATTGTGCTGTATTTCCAGTTAATTAAATTTATAGTCACATACCCCATGGTTAGAACAGTGGAAAGAGGATTATAAAGCCATTTTATATATTCTGAAAAAGACTGACAGGCTATCAGTCATAAAGGAAAACAGTCTATGATGCTAATTACCATGGAAATTAACTATAGAATATGTCCTAGAGGCTGGTTTTCCTAAGCACCAATGCACAGGCAAGACTGGTAGCTCCAAAAAGGATGAAGAACTGGCTTTCAAGAGTGGTCCAGTGCTCTCTAGTGCTCTTTAATGTGTATACATAGTTTAGACATATTCATTCACCTGTCAGAAGAGAAGATGATATATGAGGTGGAAGTATCTTGATGGAGTGCTCAAGGTGTTAATTGCTCACTTATCTTTCTAATAAGTATTTACTGGAAATTAAAACATTCTCAGCACTGTCATAAGCTCCAGGTAAAGAGAAGTTGATCAAATATTTGTAGACATTTAATTCAGTTGAGTATATGATGAGAAGGCAGATAAGAAAATATCATATTTTCTTATATTATGATGCATGCTATGATTAGTTAAGACTGAAGCACCATGAGAACAATAATTGTTGGCATAGATTTACATATCCACCAGGAATGGGGATGACTATTTTGTATATCTTTACAGGAGGGCTTTCCCTGGCAAGACAAGTGTCTACAGTATCCTTACAGGATCCCATTCATGAAAGTATGATCCCACCAAAATCCAGTTTTGGTAACTTATGGGGTTTTTGCATACTTAGAAAGCCCATGTTAGATGATACTTACAGGATCATGAGTAGCCCAAAGTAGCTATACCATTGAAAGCATCACCTCAGCACGTGTAGGTTGATGTTTATATGCAGGTGAGGGCTGGGACTAGTTAGGTCAAAGTGATATATGATTAGACGGTAGAGAGTGGGTTAGGGACAAAGTTTTGGTAAGGCAGGAGAGAAGGAGAAGATGATTCAAGATGGAGGATGATTCAGATCAAGGTGAACGAGATCAATTTTATCTTATCTAGGTAGGCGGTTTATATCCTCATAAATTGGCAGTGAACTTATTGTTTGGATCTATTGTGGATTGAAAATTTAACATAGAAATCTGATTGATAAATTATTGAGTTTTGATTTTACCACACTGTGGAGGACAGTGTGTGAAAGCAATGGCTGAGAGGCAGCTGGAGCATGGGGATCCAGATCTGTTGCCTTTGGGAAGTGAGAATGTGCGGGGCCCGAGGAACAAGAGGTGTGTGTGTGGCTGCACACGTGTGTATGCCCACCAGGCATAGTAACTAACCACCTAGGGCACCGAGTGGAGAGGGCTGCTAAACGAGAGACAGCTGGGAGAGGACCAAGTGGCAGGGTAGCAGCCATGTTTCTCTGATCCAGCGCAGTGGCCCGCAGCTCTGTGCAGAAACCAGTAGCAACAGATTCTTTTTTAATATTTACCACAACAAACATGGATGCTAGATTCTCATAGCTCCACAGATGGAATCCTCAGTTTACCTTGTATAGAGCTCATAAAACCACAAGGCAATGCTCAGTTAGGGGTATAATTCTACAAAATTGGTTGGGAGGTACAGGAGGAAGTGGTTGAGATATTGGGTTAGGATACAATGACTCTCTGTACATTCTTGTATTAGTCAGAGTCACAAAATTTATGGAATTTCATTCTATATTAAGAAAATATATTTTAATGACTTACAGTCTGTAGTTCAACTAACCCAAGGATGATGAGCTGTGAATGGGAAGTCCAAGAATCTAGTAGTTGTTTAGTCCCATGAAGCTAGTTGTTGCAGCTGGTCTTCTGTAGAAGTAGGTTTCCACAGATGTGCTGGCAAGTAAGTGCAAGAAGGTGAAGAAGAGTGAATCTTCCTTCTTCCAATTTCCTTATGTACGTCTTCAGCAGAAAGTGTGGCCCAGATTAAAGGTCTGTACCACCATACCTGGATCTGAGACTTGTTTTGTTCCAGGCTGACACTGAACTCAGAGATGTCTTTGCTTCAGTCTCCTGGGATTAAAGGGGTGTAATACCTTACCTGGGCCTAAGCTTTTTATGGACACGATTCCTCAAGATCTTTATGCCAAGATCCAGGTCAGAAACTTATGTTTTCTAGCATCAAGGTCTCAATCACAGGTGAGCCCTCCAATTCTGGATTGTGGTTCATTCCAAATGCAGTCAAGTTGACAATCAGAAATAGCCATTACACCCCTTCAATAAAGAAATGTCAACAGTCAACAGATAATAAATATAAATTTAAATGAACATGTTACTATTCTGAGTTACTTTAAGCTTTGTTAGTCTTAGGCATGGGCCATAGCCAAATCTAGTTAGCTCATCATTATAAATTGGGGCATATGTGATAGTGACAGAGACCATTGACCATGGAGATTATAGTAATAGTTTTAAATATATAACAAACTTTACACATTCTTTGAGAATTCCATAGATGAATATAACATATTTCTATCATATTTATTTCCCACTTCATCCTTTAGGTCCTCTTGGATATTTCTCTCTAAGTCCTTTTCCAAACTTTATGCCACCATTTTTTAAAAATTTTTAATGATACACCAAGTGTTGATCATATATACACATGGGTGTGAGGTCATCTACAATAACAGAAGCAAATTATCAGCACCATATCCCTAAAGGGAGCCAACTGTCCTTCTAGATTCATCATTAACATCTTAACTGTGGTGGGATCTCATGTGACTCTTCCTCAGATTTGTTGGCTTATTGATTTAATTGATGTCATGCAGATATTCCACAAATAATCACAGTTAATGTGAGTTTGTGAGGGCAACATTCCTGCCATGTCCAGGAGATAGCTTCATCTGAGTCCTTTCTGACAATTAGCTCTTGAAATCTTTTTTCCCCTTAGGTTCCTTATTCTTCTCCCTCTCCTTCACCCTGCACTCCCTTTGCCCATATCCATCTTTCTGCTCCTACTTTCAACATGTTCTCCAAGACTTCCAGGGAAGGAAAATTATATAGGTGCCACATATATGCCTGAATAATTGTTATTAGAACTATAATCAGTTATGGCTATCATTAACTTTTATATGTTGCACAAAGATACACTTTTCAATTTCCATCTATTAGACTATCATTTGTTGTTTTCCCACCTGAAAAGATGTATTCCATATGTTTGATCCCTTTCCATCCTGATCCTCTCTTCAGTCTGAGTTGTATGACATTGCCAAGTCCGGGTGATATTAAAAAGAACTTTATCAGGTGTTATTAAGGAGCACATGCATGGGCTCATTGGCCTATCTATTCTTCAGAGACTATGGTGGCTACAAATTTGATAGTCAAGGGAACTTATTGGTCTAAATACTTAAACAAATAATCTACTTGTGTTTCATCTTGTCACTCTAACTTAGTTTCTGGTTCCTATCAGTCATGTTTTATTCATTATGTTTGTCTCAGTCCTTCAATGTCTTTCCACATCAGGCTCCATAGTACATATAAACACCCCCTGCCTTGTCTTTTCTTAGTCCTTGTCATTGTTGTTGCTCTTTATCTGCTACCGATTAACTAACTGGTTAGTTATAGAGTTCACACAAACCATTCTGTGGTATTACTCTTGTCTCAAATGAAGACAACTGAATTAGTTGTATATGAATTATTTTTCAATTTTAATGTCTCTGTTTTGTTGCTTCTGTTGTTACTTTAGGACTTTTGAGAAAACCTCAGTAGGAAACTGGAACTAAATCCTCTTCTGTACAAATCTTTCATGCTCATATCAAGCCTACACACTTTCATTCTTTTGCTTTTAACTCCTTTTTTCTTCAGCTTCTGCTTTCAGATCTGTCCCTACCTACCACTGCCATTTCATTTCACCTGTACCAGCTTTGAGACAGAAACACAGAAGACATGGTTTCTCTGTGTGCTGAACTGTCACCCTGGAAATTCAGAGATAAGAATGAGGGACTCATCCATCAGGAGGTCAGAGTTCACTGTTTTTGGGCACTGCCACAGTGACATAGTGTCCTCTTGAAGTCCTGTACTCTTCATTGCCAGGGCACACTTGGATGTTAGACCCATATAGAACCTCTAAGCACATGGAGTCCAACAATTCCATTTCACAGAAGCACTGTTTTGGAAACAGACACATGAAATCATTTACTTAAAATACTAGTATTATGGTGCTTTTCTTATAAGGCAGCTTTTAGAACTATTCCTCAGTCATTTAATCACCCCCGTTAATTAAATAGCCCATTTGGGTCAATAAAAACAAATGCCACAAATACTGAATTTTAAATTTTACCCTTAATTGTTTGCATACTCAAGTATCCTATACTCCTCTACTTGCCTCCTGCATGGCATAAACCTATAGTTCCAATGTCTTGTAGTGTACTGAAAAATAGTAACTTATGCTTGGGTGTTTTTTTATTATAACTTTATTATTTAAAACCAATTTAAATTTAAATATATTGTGATTATATTTCTCTCCCCCAATTCTTTTCAGATTTGCCCTTTTCTATCCACTAAACTTTAAATTCTTCCTTAAACATATAAAACCCCAGTGTAACAACAAGATTCTCCTAAACAAAAAATATAAAATAAAACAACACTCAGATAGAAACAACACACACACACACACACACACACACACACACACCAAACTAACCAAATAAAACCATACACAAAAACTTTTGTGGAGTCCATAATATATTGGTCAACTATTTCTGAGCATGAGGTCTGTTCTGTAATGGTTAATATGCCCAGTTTTACTCTACTAGCTAAGAAAACAGAATTTTACTCTAGCAGGAAAAATGATAATTCAGTTGACAGAACCTTTACTCTAGTGACTAGAGCTTCTCTCTCTCTCTCTCTCTCTCTCTCTCTCTCTCTCTCTCTCTCTCTCTCTCTCTCTTTCTTTCTCTTTCTCTCTTTCTTTCATTATTTATTCATTTTTAAGTATAAGAAAATAACATAAATTAAAATAAAACAAGAACAATCACAAAGTTGGACAAGATGAACCAACAGTACGAAAAGATCCCAAGAGAACCCACAAGAATCAGAGCTCCACTAATTTACATAGTCAGTAATCCCATAAAAATACTACACTGGAAGGCATAATAGAATCCTAGAGAATCTGGTGCAGACCTGTTCAGGTCCTGTGCATGCTGTGACAGTCTCTGTGAATGCATATGAGTTTTGCTCATGTTTATTTAGAAGACCTTGTTTTCTTGCTGTCTTCCATCTTCTCTGGCTCTTACACTCTTTCTATCTCCATTTCCATGGAGTTCTCTAATTTCTGTGGAGAGAGATTTGATAGAGACATCACTTGGAGCTGAGTGTTTCAAGATCTCTCACTCTCTGTGTAATGTCTGGCTGTGAGTCTCTGTATCTCTTCCCATCTGCTGCAGGAGAAAGCTCTAATGATGATTGAATAAGACACTGATATATGAGTATAGAAGAATTTCATTAGATGTCATTCTATCACCATTCATTCATTCATTTTAGGCCACTGGTATTTTGTTTTACTTCAAGTTCCTGGGCTACCTAATCTCTGTTGGTCAGCCAAGCCATATTAGATATGGGTCTCTTCTCATCAAATGGGCCTTTAGTCATATCAGTTGGTTGGTTACTCCCACAAGCCTTGTGCTGTCATTTCTCTAGCATATCTTGTACATCATTACAGATAAAGGGTTTGGGAAAAGAGAGAATAGTGAACAAGACAAAATAAAACCATCAGTGTCTTATTTGTTGTAAGTCCTCTTTCTGCACATTAATCGCCCTTTGTAAGTTAAGATGAAGGAGTAGTGGAGTTTCCCTTGTGTTGGTTGTCACAGTTAGTCTAACACCGATCGCATTTCCTTACTTGCTCATTGTTCACATGTTGTTTTGTAGTTGTTCCTTTTTAGGTTCTTCATTTGCATATTTGTTTTGTCCATCTTCACGTCTCAGAATGATCTACACATCTGAGACTCCACTATTTCACTCACCTCTTGCTGCAGGAAGCCTACCCCACAGCCTCTGTTATAATCATTGTCAGTCACACATTGTTCCTCCTAGGCTAAATAACTTCAAGGCTTAGGATTTCATCTCTCTCTTGTACACACACAAGCACACACATGCACACACACACAGAGGGAGAGGGAGAGGGAGATGGAGAGAGAGAGGGAGAGGGAGAGAGAGAAGGAGAGAGAATGTGTCTATGGGAAAACTAAGTAAATACCACAAGAAAATGTGACTGTATATGCCAACTCTGTGTGCCCTTTTCAGGGAGTCTATCACTCTTGACACCCTCCTATAAATTCTAGCAGTATTGAATGCTCTGGTGATATAATGCTTAGTAATTACAGAAAAATTTAGACATAAGATTCCAACTTACAGAAGATGGAGAGAATGGTTCAATAAGCCCAGTTTTGTAGCAATTATGTTAAAACAATTCAATATGCTGAATGCCTTTCTTTCTCATATATAAGATCCTGGCCGTCCAGATCTTTAAACTTCAAATATTGACTCTGTAAGTCATGTGATCTAGACTTCTATGTCTTAGGAAAGCCATGGGAACTAGCAGAACTCATAGGATTCCTTTGAATCTCAAGTAGGGAAAGAACAGCATCTGACACACAGTAAATATCCAATAAGTGCTATGAATTAATTATGGCTGTTCCATAATTATTATTTTTACTAAAATATGTTTCAATGTTTTCATTATTATTTCTGCCTACAGAGATTAATATTTTTAAAAGCACTGCATTTAGAAAGAAGAAAAGCAAACCCATTTGCAAATCTTTGTCCCTCCACAGTACTCAGTGCATTGCTATGCACATAGCAACTGCTTATTGAGTGTTTTCAAAGAGCTGCAGTATGACTGTGACCCAATGCATGTTTATGAAATTCAGGTGAGTTCTTATTTTGTTAGCAAGACAAAGACTAATAATACAAAGTGGAAAGCTCACAAACAGTTGTTCATAGAACAATAACACATTATACTATGAAGGAAGAGCTGCTGAGTACCAACCTACCTTATACAGCAGAATACACTAAGTACAGAGTCCCTGAATGATGGGTATTTACTCCAAGGTTTACTTCTTGGTCAAGTTTGCCAATAATCTGATGTGAGAATAAATCACATACTTCACTCCAGATTTTATGTATTTTATTCTCTCTCTCTCTCTCTCTCTCTCTCTCTCTCTCTCTCTCTCTCTCTCTCTCTCTCTCTCTCTCTGTCTCTGTCTCTCTCTGTCTCTATTTCTCTGTCTCTCTGTCTCTGTATCTGTTTCTCTCTCTCTTTCTCTCTCTCTCTCTCTCTCTCTCTCTCTCTCTCTCTCTCTGTCACACACACACACACACACACACACACACACACACACACATCAACAACTGGGAATGATAAATCTCTATATGTTATTGGTTTTATTTAACAGTTAACTTAGATGTTCAATTATTTGGTTGAAATTCAAGTGTGAATGGTCTAATAATGGGCTTTGCACAACTTGAGGCTTTTTTTTTTCTTAAGGGGGTATTCTTTTTAGTGTGTTTTTGCAATATGCAAAAATATTTAAAATAATCTTATGCAGAGTACTATGTCAGAAACAACTATATATTAATCAAATGGAGAAAACTATTTTCCTTTTTACTTGCAGAAGGACTTAACTCCTCAAGTGTCTACCCACATCTTCAGCTTACTAGACTTATCTCATAAAGCTGAGAGATGCCATCTAAATCTTTGTCAAATGAGAACTCTCCTTGTCCCTGCATCCTCCAACCCCTCCAGACCACTCGAAAGCTTCTCTGACATTATCAAGAGTCCTTTCTCTCACCCTTCCTGTTCTCTGTAGCCCACTTCAACTTGGCTTTCACATACATACCTCCACAGAGATCACCATCACCCATTCCCAGAGATGTTCACAGTGCCTGGAACAATGTCATTTATCTTCTCAACTTAATTCGTCTGTCAATAATATTCAGAAAGGAACAATTTCTCTTGAAGTGTGCTCTCTTCCCAGCCCTCTTATTTTGTGAGCTGTTTCTTCTAGTGTCTGTTCTGGACCTATCCCCTCCTCTATCATTGAGATGTCAGCCGTCCTTAGTGTTCCATCCTGGGATATGCTTTGTCTTTACTCTTTCTCTTACTTTATATTAAGCCAACCTCTTTTTATTCAGCCTCTTCAGATACAGGCCAGCGATTTAAATTTACATTTTTAGTGAAAACATTTATTCTTTCAAAACTGTCTAAACTATTTATTATTGGCATTATATAAAAGAAGCATAACATTCTTTAAATCGAAACACTTAATTTTCCTTCCCAAAACTGATACTTTTCTAAACTGTAGTCCTTCCCTAGCCTTTATGAATATATGATGTCACCATTTTCAGAGTCATTAAAGGTAGAAAATTAGGAACTATCTTTTATGCTTTCTTTATCTTCCAATCTGCCAGTAAATCCTCTTAATGCTCACCTTGGACCCATGAACCCTTTACTACCATCTCTCTAGGACAACTTATTATCATATTTTATTGTCAATTAAACCATATTTTAACAATCTCCTAAGACACTGGAAATCTATAATACATCAGACTGCAGATCTGTTTGTGTGCATGTCTATTTCAATATCTCTGATATTGAACAGGCAGCTTCTCATGACCATTCAACGAAATTCTGAGACTTTGCCATGTTTTTCAGACACTTACAATCTGTCCCCATTCTCAGTTGCATCTCATTTTATGCCTTCGCCTCTGTTCATCGAGCTTACATCTTACTGTTTTCTTAATTCCGGGATCACAATGGTCTTTCTTGTTATGGGAACATTGAATTCCCCACTGTTTGAAATGTGCATCTCATCTCATCCTTTAATGCTGTTCCCATCAAAAGTGTCCCCCTTTAAAATAGATTGCCCTGTACTTCCACACAGGGACATCATTTACTTTAGGAAAACTTCAATGAGACAATGCAGTTCCACATTAGTGGCTTTTGCTGTCAGCTAACAGAAGACTCATCACAGACAGAAACGGCCTTGTCCTTTTACTTTTTGTATCAGCAGCCAATAATGACGTGTTTGACACATAAATATGTACACTGTGTAAAAATGTATGTGCATGGTTAACTTCACTCTTCTGTTGAAACTAAATGCTGTGCTGGGTTAAATGGCAGAAGGATCAGGGTCAAATCTGAGCCATTATTTCATTCTTTTCTTTCTTTAATTATGATAGTTGAAGCTCAAGAATTTCCGATGGACAAATGTGGTGTTCAACAAGGTGTTACTGAACTTCACAGTTCAACTTCTGCTTTTTATTAGATTAAACCACATTATTTATGAAAACGTTATGTTCAGCTCCTAACCTTAATGAGACAGACCTTTATAATTATATGTATTCTTTTTACTTTAGATATCAGTACCATGACATCACTGAAATATTTAGTAAATCAGTAGTATGAATCCAATATAAAAATTAAGAAGACAATTTTGCATTTTATTTTGAATATTATGCATTGCTTCTAATTAGTTGTTGGCCCTTAGGTCATATGGAAATAGGATTTTCTACATTTGTTTTTTTCTATAATATGACTTTGCATTAGTGATGATAAAGAGTATTGTTTTATGTTTGGAGACTCTTAATGGTGGGTTTTGTCCCGTTATTTGAGCATTCTAAATGCTTTTTCAGAGGTACAATAAGGCAATTAGAGGAAATTATAATTAAAAATGGAAATGCAGAATCATTTCTTAACTAATCATGTAAGCAATCTGTAATATTTATACTTTGTGCTTTTATTTTGCTGTCAGTGAAAATATGCATGTGCTGTCATTTTAAATGTGGTTCTATCCTAGGTCCTGGGCTATCCAGCCTCTAGGTCTTAGCTCTCTGGGCTGTGTCAGGGGGGTGGACTTCGTCTTTGTGGTATGGGTCTAAAGATGGACCAGTCATTGGTTGGTCCATCATATCATTTCCGCAGCATCTTTACCCCTGCAAATCTTACAGGCAGAATGAATTATAGGTCAAAAGTTTTGTGGCTGGATTGATGTCCCAGTCCCTCTACTGGAGGTCTGATCTAGTTACAGGAGATTGCCTGTTCAAGCTCTTGTAACTCCTATACTAGGAGTCTTAGTTAGGGTCACTCTTCATAGATTCATGAGACTTTCCATTGTAGTGGGGTTCTAGTTTTCCCAGGGATAACTCCTAACAGTAATGGAGAGAGAGAGGGTGGTAGAGAGTCAATGAAATGTTTTCTCATGATATTCTGCTATACTCACAGACTGGTGTGTAGCCCAGTTGTTCAAAGAGTGGCTTTACCCAGCAATGATGGAAAGAGAGGAAAAGATCCACAACCAAACATTAGATGAGGGTTGAGTGATTCTGTGTAAGAGGAGGAGAAAGACTTATGAGCCTACAGAGTCAAAGACACCACAAAAAACCCCACAGAATCTGCACCCCTGGACAGAGAGGGACTCACAGAGACTGAACCACTCGACCATGGACACAGCATGGCACTGACCTATGCCATAGATGTAGATATGGTAAGTAATGTAGCTTGATCTTCTTGTGTAACTCTTACCAGTGGGAACAGGGTCTGTTTCTGACTCTGTTGCCTGGTTTGGAACCATTTACTCCTGTTGGGTTGTCTGGTCCAGTCTTATTATGAAGGTGCCTAGTTTTACTGCAACTTGATAAGTAATGGCTGTTTAATACCTATGAGAATGGTTGATGGGGCAGGAAGAGGGAGACAGAGAGGAGAGGAACTAGAAGGGAGGGAGAGGAGAGGAAACTGGGTTTGTGATGTAAAAATAAATTTAAAAAAATCCAAAACAAAACAAAAAATGACAAATCATACTTGTGAGAAACATTGTCTTAAAGAAGAAGCCTGGATATTTTGACAATGGCTTCATTATTAATAGTTCAGCATTGCAATGGTCTAATCATATGTCAAAGCCCAAGTTTTCTTCTGGGGACAGATCCTTAACATTTTCCTTGAACTTCTGTTATCTGTGGGTCTTAATAGTCTGAAATGAGGAAAACACAAAGCTGGGAGGAATCCCACTGGGCCAGACTGTGTTTAGGGTGTTGTTTAGCTTTTTGGGCCCATTTTTCTTTTGTAAACCTAGACCAGTGATTTCCATCCCAATAAGCCCTGTTTGCTCTCATGTATGTCATAACACCCTGTGATGATATGATATGAAATCTACAGATCAGAAACTGCCTTGTAGTTACGGGAAGGTTAACTAGGGTCAGGGCTATTTACAGAATATATCCAAGGCACTAAATAAATCTTATTTTGTTTTTACAAATTTTACAAAATTAAGTTATCTGTGGTACAGCCAACCATCAGACTGAGCCCAGGAACCCCAATGGAAGAGCTAAAGGAAGGACTGAAGGAGCTGAAGGAGATCGCAACCCCATGCGAAGAACAATATCAACTAACTGATCCACACAGAGCTTCCAGGGACTAAACTACCAACATGGAGGGAGCCAGGACTTCAGATACATATGTAGCAGAGGATAGCCTTGTCTGACATCAATGGGAGGAGAAAGAGGCTTGGTGTCCCAGTGTAGGGGGATGCTAGAGGGGTGAGGCAGGCGTAGGTGAGTGGGTGGAGGAGCACCCTCATAGATGCAAAGGGGAGGGGGACAGGAATGATGGAATGAAGGTTTGTAGAAGGGTATCCGGAAACGCAATATTATTTGAAATATAAACAAAATGAATATTAAAATAAAATCAAAGATATTTGTGATAGTAAACTTTTTGTTACTGTTTTGAAAATGTCTGGGTACTCTTAACTGAAAAATGTAAGACTTTTACTTTGTTCATACTTTGTGAGGTTTTAGTCAGTTTGCCCTTGGCTCTGTGATAAGGCAGAACATCACAGCATGTGTTCAGGCCAGATCTACCTCATGGTAGCTAGGAAGCAAAGAGAGAGGAGACACAGGAAAACATTAGCTGAGGGCTGTTTAGCTCTGCATTTGTATAACAGACTGTTTAAGTGTCTTTCATATGAAGTGATCTACTCTAGTCCATCCTAGTGTAGGTGTAAAACCCTTCCTCCAAAGTTGGCTTTCCTGCCTTCAAAGCTCAGAGATAGAAGGCTAACCAACACACTGCAGAGAAATGCATCTGCCAATGTATGTCACTGCAAATCTGTGGGCAAAGATGGAAAGACAAGAGTGAAATATTCGTCCTGAGAAGGTAACCTTTTTAAAAAATTGTAAGCTTCAGATATGTCTAGTTTCATTAGCAAATTTGAGTTCTTTCAATACCTAATGAAAGGTTTTTCTCCCACAAACATATGCAATAATACAGAATAGAAAATTGTAAATACATTGCAATGATTTTAGCTTTTGTGATGGGAATCAAGCACCCAGAAACATTAGAATGCCTGCCTGTGTGAGCATAAGCCCGCAGCTCTACAAACAATAATATCACATGTTGAATTTGCATCTGCCATGCACTCCAGCTGCAATAATGGAAAATAAACACTGATCAATGATGCTAGAGGAATGAATTATACTTGTAGATTCCCTGCTAAAGTGATATTAGAAAATTATTCTCCAATAAATGGAAGATCAAATATTGTGAAGTAAAAACTCTTAGAGAAAGAAAAATACTATAGTGGAATGTGTATGTATAACGAATCAATCTTTTCTAGATTTCATGTTTGTGTTACCAGGTTTTGCTCTTCTGATTGTGTTGAGGTTTGTTTACTTCTTTCAAATAAGTTGTCATTGAAATACCTAATGTTGTATTCATTATTTTCTACTTATTTATTTTTTAGGAAGAGATTCCCAAATTACCCAAATTCCAGAGTCCTAAAGCTAGATCTACCTCAGTGAACTACCTACACAGCGATATATTTTTAAATCAGAACAACTCAGAATTTTAAAGTGAGAAACTAATAAATAGGAACATGTATAAGGAAGTAGGATCACAATGAGTAAGTAAAAGCCACAGTCTACCTAGGGCAACATGTCCACTGACCGTTATAGGTGCTTCTGATCTCTTTCGCTGGAAGCTGAAGGTAGGAGGATATAGTTCCAAGATAGGGAAACAGCATTTCTCCTTCAATGTTCATGGCAGTTTCTTTTCTGTACAGTCAGGTATATATGAGAATATGCAAAAATGGCTTTTATATTCATTTGCCAAAATCCAGATAAAAATTATAAAGTTTAAAATGATGTCCATAAGCAGGCCAGTTCTTAGCATGGAAGGCTACCCTGGTGCCTTGGGTGTTTGGCAGCACACTCTTTCCACTTAGACAAGCAGTCTCTCTCTCTCTCTCTCTCTCTCTCTCTCTCTCTCTCTCTCTCACACACACACACACACACACACATATTTCCAAAGGCTTTCTACAGAATCTTCTTTCCTTCTTTTTTGTTTTGTTATTATTGCTATTTTGTATGTGTGTGCATGTATGTGGTATATGCTTGTTTTGTTGGTATGTGTATGTGTAGGTGTAGGTATGTGTGTGCATTGCACACACATGCTACAAAGAGAACAGAGGTCAATATTCAGGTTTTTTTTTTTTCAAATAATCTCCTTATTTTTGGAGACATGAATCTCACTAACTTATCTAACCATTTAGCAAGAAAGCCCCAGTGGTCTTCTGTACCCATCTGCCATCACTGGGGTTAAAGTAGGGTGCCATTGTGCCCAGCTTTTATATAGATGCTGAAAATCAAACCCAAGCCTGTATTCTGACTTTACTAATTGAGCTGTTTCTAGCCCTATTCATTTCTTTTGTTTCTGTTTGAGACAGTCTCACCTTGTAGCCCAGGCTGGCCTCAAGAATGCAGCCATTTTCCTATGCCTGCATCCTGAGTAGAGATAACATCAAGAGCCATCTTTGAGAGCTCTCTTTGTTTCTGTTTTTGGTTTTTCAATTCTAAATCAGAGATATCATCTCTTCTAAAAACACACTGGTCACAGTATAGTGTAATTACAGTTCTGAAAGATTAGGATTCACAATTCACTTATTTATATGCAAATGCTCTGGGCAACGCCAAGCCCTCTTCTCTTATCAGCTGACAGACTAACTGGGTTCCTTTAAGAGTAGATTGTTTTCAGGGTTTGGTTCTATAAGGAAGCATAAAACAACTCCAGCCTATATGACATTTGGCCAGTGGGCTTAGGGCATAATAGGAATTTCTATCTGGAACAGCATCTTTAAATGACCTTTGCCTCCTGCTCTATCCCTGCAGGCAGGAGAGTGATGTTGGAGCTGCTTCTTTAGGGTGAGGACAGTGCTAAGTATTACCAAAGTCTAATAATAGTCCTCATCAGCTCAGAATGCTAGTACTGACAATAAAGTATTAGGTGCTAGAAATACGCTTGGCAACTATCTTCCAGTCAAATTTTGTTTCTGGAAAAACCTTCACTTAAATCTTTCTTCTTTAACAACAACAAAACAAAAAAACCAAAACCAAAAAAACTTCATCAAAAACATTCAATTTAACAGAAATAGACTGCCATATTGCTTTAACTATTGAAGTGAATGGCTTAGCCCTTGATCAGCCCCCATGGTCTCACTCCATGGATGCCTCTATAGTGCGGAGCTGAGCGCACAGACTCTGTCACTTGGTTCACAAGCCACTCTCTCCTGGGGATTTCTTTCCCAGGCAGTTCACTCTGCCTGCTCTGTGTTTCAGTCCTGGATGGTTAGGACTGCCCACCCTTCTTTACCCACCACCTGTCATGAACATGACTCTAAATCTCAGTAGCTTTTCATGGTAGGCTTATATATTGAATTCTCAATCCACAAACCCTCTACACAAGAAGATTAAATCCAATGGACAAAGATATAAACTACCCTTGTATAACAGATAAAAAGACCCATAGAATCCGTTAAAAATATCCATATCTACTTATCGCCAATTATGGCCACCAGGATCTAGGTCTGCTTTCTCCAGTTCCATCTTGATTTTCTCCTTTCTCTCCACCCCCTTTTATTTTCCTATTTTTTTCTATGCCCATCTTTCCACTGTCCAATCATTAATCTACACTGCTGTCAATAAGTGCAGTAACTCCCACGCTTGTGCTAAGCACTTTACTGTATTAACTCATTCAACACTCACAAATAAATGCCTTTAAGGCGGGTGTTATCACTATTTCACAAAGGAGGCTTCAGAAGCATAAAGCAGTGAAGCCCAACTTGCCATACATTGCATAGATCCACCAGAGTGTGGGAGCCACTGCTATGTCTGAATGTGTGATGGAGAGATGGGAGAGATGGAGGAGCAGAGTGGTGCATGTGCTGTGACAGATTGGAGACATGGTAGTGGTGACAAGTGTGAGAGACACTGACAGTGGAACAAGTCTATAATCCAGTCGGGTCACCAGGATGTTGTGCAGCTGCCTGGAGCTTACAAGGATGCACTCAACCCTGAAACACACAGTCTGGCCCCAGGATCGCCCTGGCTCTGGGAAACGATAGATACCTGAGATGGAGAAGGTTCACTTTTTAAATCACACCTCCTAGAAGGGTCACCGTATCTGTGATGTCACTGAGGGCCACATATGGGTCAGTAGTCCTGATGCAGCCAGGGGTCTGGTTGATGTCCTTCTTCTGGGTTACCACCTAATGCCATGAGGACATCTGTGGTCTAAATCATGGTCTGAAGCCATGTTGACATCTGTAGGCTATGCTGCTGCCCAGGGCCATACTGGTATGGGTAGCCTATGATGCTACCTAGGGCCATGCTGATGTCTGAAATCCAAGTATCTTCTGAGGGCCTTGTCTGGGTCTGTGATCCATCTATAGCTGGGGGACACAGTCTGTGCTGCTACAAATGTGGAAACTCACGATCTGAGTACAACCCCTGACTGTTAACAGCAAGGAAGCTATTTTGGCAATGATATTGATGTCTGCTGACACACAGTTGAGAAAATAGGTACGTGGAAGGCTTCTGTAACAACACCTATCTCCAAAATATGCCTCAAAAAGTAACAGACTGAAGAGGAAGCCTCAGCAACATCTCTTAAAAGCTGTGATGAGGATGCTGACGTGTGGCTCTCTGCCCTTGATGGCTTCTGATGTGGGTCCAGGTAGAGTAGGACTCAGTTTATTTAGTAGGCAGACCAATGAGAGCTTAACTATGCTCCAGTAAGTATATGGACACTACAAATTGGTCTTAAAAAATCCTGTTGGAAGGGTAAATGTTGTAAGTGAGGGTGTATAGACATGGACTGCCTGCAAAATGAGTGTGATCAGTGGGTATGCAATGAACTTACTGAATAATCAATAAAAATATTATTTTGGAGAAAAGAAAAAAGAAGCCTAAGGCCATTCTGTACCTTGAGAAAGGCACATAGAAAGTAAGGGGTCTAAGGTGAGATCAAGTTTAAGATTCTGTTCACATCCTTTCTGGTCATAGTTACTTTAAATATGTTCAGATAATCTTTTTTTATTTAAACAACCTAATATAATATTTTAATATTCCAATGACCTTCCACCACTGCATCCCTTCTGCATCTTCCTCAGCAGGCTTAGAATAGAGTTCTCCCTGCCTCGAGTGCTCTGTGTATACTCACCCTACACCTGTGTCTGTAAGAAGACAGAAAGGTACATATTCCTTTGGGTCTCATGGCTAGAAATGAAGTTCATAGGCAACGCTTATAGTCAGTGCATGTTAGAACTCATTTCAGCTATAAGATGGCATAAGATGCCTCATTTTAAAGTGAGTGGCTGTTTAAATGTCTTAAATATAGTTAGCTTAAATATCACATATGCCCACCCTACATGCTATAACACAGAGTATGACATAAACTATATTATGCCCAATTTTTGGTTCAGCTCAGACAAAATACAGTGAACCTATGTCATTTTAAATATTTTATGAAATAGTATACAAGAATTGTAATACTGGTTAGTCATGTTATTTTAGTCTATTGAGTTTTCATTTGAATCCAGAAAAGAACCACATTTTTTTAATCACTTGGCTTTCTCTAATGTCAATCAATTGGCATATCTGGTATAGCTTATTTATAAACAGTCTATAATATATGACTTCAAGTCTATTAAGTTTTATTATTCAATTATGGTTACCTTTAAGTTTGAATGATGGTATTATTTTGTTGTTAAGAGATTAGGTGTGAGATAAGTGTTTTCCAGCTAGTCTTCATTGGAGTATTTACTCTGGGAAAATTTTCATTTTATTCTCCCTTTCTAGAGGGAAATTAATCTTCAAAAGAGGGAAGGAAAGGATCATAGATGACATTATTTCTTAAAGTCTCAGTTTTCTTTTCCTGAAGTAATAATCTCTATCTGTGCCCAAGACAAGGCTTGTATAATCTCCAATCTTTCTTTCTGAGTGGCATTTACTGTGAGTCCCAGGGGTTTCCATTTATTTCTTTCAGATTTATATTTTCTTGAACCAAAAGTAGGTAACCATTCAGGTCAAGACAAGAAGTGAAAAATATCAAGGCCACTGACTTCAGTGCAGTGAGGCATCAGCTAGCTAGCACCCACTTGAATGTTCTTTCTTGAGCAGACTCCTGTTTAAGGAGCCAGAAGGAAGACAAGGCAGATGCCCTCCTTGCCCTTAAAAATTTCTAATGGTAATGAGGGGTTGACAAGCTTTCTCTGTGGTTAAGACTGCTTACAGAGCAGAAGACTGTTGCAGAAAACTGGAATGCAGTTCACAGTAAAAATAAAAATCTTTAAGTAAAATAAAAAGTTGTGGGATGAACAAACACACTTAGTTCATCCCACTAGAATACACTATCACGTCAACTACATCGCATTCATAAACCATCCCTTAAAGTAAGGACAGGGATGTGTAAAACAGGAAGTGCATGAACTAGATCAACGATTCCCTGTCTGGATGATGAGCTCTCCACAATTTAAGGGGTTTTTAAAAAGGTATGACAAACCCTCAGGCACTCAGTCTTGATATGTTGATTGATTGATAAAAGACACTTGTCAGGTTACGCATGTGTGCTCTCCTGCCAAATTGCCCGAGTTCAAACCCTCAGTATTTAGTTTGCCACTGTTAAGTCCTTCAACAAACTGCCTAGCCTCTCTGTGATGTAATTTCCTCTCTACTAACCACATAGAAGAGGGACAAAAATGATAAGACGTATGGCATACTTAGCCCTGTCTCTGATCATTAGAGACAGTGTGCTATTTATGAGATTACTTATACTGCTAGGAGACAGGTATACTGCCTTTTCAGCATGTTGTATCCAATATTATTGGATGTTGGGTTTATGAAACATAGAATAAGCCAGCATGTAGGCTTTTCTGGTTCCGGATTTTGGAAGAAACAGGCTAAGCTCTGCCACTTCTCTTTCAGACATATTACAAGACAATAAAGTTTCAGTTAAAAGCTCCTCATTCTGAATTCAACTTCAAGGACACCTCATAGAACAAAAGTCCCATCGTTTATGCATGGCCATTAGAGTTTTATGTCTCCGTGCCACAAAATGAAATACCGATTAAGTCTTCTGAGAACTGGCAACAGGTTTAAATCTAACATGAGATGTTATTATATACATATGTTTTAAGATTCAAAATCCTGTGGTAGGAAATGAGACTCTATACCATGTAACCATACTGTTAAATACATATTCATCCTTCTTTTTTGATTCAATGTTTTAACTGTCATAAAATTCTATAAGGCATAGAAGCCTTCTTTGGTACCCTGAGCTTATTGATCCATTTCGGAGCAATGTTTTCAAATATATGCTCTCAATAATAATTGCACAGGAAACCCATTAGTTTAAAATATAATTTTCATGTATTAAAATCTTCTTGAGAGCAAAGCACATATTAATAAAGATAAAATGAGTACAAGAAATGAGCAGCTATACCATATAGGCAGTGGATAGCAAATAAATTTGGAGGCCTCAGAGCATCTTCTAAAGTGAATGAATAAATACACACACACACACACACACACAAACACACACACACATGCATATACACACACATACACATGCATACATACATACACACATACATTTGGAGGGAATTTTCAAATAAGGTTAAAAGATACAGGATTCAAATCACACTAAGAAAGATAAATGAAATTCTTACTTAATCTTGGTGCTTTTTATATCTTCTGAGTTTTTGTCTTGTTCCTTTTCTCATTTTAGAAATATACTCTGGGCATGAATGTGTGGTTTATTCTTTCTGATGTTCATGGTGCTAGTTGGTTACTGTTTTAGAGTCAAACAGGAGAACTATAATTTGTTTTTAAGCTTTAAGGAACTTCTTTGGTTCAACCTGCTGTCTTTCTGTGGTTGCTGTTTCTAACAGAACTCCTTCATCTCCGTGTTGGGCACTTAAGTATAAGCTTTAGATGTTAAAGCAAATAAGAATGATCTCTGTAGCAAACTCATCCTCTTCAGACTAAGCAAGCACCTCTCAGGGAGTGCACTCCCGCTCCCACATAAGGAGAAGCTATTTGGACAGTGGATAGACTTCAGAGAAAGTCCTTGTAGAAGCTGTTTCAGCCACAGTAAAGTGACAGCCTTTCAGACAATTTTACTGGAGGATGTCTCTCCTGGGAAAGAAGAGCCCCCAAATCTCTAAATAAAACTTCAACAATCTATAAAGCCCAATCTGTCTCTGTCTGTTCCACTGACGAGAAATTCAAACATTGCCCTCCAAGCACGTCAAGCCAGAACACTTCTCTTTTCCTCCTTGCTTTCTCTCTGCACCAAACTTTCTTCCTGATTCTTCTTTTTCCTCAGGACTCTAGGGAGGCCTGAGATTACTCAAAGTGCCCTGCCATAAGTTATCAGACATTGAATAAAAAGCTTATATAGGTTTCCTCTTGCCTTAACACAGCCCAAATAAATGGTTCTATTAAATTTATTTAGCAAATAATACTATTTATACTTTTATGAATATTTTCATATGATAGATTCTTTGCAATGTGTTTTACATATAAGATTTTTATTAGAACTTATAATGAAGCCAGGGCCGATATCACTGCAGGTTATAAGCAGAACTCAACCACCTAGTCATTAGGAGTATTTGATCTGCCTTGTAAATATCAACAACATGTGGTTTTTCAGAGCTAAGAAGTCAAAGAGGACAGGAAGCTGGAAAGGAATATGAAAAGAAACTCTGAGATTTGTTTCAGGGTGAGTGTGTGTGTGTGTGTGTGTGTGTGTGTGTGTGTGTGTGTGTGTGTGCATGATAACAATAATTTAAATCATTTAAAGTATATGTTATATAAACATTTAAATATAAGTCATTTAAATAATTATAAATTGAAATAATTTGAAAAAATTTAAAGTTTTAAATAAAAAATTTTAAGTGGAAAAAAAACCACTAGCAGTTCTATTAAAGCATGGGTGGGGGAGCACCCTCTTAAAGGCAAAGAGGAGGGAGAATGGAATGGGGAATTTACAGGAAGGAGGACAACATTTGAAATATAAATAAAATAATCAATTAATAAAAAAAGCTCTTTCCCTAAAACATTGTGTAATGATATGTTCTGGACTTATGTTCAATATAAGGCCATCTTCCCTAGTTCCACAGAAAGCTGAGATTTTGAAAAGACACATTTTTTATGTTTAGTTCAGTAGATGTCAACTGTCTCTGATGAAGAATACCAAATGATAATAGTGCCCCAACCACTTCAGCTGTGAGAGGTGTGTGAGCAAAGAGTTCCCACCTACTCCAGAACATCTCAAATAGAAAACCTTTGTAGATGGAAAGACACTATGGGTATTCATTTTATCATTCTTTTTCTGACCATTGGCAACATCAGATCTTAATCTATATGAAAAAAAAACCCAACTAATCTGTCAGAGGGAGTCCAATGAAGATGAGATTCAGGTGCATTTTGAAAAAGAAACTTTGTTCTTGCTGAATGATCATGAAATTTAAAGTTGACCAAAGCTGGGATATAGCCAAATCTAAAATGCTGTCATCCTATAAGTGAGGATTCCCATCTACCTTCCTTGTCAGGAGCCACATAAGAACCCAGTTGGGCAAGAGCTTCTGAGACTATCTTCAATACACCAATCAGATAGTAGATCACAGTGAATCAGATGGAGATTTGAAAACTAGGCAAATGAGCAGGAGACCAAGTGTGGGGGGGCATGGTAACTTAGAGGAACCTCAGAGCATTTCATTTATTGTTCTACATGATATGGAGTGCTCTTTAAAAGAGCATCATAGTGATGAAGAGATTGACTTGGGAGTTATATTTTTACCAGGTTTAAAGCCCAAATTAGCCTTTTAATAATTGTCATCATACCCCAGATTATTTAATCTTTCTAATATTATCTTTTCATCAATAAAATATGGAATAAAATAAAATCTAATTAAACAGTAATGTCTAATACATGAGATTTTTCTTGTATGTACAGTGTCAGTGATATTTACCACAGAGCCTGGCACTTATCAAGGGATTCAGTAAGTATTTGATTCCTTCTAGAGTCCTCTATACTCTGTGGTTTTAAATCTCACATCAAATTCTTATGCATTGAATGTCACCTTAAGGAATAAACACCACTCTGCTTAGACCCATGCCCCTTACCTACCAGATTCCAGGTGTCAGCTGAAGGTTCAATGGGAGAAAAATGGGTGACTATAAAATCAACCAATTTGACACAACCCTATTATTCTATCTGGAGAAAACTAAACCCAGGCATAGCTGATGAGTTAACCAGATATGATGCAGATGACATTTCCTTTTCCTTCTTGTTTCAAGATTATTTTAGAAGCCATCGCTTTCTGGTGCAGTTAGCAACTGAAGGTGCAGCAGTAATGGCTACAGGAGGGTCTGCCCAGCTGTGCCTAGAACTGCTGCTCATATGTAAGTACAAGTTTATGTTACTCTTCAATCTTAGGGACCAAAATGCACCTAGATAGTGTCATTGCGGGGACATTGATGGTTTTTCTTGGTGACTCTGCAGCCAGCACTATGCAAAACATGGGTGTTTTTCAGACAATCTGTAGTAGAAAGAATCAGAGGAAAGTGGGCAGAGCACCATGTCAGTGGGAAACCAGGATAATAGCTGGCATCTTTGCAATTTTCTGGAGTCTACTACAGTATAAGACAGATACAAATGGAGGAGCCTAGAGGAAAGAAAGTTCTTGCTCCATGTTTATCATTAACACTTCATGGATGTGGGCCTCATTCCCATTCTGCTCCCAGAGCTCTGGCACCCTGGCATACTGGTGACAGATGCTAACTTACCTTTTATTGATTTTTCAGCTCTTGGTGTCATGCTGACAGGTGAGTCCTCTCTGCTTCTTCCTTCAGTGTATCTAGACATTGTTCTCGTTGGGTTTGTTTGTATCACATTGTATTTTCTTATAGATCTGAGTCTACTTTGTAGAAAGTCTGTTTTCCAAATCTACCTCTTCTTTTGTATTGCCTGTCCTAAAGTCTACCATTACCATTTCCCTCTCAAGATGTCTCTTTTACTCCAGCCAACATCTATGTCTGCACTGGCATTCCACAACATACCTTCTGTCTAGGCCTTTCACAAGCATTCATCCAACCTTCATATTATTATAGGTATTCTCATTTTATAATTAAGAATCCTCTAACAGACTACATCACTTATTGGGGGTTCTACAACTGACAAATATTAGACTCTATCCTAAGTCTCTTGGGTGTAAATATATTCCTTGACCACATCCCTCCTTTGTCATTACCACAAGCTGCTCTTTAGCCTCTGATTAAAAGTTTTTTTCACATCTCATTGTTCCTAGAATTCATTCAAAGCTGATATGCTCTTGAATCTTTTCATGACTTTTTAAAATTGCAAAAATTTCTTTGTATATATTCACAATTAAAAAGTTACAAAAATCTAGAGCTCATAGTTTATCAAGTCTATTGTATATTTTTATTATCATTAAAGTGATTTCTTTAGAAACATTCTATACCAAAGTGTCTCAATACTTGCTATTTAATGTCAAATGATTGACAGTTGCTCCTGACATGAAATAATGAAACCAAGACTTTAACATTTCTCCATTATTTATTTATTTAGCCATTTAATAATTATTTATAAACACTAGTTATATACCAACAGTTATGCTAAGAGATTATCACAATTTACATTTATGGACACTGATGCTGAAGTTGAGGGAATTAAAGTAGGTTTTCACATTATAAATAAATTACTTAAATTATCTCCAAGCTTCTTGTGTTTGTGTGCTATGTCAATGCCTAGATTGGTTGCTCCCTGATATCACATCATTGTTTATTTTGTCCTCTATTGTTTTTAATGGATATCAGGGCAGAATAGTGTTACTAATAAGATGGAACATTGATTGACTATTGACATGTTTATAGTTTTGATAAACTATAATGATTCTTAATGACTAAAAGTTTACTTATCTTCACAATTTTACCTTCTTTAAGCCACTCAGAAATCTGTATTGTCCTTGGACCCACCATGGATTAGCATATTTACAGGAGAGAAAGTGACCCTTTCATGCGATGGGAACAATTCCCTTCAAACAAACTCTACTAAATGGATACACAATGGTATCATCTCTAAGGTGACATCTTCACATTGGGTCATTGCAAGTGCCACCATTCAAGACAGTGGGAAATATGTATGTCAGAACCAAGGATTTTATAAGAGTAAACCTGTGTACTTGAACGTGATGAGAGGTACGTTACAGGGATATGGAAATACATATCTCTCATGTGAAGAGTGACCCAGTAGAACAACAGTATCCCACCTTCCTAATGCTGCAATCCCTTAATGTATTTACTCTTGTTATAGTGATTGCTAACCATAAAACTCTTCTTATTGCCAATTAATAACTATAAGTTTGCTATTGTTATTATTCTTGAATATCTGTCTTTTCCTATGGTCTTAGGCAACACATCTGAAATTGTTGTTTGAACCCCACAAAGGGATTGTAACCTACAGGTTGAAAACTAATCCACTAGACGATGGCATTAATCTATGTTATTCTAGGAGATTCAGAGCATATAACTCAAGACATCTATGTTTATTCTTCTACAATGTTCCTTACATCTTTCAATAGTTTATTTTGTAATCAATGTTATAGTAAAATGGCTTTATAGGAATATGGATACTTCAAAAATCTGTGTATGTATACTTGGATCACCATGTTTGAGTAAATATTTGCTCTGAACTATCCATGTGCCATCAAACATACCTCTGTTCATTCTTCATGTGCTTTACTGTTACTACAAACAATTATATTGTTTATTTTAATTCAAGAAATAGTTTATTTATTATCCATTTTATCAAAACTTATTACAACATACCTAAGAATCAGTAAATATTAAATGAGCAAACTATCTTTTGAAATTAAAAGTTACAGATCATATTTTCCTTCTGAAACCTTTTCTTCTGATATGTTTTAAAACTTATAAAATTCCCAAATACAAGCTAAACAACAGTCTTTCATTACATGATAGTAGATGCACTATGTTTTCACATGTTAGACATGTTCTCATTCAAAACTCTCCCCTTGTGAAGAGTTTTACAATTCTTTAGAATATTAGCCATAAAATATGATTCTTATAATTTATAGAATCATTATTGACAATTAATCATTGAGTACCTATAAACTTCTAAACCCTATGTTACGTACTACTGACAAAACAGAACCAGATAAAGCCCTGTTTCTTCATAGATTTTTATAGAGAAAAAAATCGGTAAAAAATTAAACAAATAATTAAAATTGCTGTACATGTTTTAATGGAGTATTTTGGCCAACTTATAATTAATAAAATAATTGAGAAAACTCTCAGAAGAAAGAGTGAGCAAAAAAAAATTCTATGTACCAACTTTTTGGAGTATGTCAGTCAGCTCCCTCTTAGCTATATCTGGCTAGAACAGATTTGAAGCAAATTCTTGTCTCTGGGATTCCACATGGGGGCTCAGTAATGCAGCACAAGATACTTTATATCTCCAGAATGTAAGACGAAGAAATGATTCACTGGTGTGGGTTTCAGGTTAGACATATTATTTTTGTCTTTATTCTTTTTAAAACTTAATTTAATTTACTTTTACCCGTTCACTTTACATCCAGCTCACTGCCCCTCTCCTGGTGAACCCCTCCTACAATCTGTCCCTCATGCTCTCTTCTCCTTTTCCTCTGAGAGGGTGAAGCCCCCCCTGGGCATCCTCCCACTTGGGCACTTAAAGTCTCTGTGGGGCCACTGAGGCCAGACAAGGCAGCCTAGCTAGAAGAGCATATCCCGTGTATATACAACAGTTTTTGGGATAGCCCCACTCCAGTTGTTTGAGACCCACATAGAAATCAAGGTGCACATCTGGTACATATCTTCTGGGAGGCTTACATCCAGCCCATTTACCTTCTTTGGTTGGTTGTTCAGATCCTGAGATCCTCAAGGGTCCAGGATAGTTTACTCTGTTGGTCTTCCTGTGAGCTCCTATCACCTTTGGGATCCATAATCCTACTATTCTTCTATAGAGTCCCCAAGCTCCATCCATTCTTTTGCTGTGGGCATATGTATCTGTCTGAATGAGATGCTGGGTGGAGTCTGTCAGAAGATGACTTGCTTCTGTGTGCAAGTATAACAGAGTATTATTAATAGTGTTAGAGATTGGTGCTTGCCCATGTTATGGGTCTCAACTTGGGCAGGTTATTGATTGACCATTCCCTTAGTTTCTGTTCTATTCCCTAAGCATGCATTTTTTTGTAGATAGGATAAAATTTGGGCTGAAAGTTTTGTTGGTGGGTTGGTGTTTCTATTGCTCCTCTGGGGTTCCTACTTGGCTATATGAAGGGCCTATTCAGGTTCTATATCCCCAAAGTAGTGAGTTAAAGGAAAGGTCACCCTATTGATTCTTAAGTGCCTCCCTTATCCTAAGTCTCTGTCTTGTCCTAGAGATGCCCCCACCTCCTTATCCCCATCAGTTTTAGATTTCCATTACTTTTCATGTTTAATTGATCTTATGAACCAAGAAATGGGCTAATGGTCATTCATGGATTATTCCATTTTATATGTCTGTGGGTCTGGCTGCTCCTCTGCCCCTACTCTACTTCTTATCCATTATTAAATAAATAACACTAATTTAATGAATGCTTTTCAGAGTGGCTGCTCCTTCAGTCTTCTGCTGACATGGTCTTAGACAATGGATCCTTTGACATCAGATGCCATGGCTGGAAGAACTGGAAAGTCCGCAAGGTGATCTACTACAAGGATGACCTTGCTTTCAAATACTCTTATGTGAGCACCAACATCTCCATTAAAAAGGCCACACTTAATGACAGTGGTATTTACCACTGCACGGGTTATTTTAAGGAGCAGGAATGTAAATCAGAGAAATTTAGAATTGCTGTAGTAAAAGGTAAGTTGACGAAGGAAAAAAAATAGTCCATAGCAAGGGAAGAGAAAGGGGGTTATGAGCCAGTGTTTGAATTTAGTATAACAAGGTCATTGTGATCACCTAGAAAGCCTAACAAATTTGGAATGAGGTGACCCAGAAAATATCTCCAAAGCAGAGTCTTTATATGCTATGTGTTGATGGTAATACCTATACACTAAATGGAAATTTACAAAGATTAATGAGATACTTTTGTCAAATGGCTTTATCAACTGTAAAAGCTTGTCTAGACAGAACACATTATAATTAACATTTGAAATTTTTTATCTATTGCTTTCTAACGAAAGTATTTATCAAATTGAAAATGGTTTAGGAAGCTGAAGGAAGCAGATACAAAGAGTTTGAAGAGTCCATATTAACTATTGATGGTAGGAAAGGAAATCAGTTCTTCAGAAAGCAGGTCTGGAAGGGTAAGAGTGTGCCTGCTAAGGAAAGGCAGATGAGCTGGCTCTATGGCTCATAAGAAAAGCAGGTCTTATGTAATGGCATGTAAGAGGACGACTTTGAAATGTTTGCTTGCCTTTGAAGGAGAAAATTTTGTTTTATTTTCGCATGTTCATAATTATCTATAAAAAAGCAAGATGGCAAAACACAGAATTATGCTTCAAAGTTTAATTATCTCTGGCTCCATGCTGTGTCCTTTTTATATCCAAGTCATCAGATAATAGCATCCTGTTTCCTATGACTTTTACTGTCTAGAAGAATGGGTAGATGGAGGTTACTGAGAAACATGTGTCTCTCTACATTCCTCTAGAGGGCAAAGACTGAAACTTGGGATCTTGAGTATTCTCTCTCTGTTCCTGGATACTCCATTATCCTAATGATGGACAACTATGCTCATGACCCTATTAAAGAAGATGGCTCTCTGAGCCTCATTTTAATTTTAAGTGTGAATTGTATATTTATTGTATTTATATTCCATTCTAGCTTATACAAGCAAGTATCGCTGGCTTCAACTAATTTTCCCATTGTTGGTGGTGATTCTGTTTGCTGTGGACACGGGGTTGTTGTTTTCAACCCAGAACCAGTTCAAATCAGTATTGAAGATTCAGGATACGGGAAAAGGCAAGAAAGTTGAAACCTAACTCCTAACCTAGGTACATAAAGGAACTAATCTCATCACTGAAGAGATACTTCTTAATAGTAATTTCCAAGTGTCTTCAATAGCCTTTCTACTATCAAAGGACACTCATGTTATGCATAGAAAAGTCTGTGCCCAGCAATTGCATAAATGCTTCATGAAACCAACTGCAGCTGGTTAAGTGACATGAAATAAATATCAAATCCTCAATAAACACTGGTCTGATAAGTTAAAAAATGAGCTGATTACTTTGTCCATATTTGTAAAAGAGAAGTGAAGATTGAATAAAGTGTGGAATCATGTAGGATGTTATTTTTTGATATTATGATCTTATTAATTTGTTTCTTTCTTTCTTAGAGAAGAATTACCACAAGGGTATAATCATCCCTCCTTTTTAGTCATTATAAACAGTAGGTGGCACAAAAATGTGGTAGGTAGGATAGTGGTGAGTCTGGTCACATTTGTATTCTGCCTTCCATTGCTAGAAGCTTATGATTCTCAAGAAATAGTAAGGTGACTCAGAAGACCAGGATTCATATGTGATCAATTCTGCCATACCATTCTAATAGATGCAACTTGTATCTTATTCCATAGACAGACAGAGAAAACAGCATTTGAGAAATCCTGGAAATAATAAATACTGTTTATAGTTTAAGACCAAATAAGTTTTTTGGGTAAAAGAAATAATTAGGTTTGTATGTTTGTATTTTATGTCTTTTATTTTGTTACCAAAGTATTCACTGAAGGCCAATCGTCTGTTTCACAATTTGAATGGGATTGAGCTTCTTACTAGAAAATATATTCCTTATTAGGACTAAACCACACAGTTAAGACATGGATCCCAGTCTTGATTCTTTTATTTTCTGGTATTATGATTTGGGAAAATAAGCTTGAATATGTTTGAGACAAGTGTTTCATTTCTAACATAGGAATGAGGATAGGTATCAGGTCTACCTCAGCTTCTGCCCATGTAGACAATGAGTTGTGTTTAAAGAAAACTCTGACTGAGGCATGCTGTCATTGCTCAACACTGGTTTATGACAGACAACAGGTAAGATCAGAGGGCCTCAAATTTACCCAGACTTTGCACCTATTGACAGTGCGTGAAAAGATATAAGGATAACTTACAAACACTGACTAGATTGAAATTTTCATTTTCCAAGGAATGTTAGTGGGGCATACGTAATAATTACTTCCAATTTTTCTTTTTTTTTAAAGATAGGCATATTGATGTATGATGTAAGTCTCTTTTGCATCTTTTTCCCTAATACTTTTGTCATTTCAGAGAGTAAGAAATGATTGCATTCCTGCTACTCTTTTTTTGTACATAGGTGTGATGAATGCAGAGGAAATTCCTATTGAAATACAGGGAGGGGAAAGTCCCCACAGGAAACACTTGGGTGCTTTTATGGGAAACTTTCTTTGCTACCTGCCCATGACTGATTGCAAGATAAAGTGTTCAGACAACAATGCTGTCTCTACACACAACTGAGACACATTGTTCCAGAGTCCCCTATGGTGTCAGTGTCACTGGCACTGAGCTAGAAAGGAAGTTCCTCCTTTATCTCAGACCTGGTGTTTATGCCAACTCCTCAGAGCTGGGAAGTGAGAGGTGCTTGAAGTGGGAAGAAATTCCAGGTTTGATTAGATTGGGAAACATCTGAAAGAATACCCAGAATCCTGAACATAGCTGTTCACATTTGCATCTCCCCTTCCCCAGTCATGCTTGGGAGGACCATGGATAGAACAGAGGAGGGGGGTGGGAGTCCAAGCTTCTCAGAGCATGCTGGATTGGGCTAAGCCACTTGTACATCTTTGAGATTCTGTTTGTTCCTGTACAAGAGGGGATTGGACAAGGTGGTTTCTAGAGTCTCATAAATCTCTTTGCTACTTGTTTTCCATCTACTAATCATCAAGGTGCAGACTGTTAGAAGGCATTTGCCAACCTGAGCAAGGGTGGATTTCTTCTCATGTTCTACCCGTAGGCACCTAACCACTTTGGTATATTGATTGTCGTATATAACTTTCTAATTAATTTCAGAATGTGCTTATTATTTCTGTTTTATTTCTTTAGGTTTTGTAGTCATTCACATACTATTCCAGAAGTAACATTGAAAATGAGGTTAATATTCAAATAATTACTGGCCCCCAAATTATAAATTATCCTCCTTCTAATGGTGTCTCATATATATGTATATGAAGTATTTTGCTCTATATCAAAGAGTCAATATGTTATACCATTTAGTAAATAATAAACCTTTCTTAATTTACCTGTAACCTCTTCAGTCACCTATAATCTGTACTAAATTGGTCAGAGATAGAGCATAAAACATGTGCTCCCTCAAAACATATAACCACAAATCTTTATGATTTCCTGATACTTAGGGAATAGACAAATAGATGAGCATCTCTCAGGTTGACCCATGGAAGATAAATTCCATGGAAGCCTTCATATAAAGATTCCAACAAAAGATGTATCAGAAGACTGTCTGGAAACTAAGTTCTTGGAGAAAAGGTGAACTTCTCTTCTCATCAGGTGGGAAATGCTGAACACAGGAGTACTTCTCAAAGTCTGGAGATGCATTTTCCTCCCGTGGAGGGCAGAAGTGTCAGAGACAGTCCAGGTCTATGGATGATCTGAGTCTGTCTTCCTGCCTTACATCACCTGCCAAGATCCAGACAGTTATTCACCAAGTCCATGTCCCCATCTTGTGCTCCATCAATTGCACCACATTTCCACTGAAAGCTGGATTCTACTAATGCTCTCAGAACCACTGTCAAGCCCACCTGCAAGTACCACCTGCCAAACCCATGGTATTTCACTTTCAAAATGGAAAAGGCGTAGGTGTACTGGCAGTTTTGTTGATGTTCAATAAAGCACAGGCAGTGGGCAGAATCTCTTTGTACTGTTGTGAGGTCAGGGGGCAAAGAATGTGACATTTCAGAAAATTCAGACAGAAAAACTAAGATATTTATTTCTTAACCATTTTTTAAGAAGTACATACAAGATAATCGTCAGGTAAGTTGTGTTGTGGTAAATAGGACTCAATACTTGTAACAAAAATATATTTTAAAATGAAAAGAAAAGATCTCATGCACCTGTAATAGAATAATTTCAGGCTAAAAATGATCTGTGTATTCCCCATTCACTAGACAAACTAGTAATGAATAAATGCTTGGAGAGTGAAAAAAAAATTGTGTTTTCCACAAATGCCACCTGTTCTAGAAGTGGAATTCTCAAATGCTGCTGCACATTGGTAACCCCAGGAACCAGACTCCAGGACAGAGGCTTGGATGCAGCATCCACTTCTTTGCTGGAGTAAAAGAAGCAGGGTGAGAAGAAACAAGATGACATGTGAAAGAGTCATGGCAGAAACCCTAAACCATGTCACAGATGAGAGCGCTGGACCTAGGACAGCTCTTCATAATCACCATAGAGAGCAGAGACCACGGATTAGACAAACCACTGGAGGCAGCATGTCCCCAGAACGTGTTAAAAGCACAAAGATACAGTTGCTTAGCAAGGATGCTTCTTGAAGGGGACTCACTGAGAGCCTCATGCCAGTGTTATCAGTTACCCGGGGAGTTGTTGAGTGCCTTTACTTCAAACCTGTACTTAAACAGAGTTACCAGAATTGCCACTTTTCTGGGAGTACAACTCCAAAGAAATTAACTAGCTCTACTGTTTCTGGAAATCTGGATACATAGCCCTCCACACTCCTTCCCCCATGCAGCCGTCACATTCTGGTACTTTTGTCCAAAGTGCTGTGCTCCACTTCTTTCAAACAGCACATCTGATGTTCCTTTCATGGTGATATCTACAGGTTCCTTCCAGCTTCACCCACATTATTGGATCCTTGAAATGATGAATAAAGCTCACCTTGTCCATATGTCCTCCTTCTCAGTCTGAGTCTTCTTGTGTGTGTGTGTGAAAAACATTCTGCAGAGGCCATACCTGTGTTCCCTTTAGCTGATGCAAGATTAGTTTCTTACACCTTTACCACTTTAAAAACATACTGTTCTCCCTTTTTTATTTGATACTCTCTGTATTTACATTTGAAATGTTATCTCCTTTCCTCACCTCTCGCTTTCATCCCCCCTTCCCCTCCACTTGTCTCTATGAAGGTACACTGGCTCCTAATCACCCTCTTCAGCTCAGTGCCTTGGCATTACCTTATATTAGGAAAACATGACCTCACTGGACATAATTTTTTTAATTAAACAACTTTATTTTAAAAACAGATAAATGTACAGATTTTAAAAGCATTTTTCATAAAACTATATGAATATATTTTGTCAGTACTTGTTTTTTTTAAAGGTTTGCTGGTATACATTGAAATCTTACTAGTTACAATGAGCATAAAGTACATGTAAAACAAAATGTAACCTGGAAATATTCAGTTTTTTTGTGTGTAATGATTAAATATAATGATTTTTAAATACCAAGAATTGTCACAATGTTGCATTCTTAGCTCTTGAATTGTTAATGATATACGGCCTACATGTACCACACTCTGAGAGGGTGCTATACACTATTTTTTTTTTTGTAAGGACTGAGTCTTCTGCTTTTTGGCCTTCCTTCTTTTTGAGCTTCCTATGGTCTGCACATTGTTTTTTGGGTATTCAGAGCTTTCTGGGGCTAGTATTCAATTATCAGTGACTGCATATTATGTCTATTCTTTTGTGACTGGGTTACCACACTCAGGATGGTATTTTCTAGATCCATCCATTTGCCTAGGTATTTTGTAAAGTAATTGTTTCTAATAGTTGAGTAGTACTGTATCCATTTATCTACTGAAAGATATCTGGGTTCTTTTCAGCTTCTGGCTATTTACAAATAAGGCTGCTATGAACATGATTGAGCATGTGTCATTATATGTTGGAGTATCTTTGGGGTATATACTCAGAAGTGGAATAACTGGGTCTTCAGGTAGTACTATGTCCAATTTTCTGAGGAACTGCCAGACTGATTTCAGAGTGGTTGTACCAGCTTACAACCCCACCAACAGTGGAGGAGTGTTCCTCTTTCTCTGCATCCTCACCAGCATGTGCTGTCATCTGAGTTTTTGATCTTAGATATTCTGACTGGTGTGAGGTGGAATCTCAGGGTTGTTTTGGTTTGCATTTCCCTGATGACTAAGGATGTTGAGCATTTCCTTAGGTGCTTCTTAGCCATTCGATATTCTTCAGTTGAGAATTCTTTGTTTAGATCTGTACCTCATTTTTTAATAGGATTGTTTGATTCTCTGGAGTCTACCTTCTTGAGTTCTTTGTATATATTAGATATTAGACCTCTACAAGATGTAGGATTGGTAAAGATCCTTTCCCAGTCTAGTGGCTGCCATTTTGTTTTCTTGACAGTGTCCTTAGCCTTATACAAACTTTGCAATCTCATTAAGTCCCATGTATCGATTCTTGATCTTAGAGCATAAGCCATTAGTGTTCTGTTCAGGAAATTTTCGCCTGTGCCTATTTGTTCTAATACTTTTACCTTTCTTGTAAAGTCCTCAAGTTATCAGACAAATTAACATGATATTTGTGAAAACAGACTACAAGAAAAAAATGACATCAAGATTTGTGTTTCTGTATCAACTAACCACAGCAAACAGGTCTTTCTGGGTTTGTTTCCAAAACTGATATTTATCAGAATTAGAAACTTTATAGATTTAGTATGTTAATAAATTTAACTCAATGCAACCTTTTATGATGATCAACAAGAAACTGTTATGAAAAATCTATTTGCAAGCAATTTTGTCATTGTATAATACCACAGAGTGTAGCTACATATCACACATTGCACCAGCTCAGTACACAATGAGCTTTATGGTTTCTGATAGTATATATGAAGTCGATCATTGGTTTGAACACAACTGTGTGACACATGACAGCAACTCATAAAATTCTCATGGAGACTGCAGACATATAAACATGTGAACAGCTCTATACACAAAGCAGTTTGGCTCTTATATTGAGCAAGTCTAAGTCTGAAAGAGTTAGGAAGGGGAAAACCGTATTAGTTGACTATGACTTTTATAGTCGAACAAAAGCTAAGAGATAAAGGAGAGGGGAAGAGGAAGTGGATGTGGGGTTTCTAGATGGGGGACCAGGAAGGAGGACAACATTTAAAATGTAAATAAATAAAATAACCAAAAAAAAACCCTATCAAGTCTCTGGTCATAAGTAACCTGTATTTATAAATTTTCTTTCTACTTTGAGTATGTAAAAATCATTATCTCATTTCTCCAGAGCATAGCACAGAGAACTCTAATGGCATAGTGGGAAAGACCCTAGGTTATCAACTATCAATATATTCTGGTTTTGCTGGTACCATAAGATAAGGCATTATTAGAAACAACTTAAATCAATTACATACATATTCACCAACTGAAAGAAATAAAATTTACAAATAAACCGGATTAAGATGAAAGTGGTTTCTTCCACAAGGCTCTGCGGAGGGCATCTTTGACCTCCTTATTCCGCAGACTGTATACCAAAGGGTTCAGTAGAGGGGTAATAAGAGTGTAGGTCACAGAGATGAGCCTTTCCTGCCCCAGCAAGTTCTGGGACTTAGGTTTCATGTAGATGATTGCAGTGCAGCCATAGTGGATGATGACCACTGTGAGATGGGAGGCACAGGTGGCAAAGGCCTTCTTCCTACCTTCAGCTGAAGCAATCTTAAGAATGGTGGAGATGATCACGACATAGGAGACGAAGACCACACCCATTGGTAGAATAAGAACACATACACTGACAACAAAGTTGATGATCTCATTGATAGCGGTGTCTCCACAGGCTAGCTTCAGCAGGGGTCTCACATCACAGAAGAAGTGGGGGATAACAAATCCATCACAGAAGGGCAGGCTAAATACTGATGTAACCTGGACTATAGCCATGCCTAAGCCAATTCCTAGCGACCCAGATGCTAAGTGGGCACAAGCCTTCTTACCCATGATGACAGAATACCTTAGGGGGTTGCAGATAGCCACATAACGGTCATATCCCATGACCATGAGTAGGAAACAGTTGTTGATGCCAAAAGTTAGATAAAAAAAGATCTGGACCACACAGTCTCGAAAAGCAATGGTTTGGTAAGGATTGAGGAGGTCAGAAAGCATCCGTGGTATAATGGTCACAGTATAGCAGGTATCAGAGATGGACAATGTGGCCAGAAAGAAGTACATGGGAGTATGTAGATGATGATCCAGGTGAATAATACTCACAATAATCACGTTGCCAGACAGAGTAAGAAGGTACAATGTTAAGAAAATAGCAAAAAGGGCAAGCCTATGCTTCCAACCAAAACTGGAGAAACCTTCAAAGAGGAACTCTGTTACAAAGGTTGTGTTTGACTTTAGCATCGAGACTCGTATATGCTTTAAGGAATGAGGCAAAGGGAAGAAAGCTTTAATGAGTCAAACATGAACTAGAGTAGGCTGGACCAAGATTTTCAATGAAGAATATGCCTATCCTGGGCAAGGCCGGAGACTGCAGAGTTTCAGTTTTCCACTATTGGTGAGCTGCCCAGTCTTCCTCTTTGTGTTATCTTTCCTTTGAAACTATAGAATCCTCTACACCGGGACCAAGAGATTGGGAGAACAGATGGAGATGACAAGAAACAAAGTATATCAAAATTAAAAGAGAATTGTATAAACAGCCTATCTTCAGTTTCTTAACTATATGGTTCTTATTGACTCACATGTTAGTCCTGCTTTAACCTTTATAAACTTTCCTCCCCTGCTTTCAACAGCTCAGATGCTTGGTTTCTATTCCATCATCTGCGTATAAGGTTTGTACTCATTCAACTATTTCCCAACACTTGCATATAGTAATAACACTTATTATTATTCACAGTATCATATGTTTATAATCTATTTTATATAATTAAGATGTAACATCTAATTGTGTATTTTAATATGTTAGGTATACATAAATTAAAAATAAAGCATCAATGTGTTATTTTTACTTTTATATTTATTACAGGACTATATATACACAGCAGCCAATTTAGAGGAAAAATAATCTCAGCTGTTGGTAGACTTTAAAATGACTAAAGAAAATTTATGTAGTTTATGTAATTTTGAAATGTGGTCAATGAAGTTTCATCTAAAGGGCATCATACAAATGAAACAAGGTAGTCAGGAGTGGATACACATGGCCTGGTTACATTTGTGTGTTAATTAAAATATTCAAAATAATATATATTAAATTACTATTATCAATAACTATCATTAGCCAGGGTGGAGAAAATGATAATTGTTCTCAACTATAACATGTCAGTATGCGATGTAAATTACTTCTTAAGATTTGTCTACATAGCATATTGGCTATGTCAATAGCATTGTGCTATGTGCTAAACATTTGAGAGGTTGGAACACACAATAAAGCATTAAGAGCCTCTAGTGAATGTTTGAGACTGATAGATATGTTTTTTTCCTGGTGGTGTCCACACTTAACAGGTATATTTGTTCAATATACATGGTTTATTGCGTATCAACTATGTTTCAGGAAGATTATCTTAAGAAATCAAGAATCAGTGCCAGCAAGATGAACCAGTGAGAAAATGCCAAGACCGAAGACTTGGTCCCAGTATCCATATGATGGAAGAAGAGACTCAACTTCCAAAAGTTCCTTTGGTGGTGTCTACATGCATATCATTAGGTACATGTGCCACTGTGTGTGCACACGCCCATACCTGCACACCACATCACACACACAGATGAAAATGAAATAAAATTATTTTTAAACAAACAACTCTTTGAACACTAAAACAATTGGATCCAGGTCAAAGTGGGACTGATACTGAATGTGATAAGCTCCAGTGGGAAAAAATAAACAGTGATTTATAAACAAGATAATGACAAAAATAAAGATGTATGAGACTAATACTCTTTCTGCATGTTATCATCCAGTACTGGTACCAGATCCAAGGAAATCTTGTTTAGACTAGATCAAAGAACTCTGGTTTACTCTTAACATTGCCTCCCTAACCCTGGCACCTATCTACTCCTGTCGTCTTCTAAGATTCTAACATTTGCTTATCATTTATGAACTGTCCTCCCATATTTTCAACATATCATATGCTTGGTTTCTATCCCCTCAACAGTGTACGAGGTTTACACTCATTCAACTATTTCCCAACACTGGTATATATTGGTAACACTTATTATTATCCACAATATCATAATCTTTATAGCCTATTTTAGATCATTAAGATGTGTCATCTAATTGTATATTTTAATGTTAAGCAACGTTTGTATGCATATATTAAAAACAACGCATCGAAGTGTTATCTTTACTTTCATATTCATTACAGCACCATACACAGTAGCCAACTAGAGGAAAAAGGAGGCCTGCTCCTCCTGCAGATCCTACAACCACTGTTCTCTGACATCAAAAATAGTTTCATAATATTTCAATGCATGCTAGGATTTTAGCTAGAGGAAGGAAAAGGGAACAATCTGAGACAAGCATCATTATCCATGAGATAAGGGAGTTCCTGTGTGGAAGCAATGAGAAAATTCATTGAAACAAAGAAGAAATTGAAAACTCATGGTTTACTTTATTTTTTCATGACCCACACAATGTTAAGAAACAGAAGAAACAGGACCTTCTACCATGTGTCTTTTCCCTAGAGAAACTAGTATGAGAAACTATAACAGGGTAGAAATGTTCTCCCATCTTTATTAGGCATATCCTTTACTTCCACCCAGAAAGCTGAGTTCATTGAATTGCTTCCCCTCTCTTCTACACTGCCCTAAAAACATAGCTTCCTATAATCCCCCAACTTACCTCTTTTTCCCACTCACTCCCAACACCTGATGCCCATCCTCCTTTCCTGTATCACTGCACAATTGTTTCTATACCATTTCTACATCTCTGTTGTATTGTCCATTGTCCACACCTGCACTTGAACACTGTCATTGTGTTTTCATGAGAAACTGCTCGGACACTCTTGCATAAATTCCTTCAATCACTTCCAAGTTTTAGCCCCAATGTTCAAACTTTTCAGTTACGGACTGATTATTGCAATAAAGTACAAGGCTGCCATGAACATTAAACAGGTTTATGCAGGTAAGGAATTTGATCTGGTGCTTGATGAACAGTAAGCCCAAAATAAGTACTCATTTTATTAGCAGCTATTCCTTTCTGTTTGACAACTTAACCAGTTTAAATTCAATCACGCCCTGCTGTACTTGTAAGCAGTTCTTTAAATATTTCAAATTTGATGATATACATTTCCTAATTTCCCATTTTCATTATCCTTTGAAATCTTTTTGGAGGTGCAGCCAGTGGATTCGAATCCCAAATTGGTGCATGAACTGTTCTAACACAGGTATGGACCAGGTAGAGTACAGTTTTTAGCTTTATTTCTAACTGTGCTTCTGTTTCCCAGAGTTTTCCTTTCTGAGGCCATAGTGGCCGGTCATCTCAGGTACAACTGGGAACAACAGGCAATTTCGTCAGGATTGTTGCCTGTTATAAAGCTGATAATTTGGAGGTGGCTCCTTCACAATTGGTTTCCATTATACATGGATATGTTGAAATTCATGTATTCATGTACATTCTTAGGATTTCATTTCATTTCAGGGAACCAAAGGCATTATTTAGACCTATTGTTTTATGCTCATGACCTGGAATATTTTTCCTTCCTTTCAAGACCATTTATTCAAAGTTATTAGCACTCTAAAATTTTCCTTCTCAGCGTCTTTATATAAGAACCCCTCTAATAGAGAAGAACGGGTAAATTAGAGACATCAGAGAGAGTATGGCTACTCATCTCAACCATGGGAAATGTAAGGAAGAAAGACAAGAGATACAGTAGGGAGTGATGGTTGGATGAAAAGAACGATTCAGAGAATGCTTTAGAGTTTAGAGCTTCCTTATTACCTTTCTTTTCTATTGAGTAGATCACATAAAAAGTGATATGAAGTCTTGTCTCTGGACAACTTCTCAATGAGTATACTATTTATATTATTTTAGAGACAGGAATGTATTTATTGTGTCATTTCCTGAATGCTTCAATCAAGAATGACCAGGTTGCTGAAAGTAAAATGTGACTGGTTCTCACCAGATAAAGCATGCCTTTAATAGTACAAGTTATTCAAGGATTGAGAAATAAGCATAGTAGTAGTGGGATAGAAAGATTGTTAAGGTTGTTGCTCATGGAGCTTGCATTCCTGAACTGCTTCAGACATCAGACTTAATGCATAGCCCTGCAAATACTTCATTCTCTCTTCATCACATTATACAATATGTCCATCTCTGTTTCCAAATATATCCACATGAGAGACCATGTTTACTTTGCCTCTATAGACTGCCACTGGGATGGATAAAAGTAACAACTCAGGGTTTTTGTAAATGTTCTTGATATAGACAGAAAATAAAGTGAGACTCACCAAGTACCTTGCTTCTTACATCTTCTCAGAGAGTTGTGCTCAAGCCTGAGTCCCATGTGTTATTCTGAAAATATTGTCTATAGTAATATATTATTTGTTTTTACTAATAGATACAAAATGTTTTCCAGGGGTTTTTGTCCAGGAACTTTGTAAAATTATTAAAAAATCTACAAGCTTCTTAACTTTAAACTATTTAGAAGAAAAGAATTGTATCTCACCAAATACACAGTTTTATCACAGGGTTACTGATGTCTTAGGAAACTGATTTGTTGGCAACTTTCCGACAACCTTCCAGAAGCTACACCTAGAAGTGGCTACTTCGGTAGAGAGAAGTAATGCCCATCTCAGTCATCTTGTGCCTTAGACAAAAACAAAAGTCAAAGGAAGTCTAAGTTCCCTCAGATTTTCTACTCCTACCCACAGTGAGATTGTCTGTCACAAAGCAGTAACTGTGTATGGGAGGAGGGTAATAAACTACTAAACTTCTGTAGATATCCTGGGTATCTTTCTCCCAAATAACACTTTTTTACTCGCTAATGATTAATAGAAGAAAACACAATATGTATAGTTCAGTGTCTTGAGAGCTCATTACTGAGGCAGCTTATTATGTAATCCTGACACTCACACTTGGGAGAAAGCTGTTTGTGTTATTTGCAGCTATCTCTCTGGGTTAAAAGGTTCATTTTCCATCTTGGAGTGAGACAGGGCCCTGTTGGGATCTAGGCTATGTTTCCTGTCCAATTCCCCCAGTGCCAATGGAAAGGGGCATAAGGTCTGATGCCTTCTAAGAAGAAAATAGAAGCAGGTATTAAACAGATTTAGAGCAAGAATCTCTATTCCAGACATACACAGGGATGGTTTCTGGTATTGACACTTAAAGTCAGTTTAAAGTGTCTAGGTAGAATCACCAATTGTGTTCCAGAATATGTTGAACTTTTAGACTTTAAACTGATTTTCTTAACTCTGCTCCAATCACCTCATACCCTACAGTCATTCTTGGGTCATAGCTCAAGTTGGTACCAAACTATGTCTTTTCTGGCTATTCTCTGTACCCCTTGATCATTTGATTTCCCATAGCCAAATTAATTGTTAATATCTATTTACGTTTTTAAAATACATAAGATCATTAAATGTCACATTTGGGAAAATTTTAGAATCTACTACATTCCTCTTTATTTTCTAAGTATTCTTAGAATTGTGTGTTTTAAGCAATAATTACTAAGACCTTTAATATATTCTTATAAAGTGTTACGTATAAAGCTTTGTAGTGTACCAGTATACGTATATTCACTCATTTGATATTTCCCAAAAACTACTTAGAATATAATTAGAACCTGACTTTCAGAAAAGAAAATTGTTAGACTGTGGGATAATCTTATTTTCCCCAGGACATTATCTAATACATCAAACACCATCATTAAACGCAGAACACCTGATCTCTCTCATAAGTTATAAGGTGTGTGTATGTGTGTTTGTGTGTGCGTACCTGATTTGAAGTTGTTTTAGATGATGATGGAATTGCCCATGAGAACACCCTAAGAAGTAACTTTATAATAGCGAACAGAAGGTTAGAGTTCTGAATCAATTTCCATAGAATGTAAATTTATGTTTTATTCACATTCTATTATATCATCTAAAACAAACAAAAGCTATAAGTGTGTGTGTGTGTGTGTGTGTGTGTGTGTGTGTGTGTGTGTGTGTAAGAAACTATGTACAAGTAAGAGAACTGGAAGCACTGATCCTTTACCAGAATTATTTTCAGTCTTCTGGTTTCTATTTCTTCTACTTTATCTCTGAAAAAATGTTATCATGGGTAACATCGATATTATCACATTCTCTCAGAGTCAAGTATTTAGATTGAAAGAGTGTAAATAAATATGTTAGTCTGACATTCAACTCTCTGTGCTGTCTTTTAGAAAATGCCATTTATTGTTTGTAGTCTCTGGTCAAAAGAACCTAAAAACTGTGAGGAGCATCTGCAATCTCCATATGTGCTTTTACATGAAAGAGTGGGTAGAAATAAATTAACCCTCACAAAGATTGAAACCTGATTCAAATTAACTTAGTCCCTAGTTAGATAAATAGGATCTTGTCCTTACTACCACCTGCCAGGGAGTACAATAAAATCCCTACTACATGAAGATAATGTAATCTGCAGCTTCAATTTGTGTTTATAATTTATTCATATATCACAGGCTTAAGCAACTATGGTCTGCCAGCTGATATGACCACCATCTGTTTTTGCATAGATTGTAAGATGTAGCAGAGTTTAGAATCTCAATCAATTAAAAATAAATAAAATAAAAGTTATTCAAAACAAAAAGTATGTATATTTTAATTTTATTAGCCACATGCTTAAGTTGGTTCTAAATGACTATTACATTAAATTATATATTATCTATAGTCATTTTGTGTTACCTGTGTAATATTTAATGCAACAAAGATCATGATTCATAACTCTGCTTTATTTATGATTGGCCTTTATCAGAAAAACAATTTAGACTCCCAATAGAATGTTCAGAATGTGATAGAGCTATACAAATACACCAGAAGTCAAATAGAAGGCAAAGCACACAGTAGGAAGAGACCAACAACATTTTCTCAATGGGCTTGATAAGATACAGCTTTGAGATGACTTTAATTGTTGGAAATTCTCCCCAACATCTACAATCGCTATCACCTCTTTATAAAGCAATGTTTTTTTAATGTAGACAGAACTGGACTTGTCTCTTCCTAATGTAATACAGCCAAAATCATAAGATGTCACCCCATGCTAAAATGCATTACATGGAGATGTGTCTTATACATTGTATATGTGCATACAGTGACATTAACAGTAAGGCGACAATAATTTTTAGAAAATTAAAGATTTATGTCATAGTGGGAGTAAGAGACACTTTTTTGGTGACTTTGAAGAAGTAAAGTGTTGTGTTTTAACAGCACTTGTAGGAGGACAATGTGCAAAACACCTTGCCACAACATTCCCTTTCTAAAGTTGTACTCTGTTGATGTGTCCACTGAACTATGTAGTTCACTGTCTTCCTTGGGCTTTCCGTTCCTGTGATAAAACACCATGACCAAAAACAAGGTAGGGATGAATGGGTTTATCCACCTTACACTTTCACCTCATAGCATGAAGTGGAAATTTTGGGTTTCTTTGGAGACTCAGTTGTGCCATATTTGTTTTTCTGAAAACTGTCTTATGAGAGGATGTTTTGCTGAGAACAGTCTTGTGATTTTCTGGGAGCTACCCCAGAAAAGGGCATGTGATTTTTGCTGGAGCAGATGCTTGGGAGTACACATGTTGAAAAGAGTTTAAGTATAACCCAATATACAGTGGTTATCACCCTGGCGTTGGTTCGTCTTGCCACTCTTTGCTAGTGTTTGTTTGGCTTTGCTGACACTGGCCTTCACTGATAACTCTGGCATGTCTTCATCTTGCCTTCTTCCTAGGTCATTGCTTGCCATGATGTCATAACAAGAAATCCCCCAGAGAGCTTCAGGTGGTGTTCCAGCAGCTTCTTGCTGCTTCCTGCAGACCCATTGGCAGAGCCTCCTGCTTTCTTTTGGATCTAATTGTCATTGATGATTTATGTAAACTGAACTGCTGATACACCAACAACTAAGATTAGAATCGCCCCAAAGAACTATTTATAAACAGGTCCACATTAACCTTTGCTGTATTAACCTTTCCTTTCCACTACCTCTAGTGGGTGGTGGGCTAGAAGGGAGAATAAAGTATTTAAGAACCCTTATTAAAGTAGGTTTTGAAAATTTAAACCTACAAGAGTTCATCATCAAAGGAAGTCAGGAACTCAAGAAGGACAGGAACATAGAAGCAAGAGCTGATGCAGAGTCTGTGGAGGAATGTAGCATACTGGCTTGCTTCTCATGGCTTCCTCAGCCTGTTTTTTTTTTTTTTAATTTAATGTTCTTTACTTATTCACTTTACATTTTTATCATTGTTCCCTCCCATTCATCCCTCCTCAAATCTGTTCCCTACATCCCTTCACCTACTTCTCTGAGCGTATGGAGACCCCCTCTGTGTACCTTCCATACCCTGCCCCTTCAAGTCGAAGAGAGTCTAGGTGCTTCCTCTCCCACTGAGGCCAGAAGAGGCAGCCTGGCTAGTGTAGCATATCACAAGCACACAGCCTCCTTTCTTAAAGAACCCAGGACTATAGCACCAGCTATAGCACCATTCACTATGGATTTGGTTCTTTCCCATTAATCACTAATTACAAAATTCCTTACAGGCCTGACATTTTGTTAATTAAGACATTTTCTTAATTAAGGTTCCCTCCTTTCGGGTGATTTTAGCATGGGTGAAATTGATACAAAACCATCACATCACTTGCATTACAAGCTCTTTCTCTCTCAAACACTGGGGAGACATAAGCATACATTCAGCATGGCTTCTTATTGTTGCTTTTCAAGACACTACTATTGTTGAAGCTTTCTTACTGGAGGGTAGAGACACAAGAATGAAATAAAAAAAGTTGCTCCTAAAGAGCTGTTAGAAAATAAAAAGACTCTTAGATTCTGAAGGAAAAATAAGGTTTTTATTTTAAACCAGTTTCAAGAAGGTAATACTGTATTGCTGACAACTAAATTGAGTCACAGTGAATTTAGCTCAATAAACATGATGGAATCATTTTTAACATTTCACTACAATATCATAGCTAAAATATCAAGCAATTGTCTTATGCCAATCACTGTTCTACAAATAGAATCGTAAAATAGGGTTCAGGTAATGGGATGAGCAAAAGACTTAAATGCCACAAATCAATTCTTCGGAGTTCCCTTCTACCATGCATCAAAGACAAGGAAGGGGGGTGAGAAGGGAAAGAAGTTAAAATGACAGGCAGTCACAGCAAAATCCTCAGACTTCCTCATAGATAAGTACTCTGGACCCAGGAGAGCCTTTCATAATTATTATAAAGGATAGTCCAAAATAGAAAACCAATGGAGGCAGCATACTTGTAAACAAAGTAGGAATTTTGAGGCTAAGATTCCTTAGTGAGAATGACTTCTGAAGGGGTCTCACTGAGAGACACAGTCCAATGTTCTCGCTTCCCTTGAAGAAATGTATATGTAAGCCCTGATGGGTACAAGGTAAGAATGTGTATCAATATCCATCAGATGATATCAGAGAAGAGATGATATTACGTTTAGCATCAGACTTAATACTTAAAAGTTTTGAATTAATTTCACCACAACCATGAGTTAAACATTTTGAATTATATTTTAACCAATGTCACAGAAATCATCACACTAGAAATTCTGGATGTCCAGACACTAATGAAAAGGTATCTTATTCCTGATTAATCTCCACAGGTCATATTTTTCCAAAGTGACATGTTTATTTGAATTAAAAAATGTGTTAGTTTTCACAGACTTGCTCAATCCTCAGGACATCACAAAAGGTACATTGCTTCTACAGAGTCATACCACAGGATTCAATGCATCATAAACAACATAGAAACTGCTTGAAATTCAGGGAATGTTTGTTCCCCAGTATAGATGACCAGTGCAGAGTGCAAAGGTAAGAGCACAGCTTCTTCTTCATGTGAAAATAGCGATTCTCTCCCATGACAGATAGAATGGACATTAAATGCTGTGCTGTACTTTAAAGTAGGGTTTAAAAAAACTTTTCGAAATTAACCAAAAGAAATTAGAAATATATATATATACTAGAGTTTAAGTTCGCTGTAAAAAATAATCTCTACTTTTACTGGGCTTCTTTCAACCTCTGTATCTTTTTACTCCTGTCTTAAAAATTAAAAAAAAATCATGTTAAAACTTTTTGCTTTGTGATTTTTGAGATTGTAATTTTATTAGATAATTTTTTCTACTTTCTACCTCCAAACCCTCCCATATATTTTTTGTGCTATATTTCATATATATGGTCATATAAATGTAATATGAATACATATTCAAGTAAAAGCAATTAACTTGTATGTTGTTATTCATAATCAACACATATTTACATATATTCTTTTTTCTAAATATATCTTGCATAGTGTGTATAATATATATATATATATATATATATATATATATATATATATATATATATATATATATAATATTTCTGGGGCTGACCATTTGGGAGTGGATACCTAGTTGGTGTGCCTGAGTAAGACTATTTCTTCAGCTCTCAGCATACCTTAATTGTCTGTCGTTCTTTGCATAGGGTGGAGGCCTTCTGGGACTTCATCTTTCATTTTTGGCATGTCTATATTTGTTGTCCTTTTATAGCTCATGTTTAGTTTCATTTTGATGAGTACTTAATTGTGTAGCTTCTGACTTTACTGTGAGACATAGCAAACTCCTGAAATTCCATGTCGTAATACTTTCTTTTCTTTCTTCTGCAATATTGCCTGAGTCCTGGGTCTGGAAGATGTCTTGTAGATGAACCTTCTGAGACTGAGCTCCATATTGCTATTCTAATTATACTAGGTAGGAATGGAAACAGTATGAATGATCTTCATGCATGATAAATGAACAATGAAAATGTGAGGTACATACATTATAGAATATTATTCTTCTGTAGGGAAAAATGAAATCATGAACTTTGCAGGAAATGGATGAAATCACAAAAGATGATATCCAGTGAACTAACTTAGGTCAAGAGAGACAAAGGTTGCATGTTCTCTCTTATTGGACGTTCCTAGCTCCAATTCTTCAGATATAAGTTTAGTCTTCACCTCTCATTAAGGAAATATGTCTTTACAACAGACAAAATCTATTACAGAACATCACTATTGACCAAAACATATTCAACTTCGACATGACTTCCATTTCTGGTTTGTGTTCTCAGATATGAATTTTGGGACTTCAAGCAGCCCACATCATTTTGTATCTGACTCATGTTCTTTCCCTGTATGTGCTCACTATTCCTAAGTCAATAGAGCAGTTCCATCTTCTTAGAAGATGTGTCTCTAGAGTTCCGAAGTTACTCTGATTATAATGCTGTATTAGTAACTATCTAAAACAGAATACAAAAAAGTTTTCTGTAGCAACATTTATTTTTGTGTCTTCTCAGCTATCTTAAAGGCTATACACTAACACCTTTAATTGCACCAAAGAAGTTTTATCAAGTCGTTCGCAAAATCATTTATTCATGTCTTTCGGGATTCCACCAGGCTCTCTGAGTCTTTCTTCATTTGTGTAAATAACCAAAAACGCTGTTAAATTATGTATAGTCATACACATGCATATAAAGGCACCAAAGTATGAGAAGCATAGATGTGCAATATTATACCACCTAAAAGGAATCTGCTGTTTTACCAATCACTTCAAGCTAATGTGTGTGTGTGTGTGTGTGTGTGTGTGTGTGTGTGTGTGTGTGTATTCCTAAAGCTGTTTGTATTTTAATGTTAGTTCCACTTCCCCAAAAAGGGCTGGCTAGTCACATGACTCCAACGGAACCTTCCCATTTTAATTAGTAAAATAAAGGAAAGCCAGTGACTGGTTTGAGGGAAGGGAAGTAGGGCTGAGAGCTCTGAGGAGATTAGAGGAGGGAGGGTGAAGGTCATCATGGCAACATGGGGTTTCTCAAGTACCAGCTAGACCCAGGTGATATTAATTGGCGTTACATAGCTTTGAACATTAAGGATTTTATAGATCTAGCATCTTATATGAAGGACAGTTGGTATCTTTCTATATTTGATGTAATTTTGTTTTGTAGAGGTTTTGTAGATTTGAAGTTGAACATATAAACCTGTATGAAAAGCTATTGGGCTGTAGAGTTGTGTTTGTGTGGGATTTGGGGGTACAGAAACACCCTGGGAGATAGGCAGAGAACAGGTGGTAGTAAACTTCCAAGGGAAGAAAGTTTCAGGAACAAGTTGGGCCATGGGGGCAGCTCAGACTGGGCGCCAGAGGTGTGCGTGGCTTTGTATCAGGTTTGTGTCTGAGGAGTGAGAAGACCTCAGGGCCAGTAAAGAGATAAACTGTTTTTTATTATTTAATATTTACTCTAACATATATATGAGCTGAAATAGAAGAAAATAAATTCAATTTCTATATCAACAAAGAAAATGGCTTCAAAGAATGTTTATTAAGAGGAAAGAGGCCTAAGACCTATGGCTTTTCGTAGAGCCTCTTTAACCTCTTTGTTTCTCAAACTGTACACCACTGGGTTCAGTAGAGGGGTGATGACAGTATAAGTCACTGAGATGAGCCTGTCCTGCCCCAGGGAACTCTGGGACTTTGGTTTTAGGTAGATTATTGAGGCACAGCCATAGTGGATGATAACCACAGTGAGGTGTGAGGCACATGTGGCAAAGGCCTTCTTCCGACCTTCAGCTGAAGAAATCTTAATGATGGTAGAGATGATGACAACATAAGAGATGAAGACAAGGCCCATGGGTAAGACAAGGACACAGACACTGACAACAAAGTTGATGATCTCATTGATTGTGGTATCTGTGCAGGCCAGCTTCAGCAGAGGTCTCACATCACAGAAGAAGTGGGCAATAACAAATCCATCACAGAATGGTAGGCCAAACACTGATGTAACCTGGACAATAGCCATACTGAGGCCAATTCCCAGGGACCCAGATGCTAAGAGGGTGCAAGCCTTCTTACCCATGATGACTGAATACCTTAGAGGATTGCAGATGGCCACGTAGCGGTCATAACCCATTGCTGTGAGGAGAAAACAGTTATTGATGCCAAAAGTTAGATAAAAGAAGAGCTGAGTTGCACAGCCTTGGATACCTATAGGCTGGTGTGGATTAAGAAGATTAGCTAGCATACGAGGAATAATGGCAATGGTATAGAAAGTCTCAGAGATGGAGAGCATACTCAGAAAAAAGTACATGGGTGTATGGAGATGACGGTCCAGACGAATGATTGTCACAATGATCACGTTGCCAGACAGAGTCAGAAGGTACAATGTTAGGAAAGCAATAAAGAAGCCAAGCCTGTACTGCCAACCAAAGCTAGAGAAACCTTCAAAGAGGAACTCTGCCACAACTGTGGAGTTTTTCTTTGGCATCGAGGCACGCGATAGGCTTCCAAAAGCTAGGTAAAGGGAAGAAAGTTATGATGAATCAAATATAAATGAGTAGACAGGACATTTTGAGCTTTAGACCTACCATTACAAGGACTCAGCTTTGGTGCCTTGTTTCATCTTCCTCTGTGCCAACCCTCTTTTTTGGAAGGGTTATTGGAGGGAAAGTCTTAGATTAAGAAGAAAAAGAGAAATGGTACATAGAGTAAATTCAAGGTAAATTGACAGTGACTTTATTTCAAGTTTTCAACCACATATCCAGAAATTGAGTTGCTGAAGCATTTGATAGTTCTATCTTTAAAATTTAAAGGCATTTTTCCTACTGATTTTATTATTTTATATTCCCACCATCAATATAAAAGATTTTTAGTCCATCCAAACTGTTCCCAACTCTTGCTTATATCTTTTTAAGTGGTTTGTAATACCACCTCATTGTTAACAACTACCTTCTTGTGCTGTGGATTTTCCTTCTCCTCATGATTAGTGATACTGAATAACGTTCTGCTCATGTGAATTAAAAAGAAAACTTTTACATGGTGGACTCTTCATATATATTAGCATTCACTGTGTCTCGGTGCATGAACAGCAACTTATGGAAACCTTTTAGATACCCCTAGACTTTATAAATAAAAACATGGCATCCATATAGAACAGAGCACTGTCCAGCCTTAACAAAAGGGAACACAGCATCTGCAATAGAATGGATAAATGTGTTAGAATAAGTGACTTACAGGACAACAAATAGTAAATGATTTCTTTTATATGAAATTCTCAAAAGTGTCAAAAGGAAAAAGCAAAGAATGGTATTTACCAGAGTATAATACTAGAGAATTATGGCTTGGTAATTCAAGTATTGTAATATTTTACCTATACTAAAGAATGGGGCTTTCATATTATCTCTACAAATTAATGCATATAGTTGATGATATTGCATCACCAACTTAAAATTTGTTAGAGGTTTTGACTCATGTTAAGAGCCTTACTACCAAAGGGTAGAAAAAGCAACAAGAGGCACAAGAAAATCCTTAAAATTAATAATTTTAGGAATGAAGTATCTATGGTCAAACTTGTCACATGTATATATTTAACACACATCCAATTTAGCAGATAAATTTAGTAGGTAATTAAACACGTTTTGGCAAAACTTGTTTGCTTCTTAGTTATTAGAAAATTGGATCTAGGTCATGGAAAGGGCAGTTGAAATATTAAATATGACCAGCTCTTTATTTCATCCACAATATATCTTGAACTAGGACTCCTGGGACCAAATGAACACTTACCCATTGAAAGATAAACATCATCAGATATTGATTTTTTCCATCTTATTAACTGTAGTCAATAACAAGTTCCCTGCAAAGACCCTAAGATGAATTCTCTACAGAACCCTACTCTAGTGTTCATTAACTCCATGATCCTAGAATTGACCACTCACTGTCTTCCTGAAAGGTGGAAGAAGCTGCATGTCTGCTGCCCTATCTTCCCAGAGGGCCTGCAACAACTATCCATTCACATCAGCAAGCATGTTTTCATGAAGACAGTATAGAAAATTTTGAATTTTAACCTCAAGGAAGAAAAATCATAAATGAGCCTGGCATTACCATTTGAAAGAGGGAGTGAGCATCAGAATGGGACAATTAATTTAATCCCAGAAATACCCACTATTTTATATTCATTTTGTTTTTTCATTCCATGCTGTTTTTGGGAGAGAAAGGAGCTAGCCCATTTATAAGTTTTGTCTTCCTGTAAGTGATCTCATCCTGAAAGACTCTACTGGGTCAGATCCAATTTTGGGCACTTAGCCAAACTCTAGGGAGATAGAGATCTGAAGAGACTACTCTTAAGAGCACTGAATACTCTTCCAGAGGACATGGGTTCAATTCCCAGTGCCACATGCCAGCTTACAATTGTCTGTAACTCCACAATCTGATATCTTCATACAGACACATATAAAGGCAAAACACTGATGCACATAAAAATATAAAAGGTACATTGGATTGTTTCCGTTTCATTTTCATTCATTCCAAGGCAATTCTTCCTAAAGATCTCTTTTCTGTCCCCATCCACTCTTCTTTCTATTTCCCACCAACACTCAACATTTTTCTCATCAGCACTCAACATCTGATGTCTATTATAATTTCTGTATTATTGCTGTTGTTTCTAAACCCATTTTCCTTATTTGATTAATTGAAGCTCACGTCTTCCTTCCAAATGCTGAAATCATGCTTTTCCAAAAGATCTGCCCATTAAATACTCCTGCATAAATCCCACGATTGTTCTTTAAACCTTAAAGCATAATATTCAAATTCACTTGAAAATTAATTATAGTAATATAGCAGAGAGCTGCCATGGACATTAACCAGGTTAATGTAGGTGAAAAATCTGGTCTGGTACTTTATATACAGGAAGCCCTTAAAAATGGGAATTTTATTAGTGGATACTCCTTTTTTACATTGTAAACATGAGCCAGAATCCATTATGGAGAGGATGAAGGTAACAAATTCAGTTAAAAATTCAGAGATTTGTAAAAAATCACTTGACTATTGTAAATTTGACTTAAAATTTTTATCATTTCTTTCCTATTGCACATAGGATTATTTAATAGTTAAAAATTAAACTTATCTCAGCCTAGGAGATAGTTCATTGATAAATAAACTAGCCATGAAAATCTGGCTGTCAGAGTTAGATCTCTGACACCATTCAATGATAAAAAGAGAGAATTAATGCCACAAAATTATCATATGACCTGGACACATATGCTGTGGCACTTGTACCTACACACATACTCACATACATCATGTACACACAAACACACAATAATGAATAAAATTTATCTAATAAAACCCTCTCTGAAGGTTAAACAATCAGATGTATACTTACATGCTATCCTCATTAAGGTGTAGAGTATGTGAAAAAATTAAATTTGTTTTAATTTGCTCTCATGGTGGTATCAACCATTTTACTTCTCCCTTGCGCCAGAACAACCTATCTAGTTAAAATATGTGGGGGCATTCTTCACTGGCACTCTGGTTCTTTGTAAAGTTAAGATAAATAGTTTCAAGCCCATTAGTGATAATCCTGTCATAGCATGTGTACATAACTTTCACACTAAAATTCATGCATGTTACTCCTAGCAGTAATCCCACTTTATTTACTAATAAACCTCTTTTGTGCCTACAACCTGGCAGATCCCTGTTTCCATTTTATACCATTCCATTTGAAAGTTGTAAATTATTAACATCTTTAAAGACTTAGCCTCAGCAAAATATGTGGTAGACACCAGGAAACATAATAGTCAGTAGGGAGCACAGAATAGGATGGCACATTAAAAGCTCTGGCAAAAGTAAGAGCATGTAATTAGTGTCTTGGAAAGTCAGATGAGGAGGAAAAGGAAAGAGAGAGAAAAAGCAATAATGTAGAGATTAAAATAAACCATCAAACTCAGAAAATTTCTGTGATCTTGAATTTTGTGTTACCTTCCCTTCTTCAAATAAACAATAAAGTATAAACACAAGGCTTACTCATAGCCCAATATTAGATAAACAAAATATCTCCATTTTTTTCTGAAAAAACTCTTACCCTGTTGCCTTATGAATTTTTAAATATTTTGTTTGTTTTGGAGGTTATAATTTAATTATGCCATTTCTGCTTCTCTTTCCTCCCCCCAAACTCTCTCACATACCCTCCTTAATCCTCTCTAAATTTATGGCCTCTTTTTTTAACTACTGAATTTTTAATGTCTCCTATGCATTTTGGTTGCTAAGACTAAAACATGCCTTATTTTATCCTTCAAAATAATTTCTACAGCAATTCACTTTGTTCAATAGTCACAAATAAAAGACTATGTTAGTGGTAGGGAGAGACAGAAATGACCATGGCAGTCTTCACATGCTTGGAGATTGCATTCTTGGATAGTCTTTGAAATGTTACCCCAATAAAGCCCCTTGAAGTTTGCTCACTTCTCTGCCTTAGTTAGTGATTCATCTATATTCCCAAATTCTCAGAAATCACATTTTTTTTCCTATAAGATACTGGGCATCCCTTATACAACAAACTTCAGCTGTCTGGAACACATGCTGTAGTGAATCTCCCCACCCTAAATACAAAAGGAAGTCAGACTCACCAGGTATTCTCTTCCTTTGTGTATTTAGAGGGCTATACTCATATGAGTCACATCCACCATGCTGGAAATGTGATCATCTAAAATAATAGACTGCAAATTTTACTGAGTTGTAAAGTGTTTTAAAGGGTTTTGTTAATGCCCTTCATAGTATCATTTAAATTCACCCATTTCTTAACTAGAGGATGCAGAATAGTCTGTGAGTTTTCTTATAATATAGTTTCTAATGTCTTAGATGCAAAGTTATGCCATAATCACTACCTCTCCTTTGCTGATAATTCTCTGTGCGTCTTCCAAAATGTCATACCTAAAGGAAATCATTTAAGAAAGGAGACAATGCTGGGTACAGCCATCCTGTGTTTGAGATCAAAGGGAAGGATGACAAGTTCTACAAGACTTTCAATCCAACTCGGTAGAGTAAATAGACATTGGACAAGTTAGAAGTAACTATGGATAGAATTCTTAGTAAAGTATTAAACTACTATCCCAAGTGCTGGGCATCCCTCTCCAAAACAGCATATTTTCTCCCCAGTGGACAATGACAGAATTCAAAACACAAACTACAGAGTAGTATCTTGAGACCTTGTTACTGAGACTGCTTATTACCTAATCCGGAGAACACATGGGAATGCAGAGATAACTGATCTATTAGGAGCAATCTCTAGAAATAACTAATTTTCCTTTGGGGAGTAGCCATGGTTTTTTTGAGGGATATATCATGTGTCCTTTTTCCCAATAGCAATAGAAGGTTTACTGTATCCTGAGAAGCAAGTATATGCCGTGATTTAGTAGGACTTGAGCAAGAATGCATATTTCCAGGGACACATATGGGTGATACCTAGTGCTAAGACACTAAAATCAAGTTTAAAATTTTTGGGTGGAATCACAAATCCTGTTTAGAATGAATTTTATATATTTTTATTTTTATCTAACTATTTTTTTACAGCCCAACTAAAGTTTTTCTCCTCTCCCCTCAGTCTCCATCCCCAACAAACCCCATCTACTTCTCTGTTTCTCTTAAGAAAAAAAGCAGGCCTCCCATGATTATCAACAAGGCATAAAATATCAACTTTCAGTAAGACCTCTCATATTAATGATAGATGAGGCAAACCCAGTAGGAGGGAAGGGTTACAAAAAAATACAACAGAGTCAGAGACAGCCACTTTTTCCACTATTAGGAGTCATATAAGAACACTAAGCTATACAACTGTAACATATAGGCTAAGAGCTTAGGTCAGTCCCATGAAGTTTCCCTGGTTGTCAGTTGAGTATCTGAGTGTCTATGAGTACAAGTTAGTAGATTATGTGGGTTTTCTTGTGTCCTTGACCTCCCTGACTTCTACAATCCTTCCTCTCCTTCTTCTACCTCTCCCTCCCCATCAGGACTTCATGAGTTCTGCCTAAAGTTTGACAATGGGTCTTTGAATCTGTTTCTATAAGTTGCTTGGATGAAGCCTCTCTGATGACAATTGGGCTAGACAACAATCTATGCGTATAACACAATATCAATAGGAATCATTTCATTGACTTGGGTATTTGATTGTTTGTTTGCCAATCATGCTTGGTTCCATTCCATATTCCTGGGCTATCCAGCCTCTTGCTACTGGCCCTCCATTCCTCCAGGCAGTGTCAGGGGCTGCTCCTTCTCATGGCATAAGTCTCAAGATGGACCAGTCACTGTTTGGTCACTCCAACAATTTTTGCTTTTGAAATCTATTCTTCTTTTGACGGATGTCTATGTTGTTTCCACTTTCTGGCTATTATGAAGAAGGCTACTAAACTATAGCTGAGCAAGTACCCTTGTGGTATGAGGGAGCATCATTTGGTATATAGATTTCTACGAAGGATTGAAGCTGTGTCTTAAGGTAGATGTATTTCCAATTTTCTGAGGAACTGCCAAATTGATTTCTAGAGAGTCTGTACAAGTCTGCACTCCCACCAGTAATGTAGAGTGTTTCCCTTGCTCCACATCCTTACCAGTAGAAGCTGTCAAGTATGTCTTTGATCTTAGCCATTCTGAAGGATTTAAGATGGAATCTGTTGTTTTCATTTGCATTTTCCTGATGGCTTAGGATGTTGAACATTTAAGTGCTTCTTCCTAATGATTTCAGATGGCTTTTTTGAGAATTCTTGTTCAAATCTGTGTCTCATTTTTAAAATTGGATTACTTGGTTTGTTGATATCTACTGTTTTGAGTTCCTTATATATTTTGGAAATTAGCCCTCTGTCAGATATGGGATTGACAATATTTTTCCCATTCTGTAGGCTGCTGTGTTGTTCTTTTGACTGTGTCCTTTGCCTTACAAATACTTTTTAGTTTTATGAGTTTCCATTTATTACTAGTCAATCTTAGGGCCTGTTCAATTCATGTTCAGTTCAGGAATTTTCTCCTGTGACAGTGTTTTCAAGTCTATTGTGTAATTTTGGCATTTTAGAAAGAAATCAACTATCTATATGTGTTTGAATTTAGTTATGGGCCTTTGATTTGATTCCCATGATGACTCTATAATCCACTATATAAACAAACTAAAAAAAAATCTTATGTTCATCTTATTAGATGCTGAAAAGCATTTGACAAAATACAACACTTTTTCATGTTAAAAGTTTTTGGAGAGATCATGAGTTCAAGGTGCATACGTAAGCATAATAAAAGCCATACACAGCACATCAACAGTCGATATCAAATTAAATGGGGAGTTACTTGAAGCAATCCCACTAAAGTCAGGGACAAGACAATGTTGCCTACTCTCCCTGTCTCTATTCACTATAGTATGTAACATTCTAACTAGAGTAATAAGACAACAAAAGGAGATCAAGGAGATACAAATTGGAAAAGAAGAAATCAAGGTATCACTATTTGTAGATGATATAATAGTATATATATAAGCAATCCCAAAAAATTCTACCAGAGAACTTTTACAGCTGATAAACAAATTCAGCAAAGTGTGTGGATATAAAATTAACCCAAGCAAACCAGTAGCCTTTCTACATGAAATGGTAAATGGCTATGAGAGAAAATAAGGAAACAATAACCTTCACAATACTCATAAATAATATAAAATATTTTGTGGTAACTTTAATTAAATAAGTGAAAGATAAGTATGGCAAAAACTTCCAGTCTCTCAAAAAAGAAATTGAAGACAACCTCAGAAAATGGAGAGATCCCCATTCTCATGGATTGGTAGTATTAACCTAGTAAAAATGACCATTCCACCAAAAGCAATCTACAGATTCAATGCAACCCCCATAAAAATTTCAATACAATTCTTTAAAGATATGTCCCTTTTTCATTTCTAATTTTAAAATTTGGATATTCTCACTCTGCCTTTAAGTTAGTTTGAATTTGTCAATCTTGTAAATTTTCTCCAAAACTAACTCTTCATTTCATTGATTCTTTGTAATGTTTTATTTGTAACTATTTTATTGATTTCAGGCATGAGTTTGATTATTGCCTGGCATCTACTCCTCCTAGGTGGGTGGGAAACCTGGGCTTCCAGGGAGCAGAGAGATCTCTGTGGAGTGCACACGGAAAGTGCACCCCCTACCTTGCCCTGCCCTGTCCGATCCAGCTACCAGGAACAGAAATTTCGAACTTGTTTCCACCCGGTGGTGACTTCAGGACGCAGAGCGGAGCCTGGCCCATCTGCCACCCGGAACGGCAGCTCGTAAAGGCTGAACAACTTGTGAGTGGGGGACCTAGGCTACTGGGGAGCGGAGGGATCTCTGCAGAGTGCATAAGAAAATGGCTGCATCTAGAGAATATCATCCTGAGTGAGATAACCCAGTCACAAAAGAACAGACATAATATGCAGTCATGGATATTGGGATGCTAACCCCAGAGGCTTGCACTCCCCCAGAAACAACTCACAGACTGTATGAAGTCCAGGAAATAAAGAAAACAAAAAAATATATTTACAAAACAAGAAGACTTTGACAATTTCCATGTTGCGTTTTGTTTTGCATGTACTTTATGCTCATTGTAACTATTAGGTTTTCAATGCATACTGTCAAGCCCCTGAAAAAATCAAGTACTGACTAAAAAATATATTCACATAGCTTTATGTAAAAATTATTTTAATATCTGAAAAAACAGTACTGACAAAAATGTATAATTTTAAGCAAAAAATGTTTAAAATCTGTACATTTATCTTTGTTTTGTAAAATAAAGTCGTTAAAAAAAAAAAGAATGGCTACACCTTGTCACTTCTTGGGTACATTTGATTCAGCAACAATTTTCTAGGCTTTTCTTTCTGAGGTGATGTCTATCTTTGATTTTGAAGTATGTTCCTTGAATACAGCAAATGATGAATTTTTTGTTAGCTTCTATTTATGCTAGTCTTATTCTTTTTTTAGGGAATTGAGTCTACAAATGTTAAGAAATATTAATGATTAAAGATTGTTAATTAGTACTATTTTGTGTTGTTGCCAGTAGTAGTAGTAGTAGTAGTAGTAGTAGTAGTAGTAGTAGTAGTAGTAGTAGTAATTGTGTGTGTGTGTGTATGTGTGTGTGTGTGTGTGTGTGTGTGTGTGTGTGTGTGTGTGTGTGTGTGTGTGTGCTTCCTTCCTTCTGGATTTGCTTGTGTGAAATTTTTTGCTTTAGTGTTTTCTTGAGTGTGGTTACCCTCACTGAGTTCGAATTTTTCTTCTAGTGTCTTTTATATGACTGTATTTGTGGATAGATATTGTTTAAATTTGTTTTTGTTGCATAATTTTTTTTCTTCATCTGTGTTGATTGAAAGTTTTGCTGGCTACAGTAGTCTGTGCTGACATCTGGAGTTTCTTAGAGTCTACAAGACATCTTTCTAGGACCTTATGGCTTTTAGGGTCTCTGTTGAGAAGTTGCATGTGATTCTAATAAGTCTAACACTATATGTTACTTGGCCTATTTCCTTGCAGCATTTAACATGCTGTCATTTTGCTGTAAACCCCGTGCTTTTATTATTATGTTGTAGGGAGACTTTTTATGATCCGATCTATTTGGCGTTTTGTAAACTTATTATATGTTTATAAGAACCTCTTTCTTTAGGTTAGGGAAATGTTCTTTCCTTATATGGTTGAAAATGTTTTCTGAGATTTTGAGATAGAAATCTCTTTCTATTCGTATTATTCTTAAGTTTGTCCTTTTCATATTGTCCTTCCTGTATCTTTTGTGTTAGAGAAATTTTAGATTGAATATTTTCATTGACTGATATGTCAATTTCTTCTATTCTATCTTCTTAGTCTGAGGTTCTTTCTTCTATCTTTTATATCCCATTGATAATGCTTGTATCTGTAATTCCTGTTCTCTTTCCTATGTTTTTATTTCCAGGGTTGCCTCTGTTTGTGATTTTCTTTATTGTTTCTATTTCCATTTTCAAGTCTTGTGCATCTTTATTCATTTCCTTCAACAGTTTGATTGTGTTTTCTTGTATTTTTAATGGATTTATTCATTTCCTCCATCATCTTCATAAGATTGGACATGTAGTCATTTTCCTGTGCTTCAGCTATGTTGCAATATCCAGGGCTCAATTTAATAGGATAGCTTGGCTCTGTGGTGTCTTATTGCCCAGGGTGTTGTTGATTGTGTTTTTAGGCTTGCCTCTGGCTATATGGCTTTGGAATTATTATGGGTTTAGAGGCAAATTTCTGAATTTATCCTTAGATGGAGGTTTTCCCCCTTGGTTTCTTTTTCCTTCTGTGTTCCTCTGACCTGAATAGCCTGGGTTCATATTAACCAGCAAGTCATCAAATCCAGTAGGATGACTCCTCTGAAGTTTATACAGCCACTGTGTCCTCTTAGGATTTGGGTCCAAAAATTGTCTCTGGGTTTCCAGGTACTTCTGGCTGCTCTGGGGTTCTGGGTATTTGTGTGTACTCTAGAATTTCTAATATGGTGTGGCCCATAGTGAAGCAGAAGTTTTCAGCCAAAGTTGTGGGCCAGAATATGGAGTCCTGAGGAGAAATTTCTCTTGTGGGTCACTTCATGTAGTGTTTACAGGCAATGTGATGTGTTTTTACCATTGATTCCTAGAACCAGTGGGTCCTCTGGTAAAAATGCCAGAATTGTGGACAAGAATATGGAACCCTGGAGTGGAGTTCTATTGGATGCTGTTGCATAAGTTTAAGGATTATTAGAATGTGTGAGGTATCTGTGGCCCTTAATACCAGAATGACCTCCAGTAAAGCAGAAATCTTCTGCTGGAGTTGTAGGCCAAAATATGGAGCCCAAGGTAGAGATTTTTTTTATATATATTTTTAAACTGGCATTTTTCACTTCTGCATTGATTATCTCATATCTTACATCATTCTAAAGCCTTCAGCTCAATTGGCCTTAGGTATCAGGTCATTCACTATCTACTACTTACAGCTACATTTAACTTTTCATAGCCAGAATATAATTTAGTAGGTCTTTAGTAAAATTTTAAACAAAATTTGAATATGTTCACCTCTTTACTCATTTAACATAGACTTTTTACTTCTGACTTAATTGTGTTCACTTTTACTACTTTTTACTTTTCTACTTGCTCATATTTTGTTACCCCATTTCCCTTAGAACTAGTTATTTTAAAAACCATTACTAAGAATTATCACATATTTGATATTAAACTATAAAATGTATTTTTTTATTTCATTATATGTTTGGTTAAAAATCTGAAAATGTTGAAGCAACTCTGGACTTTGTCTTATATTTAAAATTTTTAATATTCTTTACCCTTATTTACTCTCTTTGGTTGGTAAATAAAAGTTGCTGTATAATATAATACTTAGGTCTTCTTAGTTGTATAAAAGCATCACTATTGTTGTTGTTGAATAAGCCTGGAATACAAAGAATCTCCCTGTGGCAGGTATAGTTTCTATGAAAATAATCCATTTTCAAATTTTTTGTTCCTCTGGCTCCTACACTCATTCCATCCCTTTTCCATGATATTCCCTGAACCTTATATGCATTAGTTGTGTGGATCAAGGGGACTGGATAGGGTAAATCAGATTGCCTTGAATACCACAGGAATATTTGTTCTCCGCATTTGATCTGTTGTGTTTTTCTTTAATGCTCCCCATATTTTGCAAAAAGCAGTTTCTTTGTTGAAGGATGAAAGCTACTTTATTTGTGAGTATGTAGATAAATACTTAGAAACCATACACATGTAATTACTATGGGCACTAATCAGATCAGATTGTATCTATATATTGTATATGATATATGTTTGTATGTATGTATGTGTGAACAAAAATAAAGAAAAACAAAAACAATGAATTTCAGAAAGTGTAATGGTAGTAACCCAAGCATGGCTGGATGGAAGAAAGTTAAAACTTAGATAATTAGAGCTAGAGAAAGGATTGAAAGAGCTGAAGGGTTTGCAACTTCATGAGCAGAATAACATCATCCACCAGCCAAGGCACTGAGGTGGAGAGGGTGATTGGTAGAGGAAGCACATTCATGGAAGCAAGTTGAGGGTGAGGCGGGAGAGGAGTGGGGGGTATAACATTTGAAATGTAAATACAGGGAATATTCAATAAAATTGAAAAAAAAAATTAAATAATGGATGGCAAGAATTCCCATAGATAAAATGTTTACAGACTCTTGATATTCCAAATTCAAATTTTTGATAATTTCAGGTAGTCATTTGCCTTTAGTAAATTCTATTCCTATTTCTGGAAACATTTTTTCTATGATATAATTTTGTTTTCTACATTTTTACTCTCCTCTTCTCTGTAGAAGTTTTATAAATTATATAATTTGTAACTGTCTCTGAATCCTTAACTGGCTCCAAGCCATAGAACCATCAACTGGGTAGATTTTAAAAGATATACTTACTTTCAGAATATTACTGGTCAATGCTTCTGAACTGACACTTTTTCAATAGATAACAAGCAGATTTCTGTTTGAAGATTCTCAAATGCCACATTAAGAAATGAAATCTTGGCTTTAATGTTTCTACAATAAACACTTTCCAGTGAGTTCCTCTATCCCTAATCATGTTCTGGTTTGTTTTCTCATTTCTAAATGTGTTAAATGAGATAGCGTGTGGCAATATGTTTCATCTCTACTGCTTTAACCAATTTCCTGAGTGAACCATGACACTATCAGTTATAAGCAAGCTGCAGAATGAGAGAAGGCTCTGAATTTAGTCCAGTGTAAATAGTTCTACAACCAATGTACTGTGGCATAGTAAGTGCACTGTATTTCATACTAACAAGTGTTTTAAGAGTCCAAGGCGACAGAACCACTCCTTTATTCTTTATCTCTGCTCTGAGAATTTGAAGAGACTATTATCATTCTCCATATAATGAATTAGATGGTATTTTATTAAGCTGACTCAAGAGGCTCACACTGCAACCCATTCAGATATAATTTTTCAAAAAACACACTTTCTATAAATAATCACTTTTTGAAAATTGGTTCATGTGTCACTGCTGGGTAAAGACAGGTTACTTGACCATGTGTGTTAAGTTTCCTATGGAGGATTAGTTTTTGGGGTCTCAAAAATTCAGTGTTATCACTTTGCCTTTCATGAGAGCTCTGGCATTCCACAGGACAGTACCTTGTATCCCCCCCATTGTCTTTCCAAGGCCTGAACCTCTAGTCTTTTTATATTTTATATTTAATGCCACCTTTTTATATTTTAATTGTGACTTTATATATGATTATGTCATCACTCCATAGAAGCTTTTCTAACTCATAATATGCCTAAAGTTGTACAAAACTTCATGTACCTTCAGTTTCATTACCTCCAACATGATCTCTTCCTCACCATCTCGCTCACAATGAGATGTGTTTCACATCATGAAATGAGTAACATTAACTCATCAAGTAATTTACTCATCTTCTCTTTCTTTACATTGGCTTAATCTACTTGACTGACAGATGTCTTCAACATTCCAACTCAAATTCTGTGACTCAGAAAATCATTGAAAGACATTGTGAAGTAAGCTAGCATAACCTTCCCCCTCTACATTTTCCACTCTAGTATTTATTTTTCTTCTAGTAATACAACTGTAATATTTCTAGTTTGAAATTTGCCTGCACGGGTAGGCAATATAGACCTTAAACAAATCCATTCCCCTAGTCAAGAAGACAGTAGGAGAGAAGATCCAGTCCACAGTCTACTTCTTAAGCCATGTGTTTTAAAGAAAGCTCATTGGCTAAAATCTTGAGTTACCTTTACTAATGGCACAAATGCACTGTCTGGTGAGCAAATGTTTGTACAAAGGCTGCACCTGTCCAGGAAAATGCTCAACATGCTAATGGCTTATCTTCAGCTTGTTGAGTTTTCCTACTTAATAATCCCATAGAAACAAACACACTTACTGATTTTATTGATTCATTGACTGTGATCAGGAACCAACTTACTGCCTTGCCCATGAGTGGATGCTCAATACTATTTGTTTATTCAATAAAAGAGAAAACACCCTCAGAAATAAAATAACATAGTTACTTTCTTGGTGTGTTTATTCTGGGTTTTCTGGTTTGCTAACAAAATGTGTTTCCTTTTCTAAGATGGAATGTTACAGAATCACTAACCAAAGACAGTGTTTCACTCTAGTAATTGCCCAAATTTCTAATGAGGCCCCTGAGAGAGGGCATCACACTAGTTCCATGGTTGCCCCCTGTGCCCAGGAACGATTCTCAAGGGAATTCTTCAAAGTACCAGAATTGATAGACCAGTTTCTCCTTCTGGGTAAACCTAAGAGAACATTCTAAGATTTAGGGTTTCCAGTGTTTTCTGCTCTGGAGAAAGACTTTCTAAGGCTAGCAGAGTCCAAGCTTTAGCCTGGAAATTCTCACTACATTTTAAAACTCTCTAACACTCTGAAAATTTTTACCTGCTTGCGTTAGGATTTTTAACTTCTTCCACTCTTGCTTCCTGGATCATCCAATCCCACATCTTTCCTTTTCCAATTACAAGTACACTGGCTCCTAAGGAATTTTTTATAATTTCCTTTTCCAAGTTATCAAGAAGTAAGTGTATTTGAAAAAAAATTAAGATGAAAAGAAGAAGATTGATTTTTAAGCTTTCTTGTTTCCATCTACTTAGTCTTCTCTCTTTCTGGTGATTTTCTTGCTATTGAAGTTTCAGAGTTTCTCAGTAAGTTTCACAAAGGCTGGTTGACACCTAAAGTGAATTATAGTATTCCTGCAGGTTTCATTTTAAATAATGGAAGAACCTCCTGAAAGTCAAGGCGAAGACTGTAAATAAGACCATCTTTATAATGCCAGTGCTTTCGTCTGCTGCTAAGGGCTCTCCTGTCTTGATGCAGTGATGCTGGGAGTTAGGCATTTCTCTTACAGCCAATGCCTCATTCTCTTTTAACCCAAATACCTTGCCTGCATATTTATCCTCTTCATTTTGATTCAGGGGACACACTTGAGATATCTATTCAGATGTGCATGCGCTTCATAGCTGGCCTGCCAATTATTAGATATGTGAGTCTGGCAAGTGGTTTATTCTACTGGGCTTCAACTTTTTCATCAATAAAATAAGACTGATTTGTGTATTTATAGAGCAATTTTGAAGTTGTAAATCAAATAGCCTGTCCATACAAGATTGCATACTTTAAACAAATGTTAGTTTCTTTAGTTTGTTTCTAAGTATTTCAGCCATTTCAAGTTGTTACTTTGATTTTGGTGTTTTTTTTTTTTTTTTTGTTTTTTTTTTTAATGATTAGTTCTGGATAAGAGGAATTATTCTGTATCTTTCAGAAACATAATCTGGGTATCTAGCTCCCCCTTACAGAAAAAAAATACTTCTCTCCCTCCACCCCCCCCTCTCTGTGTGTGTGTGTGTGTGTCTGTGTGTGTGTGTGTGCGCGCGCGCGCGCACACACATGTGTATGGGTGGAGGGAAATAGAATATATTTCCTCAGGGATTTTATATACACTTGGAGAAAAAGACAAAAAAAGAACACTATACTTCCCCAAACCTTTCTCATTCAGATATTAATAGTTCTTTTACAAGTGTATGAGCCTTACCAAGTCCATGAATGTTACTCATAAATGTAACATCTAAACTAAGACCTAACAAAATAAGGAGATGCTTCTGTCTTACAGTGCTCTCTTAGAGAGTATTTCCTTCCTAATATCAGCTTTACCTCTGTCAGTCCCTCACCTGAAACAATTTTTTTTTCTTTCAGAATTGAGATTTTTCAGTAGCAGAGGGTTTGGAGCTAAGGGTCCTGATATGAAGGCTTTGGAGGTAACTCTGCCACATCTGTGATATCAGAGAACTATTTTGTGCATTTTGAAAATGGTTCTTTACATGTCTCCCATGCAACTTTTTCTAAAGTATAAAGAAAACTCTTGTATGCAAAACAGAGACATGTTTCTCCTATCATTTTTAGAAATGGAGCTTCTTACCTAAATGTGGACTGGAATGTGAAAACCAAATCATGATCCATTTGTGTTTGCCTTCTGAAGGAAGAGTAGTAAGCCAGCATTTACATCATCTGGCTTTGGTTACTCTGTCCCTTTTTGTCCATTCTCTCAGGCAGCCTTCCAGCTTCTCTACTTATTAGTCCTGTAGAGATTAGTGTTTTCTACCTATCTACATATCTTGCAGGGTCTCATGCTCCATAGGCCTGCAATGTCCGTAAAGGTAGGAATCCCACGCTCTACCTCTCATAGCCTGGAAGTTCTGAAGTCCAGGTCTTTACTTAATTACTGTGTCCTAGTTCTGGATACCCAAGGCAGAGCTTCTGTGGACATGAAACAAAAGGGTGAGTCTCTTCCTGTAGACAGAAAGTACTCCAAAACATTCCATTATTCACTGGTTCATTTAACAAGTATTTGTCAAATACATAAATGAACCCAGATAATTGGGATTGGTTCTGTAGATCTGGAACTAAATGTGCATGACCCCTATAATGAAAGGGCACATTTAAAACTCAATACACATAATTATAATTACGTGTTACTAGAGTGATCAAACAATAAACAAAAATGTAAAGAATATAATATGACAGATATATAAATGGAAAAGAGTAGGAAAATAGCATTAAAAAGATATGTATGATCAAATATGTAGCCGTTATCTTTCAGCACTCATTTTTTCCCCAGCTAAGATTGCTTTGCCATGTGTTAATACCACACAATCTTAATTATTCTTATGTTGTGGTAAGTATTAATATTTGGAAAATAAATCTGAATTCCAGTGGCTGCTCCTGGGACTTGATCTTTTGTCTAAATACTAGTATTAGTTTTTAATCCAACAAACACATAATCAAAATAATCAGCTTGAGATTTGAGTGACTTGGATTGGCTTCATAGATCTATCTGAGACTAGGTGAATGTGACAGTATTCTCTTAAAATTCATGCATATAACCACTTATTTTAAACTTCTTTCGGATGCTTCATTAAGGTTTTGACAATATCTCCACAGAAGTCTTTATTCATGAGAGCATGATATTTTTAAAATGATGATAAATGATACATTTCTAGATTTAATTCAGTATAGGTTTGTTGAATAAAGAGATGGGAAAGCTTTACATATAACTTCTGTGCCAAAAAGCATGCTAAGCTCTCTTAATTGTCATAATTTGTCAGTACCATTTTTTGAGTTTTCTATGAATGTAATCTTTAAAAATGTCTGGATTTATTTCTTCCTTCTCAATCTTCATTTTCTTTTTTCTTACTGGTCTGGTTGGAATATTCAATATAATGTTGAAAAGAAGTAGATAAAACCATGATGTTTATCTTGTTATTAATCATGAAGAAGACCACTTAATACCTTGCACCAAGTGTGATGTTGACTATGGGATTGCTGCCTGTGTTTATCAGCTTGGAGAAAATGTTTTATTCTCAGCTTTCTACAGGTTCTTCTCAAGTGAAAATATTAAAAAAAAAAAAAAAAAAACGTTAAAGCCTGTGTTAGTAGCAAATCAAATAATCACATGACTTTCCCCTCTTTAAAGACTCTTTTGATGAAACACATAATTGGAATCCTAATTTTAAGCAAAATTTCTATTCTAAAACAAACTTTTGACAACTAACCATTTATATACTGATGTTTTTAATTTGTGAACATCACATGCAAGGATTTGGCACCTGTATTTCCACAGGATTTGGGATTGAAGGTATTTTCTATGATAATAACATTGAAAATTTAATAATATTATTGTTTTAAATTAAGCTCCTTATGTTTTTCACTCTGATTGAAATTATTTATTTTATTTTTTAAATTATAATTAAATAAGTTCTTCTCCTTTCTACCTCCAAATCTTCCCATTTACCTGCATTTGTTCTTTTTCAAGTTCATGGCCTTTTTTTCTCATTAATTGCTAGCACACACACACACACACACACACACACACACACACACACACACACACATATCTTCACCCCTGTCTATATAATGTTAATTATGTATGTTTTCAGGGCTGACTATTGGCACCATGTCATGTGCTCTTCTCTGGAGAAACTGATTTCTCTCAGCACTGATTCATTGATTGTGACTTTTGTGTGTGGTTGGAGCCTGTGACTCACCTCATTCCCCTCTATTTTAGCATATCCATTGGTGCCATCCTTATTCAGATCATGTTTGGGCAGTAAGCCTTTATGTGTGTCGATTCTGACATTACTAAGGAACAAAATCTTATAGCCAACTTCTGAATCTCTGTCCACTCTTCTGCATTGAGCCTTGGGTAGAAGAGTATTTCGTACATGTATCCACTGGGGCTGGACTCCACAGCTTTGGATTTTACATTTTGATTGCTTGTGGGATTTTTCAACCTGAGAAGTGGTACTACCTTCTGTGGGATGGGCCATCCTACATCAATTAATAATTAAGAAATTTCCACACGGGCATGAGCACAGACTAGCCTTATCTAGGCAATAACTCAGTTGAGATTGGTTGTCTTAGATGACTCTAGGCTGTGTCAACTTGACAATTTAGTCTAACTAAGACACTGAGCTTTAAGTGTGTGTGTGTGTGTGTGTGTGTGTGTGTGTGTGTGTGTGTGTGTGTATTTAGTTTTCATTTGTTCTTTGAGAAGTTCATTCAATCTGCAATATACATTTTCACCTCTCCCCAGCTCCTGGAATACCCTTTTCTACCCATGCAAATTTGTATGCTTTTTATTTTTTGAATTCATGAAATCTAATTTGTGTTACTCATATATTCTTAGATGTGTGCCCTTCTATTGAAACATGGTCAACTTACCGGGACAAATGTTAAAAACTGATTCTTCTTTCACAAAGATATTAATTTCCAATTACTCCATTTTTGTGGTGGGATTTCATATCTACCTCCCTTTTCTGTGTTGAAAGTTGGTCCAAGCTTGTACAGGGTTTCTGCATTTAACCATTGTTATGACTTTGTTGCAACTGTCCTGTTGGGTCTGGAGGACACTGTTTCTCTGTGTTCATTAACCACCTCTGCTTCTTATAAGTTTATTCCAGCTCTTGCTGCAGTGATATCTGGGTCTTGGGAGGAGGAAAAGCAATGGAAATAATCATTCTTTGAGCTTGTTCTAAACCCTGGTCAGAAGTAGATATCAGTGTGAATCACCATCTACTGTAAATAGAAACCTCTCTGATGAGGATTGGGATACTTATTAAGCTACAAATATGAAAATGAGTTATTAAAAGTTAATTTAATCTGTATATTTAGAATAATGATTGTTTTGGTTCTCTATTACTGCTTATAAACTTTGTAGCCACAGGTTTTGGCTCACCAATGTTGTCAGGTATGAGTTTCTTGATTACCTAACTGCTTATTCCTAGCAATGCAGCCATTTTGTTTTACTAAAATATCAATAAAATTGTGAAGCTATGTTTCCCCTTTTGTTCTGAAACTTCTCTAATTATGTTCCTTTTTGGTTAATAAGAAAATTATTCATGCTCTGTTATTTTTCTTTATCAATTTCACTAGCATCTAATATTTAGGGTTTTAAAAAATTACTTTTCTATTTCTTATCATTTATACTTCCTCTATGCTATTATCAAATTCACTGTATTCTCTTCCTACTTTACACTTGCCCTGTTTTTTAAACCTGATAAAGTCAACACTCTGCAAGTCTCTTTTTAAAATAAACATCTTAAAGTATAAATTTGCATTTAATAATTTTCTGCATATATCACATATATTTTGTTATATCATTGTTATATTACTATTTGGTTCTAAATAGTTCCCAGCTATGATCATGTGCTCCTGTGACCATGGATTAGTAAATCAAACAGTAACTTTTTCAAGCTATTTTTTGAAAATTTCTAATTTGGTGCTTAACTTTTAAACACTAATCTGATTTTAAGAAAAATTCAAAACCAATTTCCTGTGCTATAGGCAATCATTATAGAGTCAAGATGCACTTGAAAAGAATGCTTTCTAACAGCTTCTTAAGGAAGGCTAATCAAATTCTATCTTTATTTCTAGTCCAAGGAAGCAGTCTATCATTTATGATCAGAGTCATCTGTTTGTTCTGCTATCTAATTTCATTTTGGTGTATGATGCTGTTTGTAAAAGTGAAGTTGTTTATGCACTCATGTGTGCATGTGTATGCAAGTGTGGAAGCCAGATGTCAACACAAGCTGCTGTTGTTTCAATGCCACCAAATTTGATGTATATTTCTGATTTTCTAAGGAAGAGTCTCTCATTGGCTTGGAACTCATTGAATCTAGGCTGATTACCCTCTAAGGATCAGGGATCTAACTGTTATCAACTTCACAGTGCTGGGATCATAACCACATACCTGGCTCATAAATAGTTTTAAAATATAAGTTTTAGCAACTGAATTTAGGGGGCAATCCTTGGGAGACAAAGACTTCATGGACAAAACTTCTCACAGTTCCACATAGAGAGTTTGAACTGAGTCTCTGCTCTACTTAATTTTTCTCTAAAATGTACTCAGGGTTAGGGTTATCTCTTTACTAAGACTAGTATTGACCTTCTCTTTAGATTTCAGATCTAAGATCCTCAATGAAGACATCCAACTGCACACAGGTAAGAGAGTTTGTTTTCCAAGGCTTCTCCAATTTCCAAGAGCACCAGATCACACTCTTTGTTGTCTTCTTCACCCTATACATTCTGACTCTGGCTGGCAATCTCATCATTGTGACCATTATCCACATTGACCACCACCTTCATACCCCCATGTATTTCTTCTTAAGTGTTCTCTCAACTTCAGAAACTTTCTATTCTCTAGTCATCATCCCACGAATGCTTAGTTGCCTTGTGGGTCTTAGCCAATCTATCTCCGTGGAGTGCTGTGGGATTCAGCTGTTTTTCTTCCTTGGACTTGCAATCACCAACTGTCTCCTGCTAGCAGTCATGGGTTATGATCGCTATGTGGCCATCTGTAACCCACTTCGCTATAGCATCATCATGAATTGGAGGGTGTGCATCATTCTGGCATCTTCGGTCTGTGCCACAGGGTTCTTGCTCTCGCTAGTCCAGGCTGTGGCCATATTCAGGCTGCCATTTTGTAACACACTGATTGAACATTTCTTCTGTGATGTCCGACCTATTTTGGATCTGGCCTGTATGGTTCCAGTCATCAATGAAATCTTGACATTAGTTCTCAGCCTCATGGTCATCACAGCCCCTGCCACTTTCCTATTTGTGTCTTATATCCTTATTATTTCTACCATTCTCAAGATTGCCTCAGCTGAAGGCAGGAAAAAAACATTTGCCACCTGTGCCTCCCACCTCACTGTGGTCATCATCCACTATGGCTGTGCCTCTATTGCCTACTTCAAGCCCAAATCAGAGAACAGTAAGGACCAGGATCAATTGATTTCAGTGACTTACACTATAATAACACCTCTACTAAACCCTGTTGTGTATAGCCTGAGAAACAAAGAAGTCCAGGATGCTCTGCGAAAAGTGTTGGGTAGATAATCCCTATCATAGTTGTTAATTTATCTCCAAATAATTTTTTTCCACATGTAACCTCTTAGGTTAAGGTATAAATCCAGGGTTTCATGTGTTTAGAAGACTCATACATTATAGCAAGGAACAAGGAAAAAGTGAAACTGGTAGCCAGCCTCTATCAAGTGAATTTCATTTCCTCAACTTCTTTGTTAACGTAATAAAAACACAAGTCAAGTCACTTTCAAGACCTGTACATAGACAGCCATTGGCCCTACTCCAGAAGATAATTACAAGGTCAAAGAATGATCTTATGTTCATTTCAAACTTAAAATTTAGGAAACAATCTATTTCTTGCTGAACTATAAACTACACATGAAACATTACTCAATGGAATATTCTCTTAATATAAATTAGATGCTTGAACAATTATTTAGTGCAATGAAATCCAGATGCTTGTGTTTTAAAGAAATAAGCAGTGCAAAACCAAAGAGATCTTTTTAAAAAATGAATTTGGAATGAGCTAAAGCTCTCTAGTCTAACTATCTTCAAGCAGACACACATGGAACTCTAAAAGAACCTCACATTTCCTATCTAAAACAGGTAGAATTCCAAATGAAAGGAATCTAGAAAAGACTGCAATGAGAAAAGGGGGATATTAAATCAAAACACTTTCTCATCATCATGGGGAAGCCAAGGGAGTCTGGCCACATCATTTGAATGCAATGGCTATTGGACTAATTCTTTGCTTCTTCCTGAAGATAAGATGATGGGGAAGTGCTTTTCAGGATAATAATAAAAGCATTCTTTATTTTTAAATAAAAATATTTTTAAAGTTTCAGAATGTAAGAGGCTGTTGTTGAAGAGGAGATTGCTGGAGACGTCTGAAAATTGGTAAATAAGAAGGGAAGGTCAGGAAAAAATCTTCATGGGAATTTCCTGATAGTTGAGTTTATTTGGGATTTGACATGGTGAGGATGGGAAAGAGGGGAAAGAATAAATTCAGAAATTTTTATTTTTTGGAATGAGCCCTTTTCTTCCTCTTGTAAGCCAAGTCTTCAAGCAGAGAAAGGGAGTTTAGTGAAAAAGTAAGCCAACACAATACCTTTGTGAAATAAATTAGATGATTCTCAATATCACCGAAAAACTGAGAAATGTAAATAGTAAGGAATTCTCACATGCAGACTTTCATAACATTCAATTAACTGCATGAGAAAGGAAGTAATAACAGACTATTTATTCTTTCTTACCTAAAAAAAAAAACCCAACAAACAATGGGGACAAATTTTAGATTCAATTTGTGAGAAAAATAAGAAATAAAAAATTATAATTTAACAGGTATAATTATTGATCAAATTAAAGAATTTTACTGAAAATTAATTTCAAAATCCACAAAGGATACATGAGTGCACATTCTCCTTTTTGTCAAACTTTTTCAAAATGCAGAAATATCAAAATATGCAAAGCAATTGTGTATTTGAAATGCTAAATATCCAGCTAAGTAAGTCTAAGATACTTCTATTCTTCAATCTGCTTTGTTATGCATCTCCTAAAACTCTTAAAGAAAGAAAAAATAACCTACATACATTTCATGTAAACCCTGTCAATTAATCATGAATAATCCAGGATAGGAGTAAAACCAATAAAATTTTGAGGTTCCCTTATTTTAATTACTTTTACTTTCCCCCAGTAAATCCTTTTAGTAAATTCAATTATAGTCTGTTTCTTACCTTGCAAGAAAAAAAACTTGTCCATGATCATTTCTTACTCTACTTCTTAGATTCCAAATATACAAGACCCTATAGGAAACCTAGTGTTACACATTGAGAAGACTTTGCTGTTTTCAATGTTCTTTCATCAGTATGAATCCAGAACTTCATTTTTTGGTTGTGGCCAGCCAAAAGCAATTCTAGGTTGGCCATACTTCCATGGACCTCTTATCTTAGACTGTCCAGGTGAGTTGTGGTCCTCGTACATAGTGAACCAGAATCAACTTTGCATCCACAAACCATCCACCTAACTCCTTACTTGCCTACCTCTGCTCTACCAGGACTCAAGCCTTTCTGAGAGTCTTCTCTAGAAAGTGAAGAACATTAATACCCTCCTTGTTTCAATGATTCCTTCCTTTCCTTGATGAGGGAACCAAAATTTTGCTGAGTACAGGGGCAAAGGTCTGCCTTCCCCAATATCACACAGCAATGTTTTCTTCTCCATAGGATGCATGCTTTCATTTTATTTAAACAGAAAACACTGAATTCTTCTCAGCTCCATGGTTTGCACTTGATGTTTCACACATAGAAAATCTTAGCACTTAGACTTTTGATATTCAAATTTTTTCTCTCTAAATTATAAGAGGCATTCCTCTCCAGAAATGTTTGCTAAACTTAAAAACTCATTTTTCAATATATATGTTTCATTTATAAGTGTTTAAAGGTCTGTTTGAAATGCATTTGACTTCTCCCCCTTATAGTCTTCTAATCTTTCCCCAGGGCAAATAAAGCCCCTTAGAACAATGTAGAATAACAATAACAATTTTAAAACAAGGAGAAGCATTAGATTGTTGACCACAAATCTTCTACCCAGAGTACAATTCACTCGAAATTCAGGTATCATTTACTTGTTCTATGGAACCTTTAAGAAAAGAGATCCTGTCATAAGCTCCCAGCACCAGAATAGAAAGTTCTGTTTTTAAAAGCAGAGCTATCCAACCATGCATAAGTCTGTATTAGAATGGAGCTTGAATTTTTCTTGCTGGAGGTTAGTCCTGTCTGTTAGCAGCATCTCCATCTGACATATAAGAGAAAGTTTCCCCTCTTCATGGTGGGAGAGAGAGCCTTTCCCGTTTTTTTAACACAGGCCTAGCTCCTCACAGTGAGCAATCCATCCACTGGTTTGACAGAAATTCATTATTTTTTCTAAAAATAAAAATTAAAGCAGTAACCAAAAGACTGTTAAAACACATGGCCTCTAATCAGTGGTTCTCCCAAACAACACAGCAAAAAATATAGTATGAGGAAGAAAACTACAGGGACCAGGGGTGTAATGGGCATGGTAGGGAAAATGGAGAAGTTGGGGATTAGAGTGAAGACAGCTTACTTTGAAAATATTTGAGTCTGTCAGATAACATATTCAATAAGAGCTGTGGGAAAAAAAAGCATCCTCCATTCATGCTTTTATTCTAGAAACATTCTTTAGACTAGGTACACACCATTACACAAATACCTGTAGAGCCAGATGAGTATTCTGACATTTGATAGAATGGCTGACTTTTCAGAATTGTTGCTTAGGCCTGCATATTAAGAAAGAATTTATTTTCTTGAAAAAGAGACTCAGTGTAGAAATCACTAACATTAGATAGATACAATGCCCACCTACCCTTTCCTCCATTGCTTTTCTCTGGGGTGCAGGGCAAACCCACAGTGGACAGTTTTATTCCATGCATCCTACTGTCCTGACTTAACTTGGATAATTGTCAAGTATGCCAGGAGCCATCTAGGAGAAGCTAAAAACTAGCAGGAGATTTTTTTTAATGGTTCCACCATAGACTGTCAAAGCTAATGATAGATTTTCTTCTCTAGGCAAGGCCAAGAAAATTTTCTTTTTAGAAAAGACTCCTGCTATTTTGCTTTTCTAGTTATTATTAAATATATATAACAGTTACTAGGTATTTTTGAGCAGATCTCTGCAGGACAATAAAAACGCACTGTCTTGAAATGATTTTATATACACAAATAGATGGTCTTTTAATTCTTAATGATGATACTATACAAATTACTAAAACTATATTAATAAATATTAAGATCTTTTACAATAGGTCTGCTATTAAATCCTTTCTGATATTCAAACTGCTTTGAAAATTCAAGTATTATGAGTTAATTGCTTCTGAGCTAGCAAGAAGGCATGTACAAATTAGAGCACATTGCAGGAGATTGTAAAACAATTAAACAAAGGTCATAGAAATGGAACTAAGGATTTACTATAGGTGCAAGGACAGAAAATAAAATATTGATTAGATTTATATATATAAAACATCAATAATAACTTAGTTATGGTCTTTAACTGTCCAATAACCTGCAGAGCTAATGAAAATGCTGAATGTTTAGTCAAATAATTACTTCTTTTTTTAAATGTTTAGTTTTTATTTGTTTTCTTAATTGAAAAAATTTATTCTAAAAAACAAAGATAAATGTACAGATTGTAAGCATTTTTCATAAAAAGTTTATGAATACATTTTTGTCAGTACTTGTTTTTTTAAAGGTTTGATAGTGTGCATTAAGATCTTACTAGTTACAATGAGTATAAAGTAAATGTAAAACAAGTTGTAACCTGGAATTAGTCAAAGTTTACTTGGGGTGTAAAGATTAAGCACAATGGTTTTTCATTTTCTTTTTTTCTTTTTTTTGCTTGAACTTCATATAGTCTGTGGGTTGTTTCTGGGGTGTTCAGAGATTTTTGGGGTTAGTATCCAATAATCAGTGACTGCATATTATGTCTGTTCTTTTCTGGCTGGCTTATCTCACTCAGGATGATATTCTCTAGATGCATCCATTTTCTTAAAAATTTTATAAAGTCATTGTTTCTGATAGCTGAGTAGTACTCCATTGTGTAAATATACCACAATTTTTGTATCCATTCATCTACTGAAGCACACCTGGGTACTTTCCAGCTTCTGGCTATTATAAATAGGGCTGTTATGAACATTGTGGTGCATGTGTCTTTGTTGTATGTTGGAGCGTCTCTGGGGTATATGCCCAGAAGTGGAATAACTGGGTCTTTAGGTAGTACTATGTCCAATTTTCTGAGGAATCGCCAGACTGATTTCCATAGTGGTTGTACCAGTTTACAACCCCACCAACAGTGGAGAAGTGTTACTGTTTTTTTGGATCCTCGCCAGCATCTGCTGTCATCTGAATTTTTGACCTTAGCCAATTTGACTGGTGTGAGGTGGAATCTCAGGGTTGTTTTGATTTGCATTTCCCTGATGGCTAATGATGTTGAGCACTTCCTTAGATGCTTCTCAGTCATTCGATATTCCTCAATTGAGAACTTTCTGTACCCCATAGTTTAATAAGGTGTTTTGATTCTCTGGTGTCTAGCTTCTTGAGTTCTTTGTGTATTTTGGATATTAGACCTCTTATCATATGTGGGATTGGTTAAGATCTTTTCCCAATCTGTTGGCTGACATTTTATTTCCTTTACAGTGTCCTTAGCCTTACAGGAACTTTGCAATCCCATTAAGTCCCATTTATTGATTCTTTATCTTAGAGCACAATCCATTGGTGTTCTGTTCAGGAAATTTTCTCCTGTGCCTATGTGTTCTAAGGTTTCCCCACTTTCTCTTGTAATAGTTCCAGTGTACCTGGTTTAATGTGGAGATCTTTGATCTACTTGCACTTGAGCTTTGTACAAGGAGATAAGAAAGGATCTATTTTCATTTTTCTGCATGCTGAGTGCCGGTTGAGCCAACATGATTTGTTGAAGAAGCTGTCCTTTTTCCATTGAATGTTTACAGCTCCTTTGTCAAAAATCAAGTGACTATATGTGTGTAAATTTATTTCTAGATCTTCTATTCTGTTCCATTAATCTACCTGCTTTTCTCTGTACCAGTACCATACAGTTTTTAACATAATTGCTTTGTAATATAGCTTGACGTCAGGGATAGTGATTCCCGAAGATGTTTTCTTGTTCTTGAGGATGGATTTCGCTTACTAGGTTTTTTGTTATTCCAGATGAATTTGCAAATTGACAGACCAGTACCATTTATTGAAGATGCTTTTTCCCTCTGTATGGTTTTGGCTTCCTTTCAAATAACAAGTGTCCATAGGTGTGTGTATTTATTTATGGATATTCTATTCTATTCCATTGATTGATCTGTCTGACTCTGTATCAGTACTATTGTGTTTCATCAGAATATCATTGCTCTGTACCACAGCTTACAGTCAAAGATGTTGATTCACCTCCAGATCTTCTTTTACTATTGAGAATAGTTTTTGCTAAACTTGAGTTTTTTAGTTTTCCATATGAAGGTTTGTTGCATTAAATAATAAAAGGTGCCACTACCGTTTTCTGTGTATCTTCTCACTCCACGCCTCAGCTCCTCCTCTACCACTTTAACTACTGTCTCCTAGGCAGATTTTTACCATGCCTGTCACAAACATTGTGTTCCACTTACTACTCCAATGTGGCCATAAGCCATGCTTGCCCAAAATACTCTGGCGGCTTGTGCTGTCTCTCTGCCAGCTAAAAACATTGCTAACATTTTCTGCTTTCCCTGAAACCTAATAAAATGAAAGCTTCAAAAATTTGTAATTTATCAATCATATTTATATGTTAAATTCTCAATCCACAATACATCCACACAATAAACTCACAACCAGTTGATGAAAACATAAACTGCTCACCTAGATAAGGTAAATTCCCCCATAGAAATCCATCTCTTAGGATATACATAAACTACCTATGACTACTCAGAGCTGCATGGATGGGGATAGGTCATCTTTGTCCTCCATTGTGCCTCACTTTCACTCCTTTCCTCTTTCTCTCTCCTTCTAAGACTTTCCCCCATTTACCCTTTCTTCTTGTTCAATGATAAGCTTCTCTTTATTCCGGACCTGCTGTCCTGCATAATGACATCATCATCAAGGTTTAAAATTACTCTTTGCATGTTTGTGATGAATTGTGTTGAAATTTTGATGGGGAGTGCATTGAATCTGTAGATTGCTTTTGGCAAGATGACCATTTTTACAATGTTACTCTTGCCAATCCATGAGCATAAGAGATCTTTATATCTTCTAAGGTCTTCTTTTATCTTTTTATTGAGGGACTTGGAGTGCTTGTCATACAAACCTTTTACTTGCTTGGCTAAATTCACACCAAGATATTTTGTTATTTGTGACTATTGTGACTATTTGTTGTTTATTTAATTTTATTCTTAGCTCATTTATTCTTTGTATAAAGGAAGGCTACTGATTTGTTCAAGTTAATTTTCTATCTTGTCACTTTGTTAAAGTTGTTTAGCAGCTGTAGGAATTCTCTGGTAGAATTTTTGAGCTCACTTATGTACACCATCACATCATCTGAAAATAGCAATTCCTTGACTTTTTCCTCTTGAACACCTTTGTTGTCTAATTTCTCCCTAAATTGTCTAGAACTTTGATTACTGTATTGAATAGATAGAAAGAAAGTGAACAGCTTTATCATACATGGGCTGCAACATGGCCCCCAGCACCTATGTAGCAGAAAATTGCCTTGTCTGGCCTCAGTGGGAAAGAATGACCCTGTAGACACTTGATGTTCTAGGGAAGGGGATAATGAAGATGTGTGTGTGTGTGTGTGTGTGTGTGTGTGTGTGTGTGTGTGTGTGTATGTGTGTGTGTATGTATGAGGGGAGGTATGTAGGTAGGTGGGAGGGTGGGTTGGTGAGCATCCTCTCATAGGCAAAGGGGAGAGAGAATGGGGTGAAGAACTCTGGAATGGGGGATCCGAAAGGGGGTAACATTTAGAATATAAATAAATAATTTATTAATAAAAACAAGGCACATATATACAAAAAGAACAGGTTTCTGAGATATAATAATCAAACATTACAAAATTAATATAATAAGACAAAAATCCTCACATCAAAGTTTGATAAAGCAAATACTAGAAGGAAGGGAACGCATAAAGAAATCACAAGAATTAGGGACAAACTCACTCACATATTCAGGAGTTATTTAATATTTAGTAAAAATACTAAATTAAAAGCATATATGCTGTTATAAACCTAGTATAGTCCCATGTATGTATGCCCTGTTCTTGCAATTTCAGTCTCTGTGAGTTCATGAGCTTTGCTCAATTTCTGTGGTAGGCCTTGTTCTCCTGGTGTCTTCCATTTTCTCTGGCTCTTATTCTTTTTCTGCTTCCACTTCTCTGGGGTTCTTAGAGCTCTTAGGGGAAGGATTTGATAAAAACATCCTATTTAGAGTCCAGTATTCTGATTTCTAGGTACCTCTTTGCAATGTCTGACTGTAAAAGAAATTTGATAGAAACACAATCATTTAGAGCTGGGTGTTTCAAGTTCTGTCTCTAACTCTTTATCTCTGCTTCGCTATGTTTTTCTTTGTTTCTGCCTGTCTCTGTCTCTGCCTTTGTCTCTGTCTCTCATCTATATTTAATTTTATTGGTTATTTTATTTATTTCAAATGTTATCCCCATTCCCAGTTTTCCTCCACCACAAGTCCAGACCCCTATGCCCTCTACCATCTTCCTGCCTCAATAAGAATGCTTCTCTACCCACCTACCCACTCATGCTTCAGTGCCCTAGCATTCCCCTACCATGGGTTATCAAGTTTCCACATGAAAAAGAGGCCCTTTCAGTGATTCCAGATAAGGAAATCCTCTGCTATATATTCAGCAGGATACAAGGGTCACCCCACTCTGTGTACTTTTCGGTCGGTGCTTTAGTGCATGGGAGCATGGGAGGTGGTCTGGTTGGTTGGTATTATTCTTCTTATGGAGTTGCAAACCTCTTAAGCGCCTATAGTCCTTACCCTAACTTCTCCACTGGGATCCCTGTGCTCAGTCTGATGTTTGGCCATGTACATTTGCATCTGTATTGGTCCTACTCTGGCAGACGTTCAGGGGACAGCTATACTGGGCTCCTGTCAATAAGTGCTTTTCATCATTAGCAGTAGTGTCAGAATTTGATGTCTGCAGATGGGATGGATCCTGATATGCAATAGTCTCTGGATGGCCTTTCCTTCAGTTTCTGCTCTGCTCTTTGTCCCTGCATGTTCTTTTGACAGGAGATATTCTGGACTAATATTTTTGACGTGGTTGGGTAGCCTTATCCCTCAACCGGGAGCTGTGCCTATCTTCTGGATATGGTCTATACAGGTTCTCTCTCCCCTTTGTTGGGTATTTTGGCTAATGTCCTCCCTGTTATATCCTGGGAACCTCTTGGGTACATGAGAACCGCTAGACTGATTTCCAGATTGGTTGTGCTAGCTTGCAGTTCCACTAGCAACAGAGGAATGTGTGATGACTCTGTTTAACTCTTTATTGAAGTTTATTTCCCTATTCCAATTTGCCTTTAAATATTGACATTCCAATTGTTGTTTTTTTAGCATAGCATTTTTCCAATTTCATTTAACACACCTTTTAACACTTTAAACAGGAATTACTTACATTCTCAGAATCATAATATCTTTATAAAATTTTAATGCTATTAGATTTATGTACTCATTCAATTGGTCAACGTAATTAACTATCATAGCCTTTTAAATTTCAGTCATACACTAGAGGAAGTTACCTGTTAACCTTCTTCTTTTTTTTGGATTTCTCCCCTTTTTGTTGAAAATAGATTGTCTCATGCAATAAATATATCCTGATTATAGTTTTTTTCCCTGTGCTCCTCTAATTCCTCACCCTGTTCCTTTCATCCTGATCCACCCCCTTTGTCTCTTGTTACAAAAGAACAGACCTATAAGAGATAAAAGCTAAACATGACACAATAAAATATAATAAGGTAAGACAAAAATCCTCATACTAAAATTGGACATGTCAAACCAACAGAAAGAGCCCAAGAGAAGGCACAGAATCAGACCCATTCATTTGTATAATCAGCAGTCTTGCAAAAAAAAAAAAAATACTGAACTAAAACATATAATACACACAGAAAACCTAGTGCAGACCCTATGCTTTTAACTTCAGTCTCTGTGAATTCACATGAGCTTTGCTCATTGATTAAGAAGGCTTCTTCTGTGTCATCCATCTCCTCTAGCTCTCACACTTTTACTGCCCCTGCTTTCTTGTGGTTCCCTGAGCTCCAAGGGGAGGAATTTGGTGAAAATGTCCTATGTAGGGCTGCATACTCCAAGTTTAGCTCTCTCACTGAAATGTCTGACTGTAGGAATTTACATCAGTTTCCATCTGCTGTAGGAGGAAGCTTCTCTGATGATAGCTAAATAAAACACTAATCTATGAATGTAGCAGAATTCATAGATTTCATCATTACTGTTTTGAGGCCAGTATTATTTGATTTTACCTTTATATTTTTGAATACTTAATCTCTGGTTTGTTGTCAAACAAGGAATGTCAGATATGAGTTCCATAAAATGGAACAGGCCTTTGAGTCAAAAAAAAAAAAAAAAAAAAAAAAAACGGTTAGTTGTTTCCACAAACTTTATGCCACTATTGCCTTAAAATATTTTTCAGGCAGGACAACATTGTAGATCATAGGTTTTATCTAGGTTAGTGGATATGGTTCTCTTCATAGACTGCAGAGTACTTTCCTGTGCCAAAGACATATTCAATGACTTGTGTGGGTGTTGTCTTCATCAGTGGGGCCTTGCTGTCAGAATGCAACAAGGACAAGCAACTACTGTCTTACTAATAGCCTGGGTTGTTTACAAAAGATTCCTTTAACCAGCATCTCTATTGGAAATAACAAGTCCCTACACTGGAAGCTTCATTTGGTGAAAAGAAATGACCAACTGGAACTCCATCTCTCTCATTATTTTGAGATTTCATAAATTGGTACCAAACATTTCAGAGTCTACAGAGTGTAGCTTAGTTATTGATTAAACAGCTAAATCCACATATATGTGAATACACATATTTTACATCCTGAATCTAGGTTACCTACTTTGTCTTCATGTGAGGCACTGGGACTATCCCAAAAGCTATGGCCTGGGTGTGGGATATGTTCTTTTAGCTGGGCTGCCTTGTCTGGCCTCAGTGAGAAAGTCTGTGCCTAGCCTAGCAGATACTTGATGTTCCAGGGTGGGTGGACACACAGAGGGTTTCCACCCACTCAGAGAAGAAGAGGAAGGCAGAAGGTTTGTGAGAGGGAGTGACTTGGAAGGGGCAGTAAGTAGAATGCAAAGTAAATCAATTAAAACAAAAGAATGGCATTGGAATTCTGATGTGGATTAAATTGAATCTGCAGCTTGCTGGTGGTAGGATGAACATGGAAGATCTTTCCATCTTCTGATATTTTCTTCAATTTCTTTCTTCCAAGATTTGAAGTTTTTATCATGCAAGTCCTTTTTTCATGTTTTTTTAACAGCATCATTATTGTTTAATCTTTTTTTAATAGTCCAGTCATTTTACCCCTCCTTGTCTGCCCTCTGACTGTTCCTCATCCCATTCCTCCTCACCCTGTTTCCAAGGTGGTATTTCCACTCCTTCCACCCCCATCCCAATCCCTTCAAACCTCCCCAAGCACTGGAACCTCAAGTTCTCTTCTTTTGATATTTCTGCTGTGGGATTATTAATTGTTTTGTGATTTTGCGAGGATAATTAACCTCCTTGGGTAAGTAATTTTCTTCAAGTATGTCCAGTGAGAATGGATTTGTGAATAAACAATGTTTAAATTTAGTTTTATCATGGAATATTTGTTTTCTCCCATTTTGCTTGTATAGCAGTCTTGTCTGATATCTGTGTTCTCTTCGAGTCTACAAGATATCTGCCCAGGTTCTTCTGGCTTTTAGAAACTTTTGTGAAAAAATCAGGTGTAATTCTGCTAGGTCTGCTTTTTTATGGTACATGGACTCTTTTCCTTGCAGCTTTTAATACTGTTTCTATTTTCTGTTTATTTCATGTTTTAATTATTATATTTTGAAATTTTTTTTCTTTTCTAGTCCAATCTATTTAAAGTTCTCAAAGCTTTTTAATGTTTGTAGGCATCTCTTTCTTTAGGTTGGGGAAGTTTTCTTCTATGATTTTGTTGAAAATATCTTCTGGCCTTGGAGCTGGGAGTCTTTTATTCTTAGTATTCTTAGGTTTGGTCTTTATAGTGCCCCAGATTTCTTGGATATTCTGTTGTCAGGAACTTTTTAGATTTAACATTTTCATTGACTGACATACCAGTTTCTTCAATTATGTCTCCTATGCCTGAGATTCTCTTTTTATCTCTTGTCTTCTGTTGGTGATACTTGTGTCTCTAATTCCTCTTCTCTTTCTATGTCTTCCATCTCCAGGCTGCCCTTAGTTTGTGTTTTCTTTATTATTTATATTTCCATTTTCATGTCTTGAACTGTTTTATTATTAATTTTATTCACCTGCTTGATTGTATTTTCCTATATTTCTTTAAGAGATGTATTCATTTCTTCTTTAAGGGCCTCTATTATAGTTATAAGATTGAATTTAAGGTTATCTTTTCATGCTTCAGCTGTGTTAGCGCATCCAGGGCTTGTTGTAATAAGATAGCTGGACTCTGGTGATGCCATTTGTGTTTTTATGGTGGCCTTTAGCCATCTGGTTGCCCCTAATTTTGGCTGGATATACCTGATGCTGAAAGGATTCCTCCAGGCAGAACTGTAGGTCTGGAAGTGGAGGTCAGGGGATAGTCTATAGTTCATCTCTGCTGGCTTTGTCCCAGATGAACCCATCAGGTAGGGGATTGGTGGGGATGAGTCTAACCTGAACTTTCCTGGGGCTCTGCAGGCCTCCTGGGGGAGTCAGGAGATGGAGCTCAAGGGATAGTCTGCAGCTCAGCTCTGCTGGCTATGCCACAAGTGAACCCTAAGTTTGGGTTTTCATCATCTAACTGTACTTCCATCTTCAAGTCTTGAGCAGTTTTATTCATTTCCTCAAACTGTTTTTATTTTCCTGTATTTCTAAAAATGATTTATTCAGTTCCTCTTTAAGGGTCTCTATCATTTTCATAGACATTTTGAGTTTGTTTGGTTTTGTTTGTTTGTTTGTTTTGGCTATAGTTTTGTTTTCTGTGGTAGTCTTTATCATGTCTTGGCTATTATTGATTATATTTAACAGACATCTAGGCATTTGGAAATAAGATGATATGTCTGTGTGATGATATTTGGGTTTGTTGCTATTGGACAGGTATTTTGCTCTTTGGTTTCTGCTGCCTCCCTGGACATCAGGACAGTATTATGTCTCTGTGCTGCCTGTTAGAAATCTTTTCATGTATCTCTTTTCCTGGACTGCTTAGATAGTATGTTCCCAGCTTGCTGGTGTAGAAAACTTTGAAAATAGTATGAGTTAAAGGAAGAAAGGTTGGAGGACAAGATCTTTATGTTCCACTGGGAGTCATATCTGAGGGAAAAGGAGACTGCAAAAAGTTTTCTACTACGGAGCTGGGTATGAGACTTGGGGTATTGGATCTGGAGAACCAAAAGGAGAGTGTGGATCCACTATGGGTCCAGACGATTCCTTGGCAAGAGTGGCCTTTGTGGAGGCAAGAGAGTCCTTACTGGTTCGTGGCTATGAAAAAGCAAAGAATTGAAAGAGAGAGGTAAGGAGGGAAGATCTGTGGGATACACAATGTGAAGAGGGGAAGAGAAGGCTACCACAGTTGTTCTCATACGCAACTAAAGATGAGGCTGAAGGGTTGGATCTGGGGGAACAAATAAGAAGAGAGCAACATTCCTTTATGTAAACAATTCTACAACATCTCTAAGGCAAGGATATGTTGACTTAGTAACAGGAACTATGGCATTCTTTAGGAGTCAAATATTTAGAAAATAAAGCTATAAATAAATACGTTCGTCTGACATTCAGCTCTCTGTGCTCTTTCAGGAACTGTCATTTGTTGTTTTTAGTCTTTGGTCAAAAGAACCTAAAAACTGAGCAGAGCATCTGCAAGCTACATATGCACTTACACATGAAAGAAAGGGTGAAAATATTTTAACCCTCACAATGTTTGAAACCTAATTAACTTAATCTTTATAAATAGGATATTGTCCCTACTACTGCCTGCCAGGGAGTACAATAAAATCCCTACTACAAGAAGATAATGTGATCCAGAGCTTCAATTTGTCTTTTGAATTTATTTATATACCACAGGAGTAAGCAACTATGATCTGCCAGCTGATGTGACCACCATCTGTTTTTGTACAGACTGCAAGATGTAGAAGAGTGTAGAATTTGAAATCAATTAAAAATAAACAAACAGAAGATATTTTGTAAAGCAAAATGTGTATGATATTTTAATTTTATTAGTTTTGGATGACTACCACATGCTTCAATTTATATATATTATACATACACACACACACACACACACACACACACACACACACACACACACACACACACACACATATATATATATATATATATATATATATATATATATATATATATTCATTGCTGCAATACTTTTGCAAAATTTAGTGCAACAGATATTATGGCTCAATACCTTAAATTACAAAACCATTTGGCTCTCATAGACTACTGGTAGACTGTTCCAAATGCAAACATCAGAGAAAAAGAACAAAGTGCTAAAGTTTAAGTAGAGGACAAAGCAACAGTGGAAAGAGACCAATAACATTTACTCAACGAGATTAACAAGATACAGCTTTAAGATGACTTTAATTGCTGAAAATCCTCCCAAAGAAGACCTACAATGAGTATCACCTCTGTATAAAGCATTGCCCTGTGCTGTGGACAGAACTGGACTTGCCTTTTCCTAATGTAATGCAGCCAAAATGATAAGATGTCACCCCATGCTAAAATGTATTACATGAAGATGTGTCTTATTATTACACATTGTATATGTGCAAACAGTGACATGAACAGTTACAGTAATTTTTAGATAGTTAAAGAATCAGTTGGAGTAAGAGGTAATTTTTTTGGTGACTTTGAAGAAATAAGGTGTTATGTTTTAGCAGCACCTGTAAGAGAACAATGAGCAAAACACCTACTAATTTCTAGAAATCGAACACCCACAACTGGCTACCAGAGAAAAAAAATTAACTCCAGTCTTTTAATCAAAAGTAACTTTCAAAAGACTCATACCACTCTGACACAACAGCTCCATTCTATTAAATATTTTGCAGGTTCCTGAAACTTTGAGGAGTTCACCACCTGGTGCCCAGGTACCTGATTAAGGAAACTGAAGTCAAAACTCTGTTATCTTAAGGTACTGAGCTTGATATGCAGCAATAGAAAAGTACTCAATTCAGTATTGGATGTGAGAAAATATAGCAATAGCTGAATGTTTGAAACTGTTGATGGGAAGTAAAAATGAAAGGGAGGACACTTTCAAATTGCTAAAAGAAAATAACTGCTATCTGCTATTTCCAACTCAGTAAAATATCTATAAAAAGAAATAAGGTTTAGTTACTAAATTTGTGTCGTGTCGCTGTATTCAACTTCGATCAAGTCAGTAATGAGAATGCTCCTATCTGGAAATTCGCTATATTTCACAACCATGGCAAGTCTTTATCTCTGAGTGATTGGGATTAAGTGTCTGCCTCTTCAACAGCCAGCATCAGAAAGAGTGACATGGATGATGCAATTTTAGTTCTATATTCTGTGTTTTTCTTCCTAGACCTGTATGGATTTCAAGATTTTATTTTTAAAACAGGAATAATAATAACAATCCCATCCTCTTCCTTGGCTCTTCTTGATATTAAGGCAAAGGCTGTATCTAGAAGTGCTTTTGGAAATACAGGTTTATTGACATTTCAGAACTGACACTGTGGAGATATACAATGACTGTTTTCCTGTCCCTGCCATAGAGATAGGTGGTCTGATAGAAAGAGCTATAGAAGACACACAAATAGTTGTGACAATGAGGCAGGAAGCGAGGAGATGGCTTTAGATTTCCCATACTCTAAGTTAACTAATGCCATGGAGAAAAATGTCCAGAAAAAAGACTTACAAATATGCATAAAACCTAAAGCACTATTTCGCCCTCTAGGAATGTTCTGGATGCAAATACAGAGGACATCCTGCAATATATTTTTTGTCTCTTTCCTTTTTTATTCTTCCTCCTCTTCCTTCATTTTTATCCCATCTTCCAAAATGTATCCCCATTTAAATTCAAATTTATATAGAAAATCTATTATTAATATCCCTCACTTTTTCTTTCTTTCCATTTTTTTTTTCATTTCAGAGACATAAGACGCAAGTCCCTAGAGAATAGCCTTTCTCATGGGTTCACATAAATAGGCATATGAATGAAGAAAAATGCACAAGTCACTTCTGGAACTGTCACATGATCTGTTTCAGGGCCCTGTCTTCAGACCATAATCACCAAGGGCACGTTCCTCCACAGTATCCCCTACACTGTATCCATGTATTACTCAGTGGGCTACAGCACAAGTAGGGTCTGAGACCAGATACTTGTCAATGCAAGCCTTAATCATCTTTAGACATATCTCCTGAGAATTTTTAGAATTTTGAGGATTTTAATTCATGTTTGTGTCATCTGCATTGCTGTACGACATGTAGAGAATGAAAGTATGGAAGTCCAAATTGCTTGTATCTGTGAGGTCAGAATATGTGATCCACCGCTCTCTAAGAAATAGTTCTCTCTAGATAACAAAAGTTAAAGCCAGGTTGTATTTAAGGTCCCTTTCATCCCTAAATTTGTGTCACTCTTTATTTTGCAACCATGCCACCATATCATGATTATCTAAGCATAGAGTCTCAGAAGGGATTCCTCATCCAGGGTTGATGGATTTCTTTTCATGATATATCACTGGGCAACTTGGGTGTTTCATTTCACTTGTCAGTGTATCTAAATTTCAGGTGTTTCACACTGTCCAATTTTTCATTTCTGCATTTTCCTTGATTATCACTCATTTCTATTCCAAAAAAATATTTAAATGCAGAGATAGGACTTTATTATTTCATGTTCCCTAAATTATAACACTTATAAGAGAGTTGTTTTGATTTGATACCTCATGAATACTTTCATCTACCTATATTAAAGAATGAGTATGTTCTACATATGAATAAAATTTACACCCATACACGTATCTATTGGCCTCCTCTGCCACCTCTCATATATAACAAATTGTTCCTTGCCAAGACCATAAAGCAACATTAGCTTCCCAAAATAGATCACTATAAATTCTCATGAGCTTCCAATAGCTAATTGAAGGTTTTCTGTAAATCAAGTCATCAGCTCTCTGCTTGCGGCCATTGGAAGAAAAAGTATATAGTCAGCATCCAGAATGGAGGCAAAGATCTCATCTACCTGGTGAGTATTTTTTGTACTTGTGCCCTTAGAGAAAGGCTTCTGCAATCACCAGTAACTCTTACTAAGTAGGAAATGAAGAGAAAGGAAACACTTTGTAGAACGAACAGGTGAAGCTTCCTGATAGGCACTGGAAAGGCAGCCAGAAGCACAGGACAACTGATGATCTCGAGACCCAAGCTGTCTTCTTAGCCCATGTTCCCACCTGGTGATTCATCAACTGCCACAACATTCCTACTCTAAAGCTGAGGTCTAATGATTTACACACACACACACACACACACACACACACACACACACACACACCACATATTAAAATATGTGTTCTTTCTGTCTTAAACACTGGAAAGTTATAGGGTTATAGGCACACCTTCAGTGATTTTTGACAGAGCATTATGGTTAAAGATAGTTTACGGGAGTGTAGAGGCATCAAACTGCACAGAAAATAAAACTTTCTATGAAGAGTCTTAAGAAGAAGAAAAAAAGATTTCTGAATTCTAATAAAAAATATCCGATTTTAAAAACAAGTTTTAAGGAGATAATACTGTGTTACTGACAACTAAACTGAGTCAAAGGGAATGTATCTCAGTAGTCATGACAGAATCATTCTTTAAAGTATATCTACAATATATAATAGCTAAAATTTTGAGCAAAGTTGTGAGCAAATCACTGGTCTAGAAATGAAATTCTAAAAAGATAATAGTTTAGAGATACCAGGAAATGGACTGAGACCATAGTCTTGAGGGCATCACCTTCATTGCTTCATAAAACAGGTGGTATTACATTCACTAGACTTAGGCTTAACAGCTTTGAACCAAGATTGCCAGAACTGCAGAGCAAACATTTTGAAGTATATTTTGATCACTGTCACTAACAAAAACGCACTATTAATCCTGGAGATAAAGACCCTAAAGTAAAGGTATCTTCATTCCTCATCAAACTCCATGTGCTATTTTGGAGGAATGTATGTGAAACATAAGTTATTTAAATTAAAATACTTATTCATTTCCACAAACTGTCTCACTCTTCACCATCTCACAGATATAATGACACGTTCACAAGAGATCCATTCCTCTGTAGAATCATAGGACAGAATCAGATGCATTCTGGATGTCACAGAAACTGACCCGCGGAGTATGTTTGTTTTACGGTATAGATAATGAGTACAGAGCACAAACATGAAAGAGACAACTCTTCTTCATATCAGACATTTATTATCTCCTTTTGTGATGGATAAAAAAAACTGCTACGTGTTGTATTGAACTCTAATTAAAGTCGGGTTCCAAGACAGCTTTTAATATTAAAGGAAAAATATTTGGGAATAACCTACACAGTTTTAGTGACATTTTGAGCTTCTGTTTATTAATAATTACTTATAAGTTATGGTCAAATTGCTTACATTTAAAACACCTGTGTTTATTCTAGAGTTGAGGCTTAACCAAAAGAAGAATCTCTGCATCTACTAAACTTCTTTCGATCTATCCCCCCTTACTCCCTTGTTAAAAGTTAAAAACAAAAATGAATAAATCATCAACTACGGAAAACTAATGTCCAAAATCTATAAAGAACTCAAGAAACTCGACATCAAAGTAAATAAACAAACAAGCAATTCAATTAAAATCTGAGGCACATTTCTAAATAGAAAATTTCCAAAGCTAACTCCCAAATAGCCATAAAACACTTCAAGAAATGTTTAACAACCATAGCCACAGGGGAAATTTTCCTGAACAGAACACCAATGGCTGATACTCTAATATCTAGAATGGATAAATGAGATCTCATAATATTGCAAAGCTTCAATGAGGCAAAGGACATTGTCATTAAGACAAAACAGCAACCAACAAATTGGAAAAATATCTTTATCAATCTTACATCTGATAGAAAGTTTTATCCAGTATATAAAAAGAACTCAAGAAATTAGACTCCAGAGAATCAAATAACCCTATTTAAAAATGGAGTGCATAACTAAACAAAAAATTCTCAACTGAGGAATATAGAATGTCAGTGAAGCACCTAAAGAAATGCTCAACATCCTTAGTGATCGGGGAAATAAATGCAAAACAAAGCAACCCTGCAATTCTACCTCACATCAGTCAGAATGGTTAAGATCAAAAACTCAGGTGAAAACAGATGCTGGAAAGGATGTGGAGAAAGACAAACACTCCTCCAATTTTAGTGGGATTGCAAGCTGGTACGACCACTCTAGAAATCAATCTGGTGGTTTCTCAGAAAATTGAACATAGAACTACCTGAGGACCCAGCTATACCACTCCTGGCCAACCCCCCCCCCCCCAAAAAAAAAATCTCCAACATCTAACAAGGACACATGCTTCACTATGTTCATAGAAGCTTTATTTATAATAGCAAGAAGCTGAAAAGTAATCAAATGTCCTTCAACAGAGTAATGAATACAGAAAATGTGGTACATTTACACAATGGAATCCTACTCAATTTTAAAAACAATGACTTCATAAAATTCACAGTCAAGTGGACAGAGTTAGAAAATATCCTGAGTGAGGACACCCAGTCATAAAAGACACATATGGTATGTACTTACTGATAACTAGAAATTAGCCCAAAAGCTAAGAATACTCAGAATACAATTCATAGATGATCACATGAAGCTTAAGAAGAAGAAAATTCAAAGTGTGTATGCTTCAGGCCTTCTTAGAAGGGGTAACAAAATACGCAAGGGAGGAAATATAAAGACAAAGTGTGCAGCATAGACTGAAGGAAAGGTCACCCAGATACCTGGGGATCCATCCTGTATACAAACATCATACCCAGACACTATGTCCAATGCCAAGAAGTGCTTGTTGACAGGAGCCTGACATAGCTGTCCCCTGAGAGAATTTTTCAGAGCCTGACAAATACAGATATGGATGCTCTCAGCCAACCACTGGACTGAACGTGGGGATCCCAATGAAGAAGTTAAAGAAAGAACTGAAGGAGATGAAGGGGTTGCAAATCCTATGGGAAGGACAACAATTTTAACCAACCAGAACCCCCAGAGGTCCCAGGGATTAAATCACCAACCAAAGAGTACACATGGATGGACCCATGACTTCAGCCACATATATAGCAAAGAATGGTCTTGTCAGATATTATTGGGCAGAGAGGCCTTTGGTCCTGTAAAGGCTGGATGCCCCAGTGTAGGGGAATTTTAAGGCAGGAAGGTGAGAGTGGTAGGGTGGGTGGTTGAGCACCCTCATAGCAGCAGGGGGAGGAAGGATGAAATAGGATTTTTTCAGAAAGGAAACTGGGACAGGGGATAATATTTGACATATAAATAAATAAATATACAATAAAAAAAGAAAAAAGAGGATATAGGAATAAAAATATTAAAGGGTAGGTTATTAAATCTACTTTTAGTTTAAAAAGCATTAAGAAGCCAAATATCTTACATTTGGTATGTATTCTGTATATTGATATAAAATTAAAATTATATTTGCTACAACATACTGTATTGATGTTTCAAATTGTGCTTTAGGTATTATACCCATGTTACTAATTTAAAATGCAATGCTAGGCTTTGCTACCTGGAACAGGAGAGGCCCATGGACACGGGCCTGGTGATACTGTGAGTAACTAAGGCTCGGAAAGGGCTAGGTGGAGCACATGGAAAATGCACCTCTGCAGCCCACAGTGAGGCCGGACCTCTGGTATAAAACCTCGGGATCTGCCCAGAAAGCCCAGGCTCAGACTAGACACACAAGCCCACAGTAAGGTACAGGGCCTTGTCAATGGGAGTCAGGGTATTCCTGGGAAAGGCAGTGTTTGAAGTTCAACTCTACAGACCCTCTTACACCTGGACCAGAAGGGAGCCTGGAACATCAGCCCAGGGAGAGCACACTGGGAGTTCTCAGAGAGCAGAAAGTACTGGGCTATATGGAAAAGGGTCCGTTTTCACCTAGAGAAAGAGCTAGGTCCCTATCAGTAGTACTCAGGACCTGAGGGCACAGGGCTGAGCTACCAGAACAGCTTCACAAGAGCTCCCATACCTGAGCCCACAAAAACAGGGTTGAGACACTGCTACCAGAACTCACTGCTTACCCACTAAAAGTCGAACACTCAAAAACAGGTTTCTTTCTGAACCCATGGACCCTCAGGTTCATGGGAGAGATGGGTACAAATCACTGACAGTAAAACCATGTATAATCACAGACAACAAGATGGCAAGAGGAAAACAAAAGAACTTGAGAAATGGAAACTAAGATAACCTGACAACATCAGAACCCACCTCTCCCACCACAGCAAGCAGTGGATTGCCAAACACTACAGAAAAAGAAGACTCAAAACTAAAATCATACCTTAAGATGATGATGGAGATCTTTGAGAAGAGTGTGAAAAACTCCATTAAACAAGTACAGGAGGACAACCATAAACAAATAGAAGGTTTTAACGAAAAAACACAAAACTCACTCAAAGGACTCAAAGAACTACAGGAAAACACAAACAAAGAGATGAAGGAATTGAAAAGGGAAATAGAAACAATAAAGAAAACACAGAAAGAGACAACCCTGGAAATGGAAAACCTAAGAAAGAAATCAGGAGTCACAGGTGCAAGCATCTCCAACAGACAACAAGAGATAGAAAAGAGAATCTCAGGGGCCGAAGACAACATTGAAAACAGACAAAACACTCAGAGAAGAAGCAAAAACCAAAAAGCTCCTAACCCAAAACATCCAGGAGATCCAGGACACAATGAAAAGACCAAACCTAAGGATAAGAGGAATAGAAGACAGCAAAAAATATCAACCAAGAGGCACAGTAAATATCCTCACCAAAATCATAGAAAAAAACTTCCCTACCCTTAAGAATTAGAGGATTATAAGCATAAAAGAATCCTACAGAACTACAAATAGATTGGACCAGAGAAGAAATTCTTCCTGACACATAATAGGTAAAACGACAAGTATTTAAACAATGAAAGAATACTAAAAGCAGTAAGGGAAAAGATCATGTAACATATAAAAATTACACTGGACTTCTCAACAGAGACTATGAGAGCTAAAGGATCATGGACAGACATCATACAGACCCTAACAGAACACAAATGTAAACCCAGACTACTATACCCAACAAAGCTCTCAATCACCATAGATGGAGAGGCCAAGATATTTCAGGAAAACACTAAATTTACACAATATTACACAATATCTGACCACAAACTGAAACTGAGGAAATTCAAGAAATCATCAGATCCTACTACAAAAGCCTATACTCAACAAAACTGGAAAATGTGGAGGAAATGGATGAATTCCTAGACAGATACCAGATACCAAAGTTAAACCAGGACCAGGTAAACCATCTCAATAATCCCATTACATCTAAAGAAATAGAAGCAGTCATAAAAAACCTTCCAACCAAAAAAAAGGCCGAGGTCCAGATGGGTTCAGTGCAGAATTCTATAGGACATTTATTGATGACCTAATACCAACACTCTCCAAACGATTCCACAAAATAGAGTCAGATAGAACACTATCCAACTCATTTTTCAAAGCCACAATAATCCTCATTCCTAAACCACACAAAGACCCTACAAGGAAAAAGACTTCAGTCCATTCTCCCTTATGAACATTGATGCAAAAATACTCAACAAAATTCTTCAAACCAAATCCAAAAATACATCAAATGATCATTCATCATGTTTAAGTAGGCTTCATCCCTGGGATACTGGGATAGTTTAATATACAAAAATCCATCATCATAATCCACCATATAAACAAACTCAAAAAAAAAAAAAAAAAAAAAACTACATGGTCATCTCACTAGATGCTGAGAAAGCATTTGACAAAATTCAACACCACTTCATGTTAAAAGTCTCGGAAAGAACAGGATTCCAAGGCCCATAACTAAACATAATAAAAGCAATCTACACTAAACCAATAGCCAACATAAAACTTAATGGTAAGAAACTTGAAGCAATACCACTAAAATAAGGGACTAGACAAGACTGGCTACTCTCCCCCTACCTATTCAACATAGTACTGGAAGTCCTGGCTGGAGCAATTAGACAGCAAAAGAAAATGAAAGGGATACAAATCTGAGAGGAAGAAGTAAAAATATCACTATTTGCAGATGACATGATAGTATACTAAAGTGACCCCAAAAGTTCCACCAGAGAACTTTTATAGCTGATAAACAACTTCAGCAAAGTGGCTGGATATAAAATTAACTCAAACAAATCAGTAGCCTTTCTCTACTCAAAGGACAAATATGCTCAGAAAGAATGTAGGGAAAAGATACCCTTCACAATAGTCACAAACAAAATAAAATACCTTGGTGTGACTCCAACTCAGCAAGTGAAGGACTTGTATGACTAGAACATCAAATTTCTGAAGAAGAAAATTGAAGAACATCTCAGAAGATGGAAATATCTCTCATGCACATGGATTAGAAGGATCAACATTGTAAAAATGGCCATGTTAGCAAAAGCAACCTACAGATTCAATGTAATCCCTATCAAAATTCCATCTCAATTCTTTATAGAGCCTGAAAGAGAAATTTGCTAATTCATCTGAAATAACAAAAAACCTAAAATATCTAAATCTACCCTCAACAACAAGAAAAAATCTGTGGGAATCACCATTCCTGACCTCAAGCTATATTACAAAGCAATTGTTTTTAAAACCACATGTTACTGGTACAAAGATAGGTAGGTTGATCAATGAACCTGAATAGAAATCCAGAAATGAGCCCTCACACATATGGTCACTTGATGTTTGAAAAAGGAGCTGAAAACATTCAATGGAAAAAGGACAGCCTCTTCAACAAATCATGTTGGCTCAACTGGCACTCGGCATGGAGAAGAATGAAATCAACCTTTTCTGATCTCCTTGTACAAAGCTTAAGTGTAAGTGGATCAAAAATCTCCACAAAAAAATGAGACTAATTGAGATTGCAAAGCTTCTGTCAGGGTAAGTACACTGTCAAGAAAACAAAATGGCTGCCAACAGATTGGGAAAAGATCTTTACCAAGCCCACATTTTATAGAGGTCTATTATCCAATATATACAAAGAACTCAAGAAGTTAGACTCCGGAGAATCAGACAATCCTATTAAAAATGGGGTACAGAGCTAAACAAAAAAAATCTCAACTGAGGAATATTGAATGGCTGAAAAGCATCTAAGGAAGTGCTCAACATCCTTAGTCATCAGGAAAATGTGAATCAAAACAACCCTGAAATTCCACCTCACAATAGTCAGAATGGCTAAGATCAAAAACTCAGATGGCAGCACATGCTGTTAAGGATGCGGAGAAAGAGGAACACTCTTGTACTGTTGGTAGGGTTGTAAGCTGGTACAACCACTCTGGAAAGCAGCTTGGTGTTTTCTCAGAAAATCGGACATATTACTACCAGAAGATTCAGTTATCCCACTTCTGGACATATACGCCACAGATGCTCCAACATACAACAAAGATACATGCACCAAAATGTTCATAGCAATCCTATTTATAATAGCCAGAAGTTGGAAAGATCCCAGATGTGCTTCAGTAGATGAATGGATACAAAAATTGTGGTATATTTACACAATGGAGTACTATTCAGCTATTAGAAACAATGACTTTCTGAAATTACCAGGAAAATGGATGCACCTAGAGAATATCATCCTGAGTGAAGTAACCCAGTCACAAAAGAGCAGATGTAATATTCAGTCACTGAAAATTGAATTCTAGCCCCAGAAATCTCTGAATACCCATATGAAACTCAAGAATAACAAATGCCAAGTAGTGAAAGCCTCAGTCCTTCTTAGAAAAGAAAAATAAGTGTATAGCACACTCTCAGAGTGTGGTACACCTAGACCTTAATCATTAATAATCCAAGAACTAGGAATATAGCCTTGTGGCAATTTTTGGTATCCAAAGATCATTATGTTTAATTTATACATACCAAAAAAACTGTTTTCATGTTACATTCTCTTCTACATGTACTTTGTGCTTATGGTAACTAGTGGGATTTCAATGCATGCTATCAAACCTCTAAATTAATTGCCAAAATGCTTTTAAAAATCTGTACATGTATCTCTCTTCTTTCAATAAATTTGTAAGAAAAAACTGCAATGCTAGGACTTAGTCCTTTTTAGTTTCTCTTACAAATAGTTAAGTATAATTAAGAAAAGTAAGGTTTTAGTCAGTACTTTAGTACTTATAGCCATGTCAAGTACTAGTTTTGCTAATTGCAGAAATAATCTTTCTTTAGCCTCTTATAAATGATTTCAACATTAAACAGATAATAAATAGCTGGAAACAAGCAATACTTACCTATTCAGATATGCTATGAATAGATAGATGTTCTTCAAAAATCTCTTAAATCTATAGAATATAGTATTGTAAAGAATGTTTATTAACGTAAGGCTTTTCATAACAGTGAGACATGTCTAATCCAGGAAGCATCCCCACTTTACTACAAAGAAGATGGTGGGTATCAAAGCACCTACTTATAAAGTCTGCTTCAAATGTGGCATATTACCCACTGGGCAAGAAACTGTTGTTGCCTCAACTTCAAGACAACATGCTGTGGAAAAGAAGAACACAAAGGGAATCGACTGCCAAGCTTTGCCAAGAAAATGTATACAAGTCCTTCAATATTCCTGCTTCATAGAAAAATATGTTGGATACAGTTGGCCAGAAGGCCAAAAATGGATGCTCTACAACCTTACAGAGGAACCTTGCACGACTGTCCAGGTATCCGACAACCTCTGTGATTTCTATCGATTTGGCAGCTGCTTTCTCTGTACTTCTTGTTTACTCACATAATAGTTGTTCTTTTCTTGTCTCTGGTGGAGTTGAAGACTAGAGAGTTATCTTCTTATAATTTAGAATAATTTTTTTATGATTTGAGAAAATGATTTAAGGTTCAAGAAGATGTTTTTAGGTTGATAAATGCAAATTATTATAGGAAGTGAAGTGGATACAGAATTTTAGACTCACCAAGATAGGTTGAATAATAAAGTACTTAGTCCAAGATTGTTCAGTACATATGGGCTGAACATTATGAATGTAATTCTTTCCTGATACTTTTCATAATTGTATATAGTTTGTTATATCAGAGAAAGAATATATTATTAGACAAAAGTGAAAGATATTGGAGAGTCGCTTTTGTATGCAGTATGAGAATGTGTCTTTGTCTTTCATTTCCTGCCTAAGATACCTTCTGATTGGTGAAAATAAAAATTCTATGTCCTGTAGCAAAAGGCAGAATAGTAAGATGGATGTTTCAGACAGTCTGAAGAACTCTGGGCAAGTGTCAGGAGCAGGAAGATTCACCATTTAGATGCAGAGGAAGTTGAAAGTATGAAACTGAGGAAAGGTAACCAGCTATGTGACAGAACTTACATTAGTATAAGTGGAATTACTGGGTTATGAGATAGTTGGCAATAAGCCTGTCTTAAGGTCTAGGTACTCATTAATAAAACATAAGTCTCAATGTCATTATTTAAGCAAGGGTAGACATTGAAAGACCTACAGATACAGTCTCCTAATTCATAACTGGTTCTAAGCCATAGTACCATCAACCTGGGGAATCTGTGTAGAATTTGATTCTAAATTTGTAAGACCAAAGTTAACTTAAGCAACATATCTTTATGTATGCACTTAGATATAAATTCTGAGCTCAATGAAGCATCTCTAGAAGCCTGGAATATCTCTGGCAACTTACAGAGCTAGTTAACTGAAATGTAGTTGTGCCTGTAGAAATCATAGTAATGGCTGTTCCCTGAATACTATTGTGGGATATGTATGATGTAGCCATCAAGAGCTGCCTGAACCCATAGAAAGAGAAAGATCACAATGAGTCAAGAATCAAGTAGCACCAGGCACTTAGGAGATGTTTAGTGTATGGTTAAGAAAAAATAGCAATGGTAATTAGAGTTATTTGCTTGTAGAGCCTTTTGATACTATTTAATTGGTCACGATATGGTGAATGGAAAATGAGGGAAAATGGATCTTTGCATTGATAATAATAATAACTTTTAACCACTATTATCGGTAAATTCTCCCTTGAATTAAGATAATGAAGAAATATAATCTCTCAGCTAAATCATGCCCAACAGTGAGTTTTTATTCCCAGAATGCCTTGAATGGCTACATCATTTTGAATACTTCTCATACAACATTGATGCAGCACACATGTAATAAGTGATTTTTGTAGCTTTACCTAAATAGAACTAAATATATTCATCAAAGTGGCAGGTTTTAAAAAAATATACTTACTTTCAGAATATTACTGGTCAATGCTTCTGAAATGACACTTATCCATAGATAACAAGCAGATTTCTGCTTGAAGACTTTTGAATGTCACATTATGAAATGCAGTCTTGGCTCTAATGTTTTGTATAATAATCACTTTATGATGAATTCAGTGATTCACAATAATATTCTAGTTTATTTTCTCATTTCTAACTGTATCAAACAAGATAGAGTTTGGCAATGTATTGCAGTTACCACTTTAACCTGTTTCCTGAGATAGTCATGGCACTATCAGTTATGAGTGACATGCAGAATAAGAAAACCCTCTGGAATTAGTCCAATGTAAACAACCCTACTACTAACGTCTTAAGACAGTAAATTCTCTGTATTCCATACTAACATGTGTTTCAAGAATATATTTGAAGAAATCAGGGCCGCTTCTTTGTTTGAGAGCTCCACTCTGAGAATTGAAAAAGTCAATTATAATTTACCATATAACGAGTTAGGCACTATTCTATCAAGCTGCCCCAAGTGTCTCACGCTGTAACCCCTTCGAATTTCTATGAAAAACCACACTTTCCATAGATAATCACTTTCCGCAAACTGACTCTTGGGTCACTTCCTGATAAAGCATGGTCTCTGGACCATGTGTGTTAAGATTGCCATGATAGATTAGCTACTGGGGTCTCAACAATTCAGTGTTATCACTTTGTCTTCTGCCAGAGCTCTAGCTCCAAAGAAATCTCACTGCACAGCAGATATCATCTTCTCATTGTCTTTCCAAGTCCCAAACTGACAGTCTTCGTTTACATTATTATATTTCTTGTGCAAATTTACATATGATTGAATCATCACTTTGTAGAAGCTTTTCTAACTCAAAGTATTCCTGAAGTTGTGCAAAGCCTTGTGCACCCTCATTTCATGACCTCCAATATAATTTCTTTATCATCATCTTCTCACACATTTTGGGCTGTTTCATGTCTTGGAACCTGTTCCCATTAATTCCTCAATTCTTTTGCTCATCTTCTCTTCCCCTACCTTTAGTTTCCTTCCCAAGTTTCATCTAATTGCTGACATTTGGCTTTAATATTTCAGCTCAAATGTTCTAACTCAGCAAAACATTGAAAGACACATTCTGTACCCTACAATTCCTTCAAAATTTATTGCCTTTCTAGTGATACAATTGTGAATTTATTTATTTTTAATTTGCCTGCTTGTGCAGTCAGTGTATACACTGAATAACACCATCTCCTAAATCCTGCCCACAGTATACATCACAAGCCAAAAGTCTTAGGGAGATCACTGTCTGGATAAAGAGGTGAAAACCACCCCTGGTAATGGCATAAATGCAGTGGCTAGTGCAAATCAGTTTGTACAAGGGCTGCAGATGTCTAGAAAATGTTCCGTTTTAAAATTTGTACAAGTGTAGTGGTGGCTTAACTACAGCTTGCTATGATTCAGTGCTAGATATCTCTATGAAAGCAAACACTGTTACTGGTTTTGCGGCGATAGCATTCCTAGCTTGCATGTTGCCTGGCACTTGAGTGGATGCTCAGTAGAATGTTTATTCAACAAATGTGAAAAACAGCCTCAGATGCAGAATAACAGATAATGTCTTTGGCATTTTTATTCTGAGTTTCTTTTGTTAACAAAACATATTTCAGTTTCTAAGATACAGACTGTTCCTGGGAGGCAGTACCTGAAAACAAGGTGTTTCACTCTACTAATTGCCCAAATTCCTAACGAGGCCCCTGAGATGGGGCCTCACACTAGGTCTCTGGTGCCCTCTGTACCCAGGAACGATTCTCTAGGGAAGTCTTCAGAGTACCAGAATTGATAGACCTGTTTCTCTTTCTAGATAAACCCAGACAGCATTCTTAGATTTAGCATTTCCAGAGCTTCCTGCTCTGCAGAGAGAATTTCTGAGGCTAGCAGAGTCAACATTTTAGCCTGGAAATTGTCACTACATTATGAAACTTCTTCTGACACTCTGGAAATGCTTACCTGCTTGCCTTAGGAGTTTTAACTTCTTCCACTCTGGCTTCTTAAAGCATCCCATGCCAGGTCTTTCCTTTTGAAATTGCAGACACAGCAGCTCCTAAGAAAAGCTCTGTGATTTCCATTTCCAGTTTCCAAGTAAGTTTTTGTTGAAACAAAAAATAAATAAAAAGCAGAGGAGAATTGACTTTTAAATTTCTGATTTTCATCTACTTGACCATCTCTTGTGATGACTTTCTTGATATTAAAGTTTTAGACTTTCTTAATAACTTTCTCAGTGGCTATTTGAGACCTAAGTGAATTATATTATTCTCGTAGGTTTTATTTTAAATGATGGGAGACTCTGCTGAAAGTCAAGGCAAAGACTGTAAATAAGGCCACCATTATAGTATGCAAGTATGTATTTGTGAACCTATATACATATGAATGTTCAAATATATATACATTTGTATATATGCTGCATATACATGTTTGTGTGATGAGTCCAATGTGTTTATATATACACACACACAAATATATACACACAAGTGTGTGTGTGTGTGTGTGTGTGTGTGTGTGTGTGTTAAGTGAATATATACTGTTTTAGGGTTTCTTTGTACACTTAAAATTTGAAATAGTGGTCAATAAAACCCCGAACCTCTCGCTTCTTTCAGATATTGAAAGCTGTATTGCAGCTGTGTGAACCTCACCAAGTCTTTTACTGTGATACTTCACATAGAATATCCAAATCAACCACTAACAAAACAGTTTAATTTTTTATTTCAAGTTCTACAATATTTATATTTATAAAACTTTGTATTGCTTTACACTTCCTCCATGATATTTTCTTTAAAAGATAATAACCGTGATTCTTTCTGAAGGTATTCATTATATCTTTATATTAGTACAAATTAATTTTCTTAACTGTAAGTAAAAAACAGAAGAAGAAATTAAGAAACTGATTTATTTTACTATAAATTTTCTGATTCTAGTTTCAGATTGCCTTAACAGGAAAGAGTATGGTCCTTGTTTTCACATCAGACAGACATTAGGAAGACATTCTGTATCTCTATTCAGATAAATTAATATTCATCTTTATTAGTTATCTTTATCAATAACCTTAGACATTGTTGCAATTACTTTCTGGACTCAGCATCCTGTCCACCGTTCTCACACTTGAAACAAAAATTTTTATTTCATGATAGATTTTTCTGTACCAGCAGAAGTTTTGGAGCTGCAGTTCAGGATACACGAGTTTCAGAAGTAGCCCTTCAACTACAGTATCACAGTTGTTGTGATACTGACAACCCATTTGTCCTTTTTTGAAATTATTATGTCCTAAATGTGGATGAGGATCTAAAAGAGAGTCATGATCCATATACATGTGCCTTCTGAAGGAAAAGTGGTGAGTGAACACTTACATCTTTCTCTATTCTCTTCTTTGTGTGCATTCTCTCAGGCAGCCTTCTAGTGTCTCCACTTATGAGTGCTTCTTTATTACTATTTCCTGCCTATCTCTAAGTCAGCTCTTATTCCGCTGCAGCTTTACAAGCTATATATGTCTGCAGTGTCCCTAAAGGTAGGAAATCTATGCTCAAATTCTCACAGACCTGAAGTTCTGAAGTCTAGATATTTTCTTAATGACTGTGTTCTGGTTCTCGAGGCAGAGCTTCTGTGAACATCCAACAAAAATGATGACTCTCTTCCTGCAGACTATAAATAGTCAAAAACATTTCATCGTTCACATGTTTATGTAACAAGTACTTCTCAAAAGCTTAAAAGAAGCCAAATATCGGATTGGTTATGGATATCTGCAACTAATGATGTAATATCTCTGTATTCTAAGATCTCATTTGAACATCAGATTCTTAAAAGTGGGAATGGTGTATCTCTGACTCTTTCACCTTCTATTGGGTCTCTTTTCTGCCTACTGTGTTGGCTTGTCCAGTCATGATGTGAGGGCTTTGCCTTGACTGACTGTATCTTGTTTTGTCCTGTTTAGTTGCTGTCTCTTGCAGGCCTGCTTTTTTCCATAGAGGAAATGGAAGGGGAATGAATCTAGGAAAGAGGGGATATGGGAAAAAGGCAATCTGGGAGAAACTGTAGTCAGAATGTATTGTATGAGAGAAGAATTTATTCTCAAATTTAAAAAGAACACCAATAAATAAAAATCACATATTACAGGAGTGAACAAAGAATAAATAAAATGTAAGTGATAAACAATGAGAAGGACATATAAATGGAAAACAGTAGGAGACTAGCCTTAAGGAGATTATTTCCTAGTTCCCACCTATGATGTAATATGTGTACACTATTCTTTAGCACTCACTGCTTCCCTTTCTATGACCATATTACCCTGTGTTAGCACCACACCAACTCAATTATACTCTGATATCACCCTAAGTCCTCATGTGTGAAAGATAAATTCTCTCCTTTTCTTTGGCTGCTTCTGAGACTGATCTTGTGTATAAATATTAGTATTGTTAACCCAGCAAACATATACTTAAAAATAACCAACTAGAAACTTCTTTTAAGTGAGTTGGATTGACTCCATAGGTCAATTTGGTACTAGGTAAAACAGTGACAGATTGTCTTAGTATTAAGAAATATAACTTTATTTCAAACTTCTTTAGTATGATTCATTAAGATTTTGGAATTTTCCCATAAAAATCCTTATTCATGAATACTCAATATTTTTTGAAATGATGATAAATGATATATTTTCTAGATTTAAAAATTGGCATCAATTTGTTGAATACAGAAATAGTAAGTTTTATGCCAAAAGTATGCTTACCTGTTCTAATAATTCTGATAACTTATCAGCATCATCTTTTGAATTTTTTATGAATGCAGTGTGTAAGTTTAAAAGGCCCATATTATTACTTCTTTCTCAATTGTGGAAACTTTAATTTCTTTTTCTTACCTTTGGAGGATAGCTGGAATATCCAGTGTCATGTTGGATAAAAATAGAGAAAGCCAATACGCTTATCTTATTCTTAATTGTGAAGAAAACCCTTCAATATCTTAGTACCTAGTACGATGTTGGCTTTAGGACTGCTGCCTGTCTTTATCAGCTTAGAGAAAATATTTTATTCTCGCTTTCTACAGATTCTCCTCAAGTACAAATATTGAAAAAATTAAAAACCTGTGTTAATAGCAATTCAAATAATCAAATGACATTTTCCTTCTTAGACACATTTTTTTTTGGTGAAACATATAACCAAATTCTTATTTTTAACAAATATTCCATTCAAAACAAAACATGATCATTTATTGACTTTATATATTTACAGATTTAATTTGTTCATACTTCATGCAAGAACTTGTTATTTATATTTCAGATGTAGATTGGCTTAATAGTGCTTTCTATGACAATGTAACATTGTAACTTTATTAATATTTATATTTTGAATTAAGTTTACTATATTTTTCTTCTGATTGAATGTTTTACTTTGAGATGATTATAATTACTGCATTTTTGTCTTTTTTTCTTAATTCCAAGATTTTCCATATACTTCACACACACACACACACACACACACACACACACACACACACACACAAATATATATATATTCCCAAATATAATCTGCTCAGCCTATATAATGTTAGGTTTTATGTATGTTTTCATTGACACTATTTCATATGACACAAATTTATGTACTCTTTTCTGGAGAAGATTACATATTTTTCTCAACATTCCACCATTTTTTGTGGTTCTTTTTACATGATACAAGTCTGTGCCCTACTGCCATAAACTTTGGCATGTCTGTTGGTTTCATCCTTATACAGACCATGTTTCTACATCCATGGTAAGACCTTATGGGTATGAATTCTGACATTATTAAGTGGAAGAAAATCTCCCAACAAACACCATGATTCTCTTCTTCAGCTTCTGCAATGTTCCCTGAGTCTTAGATGCAAGAGATTTTTTGTAGATCTATCCACTGGGGCTGGACTCCACAGTACTCCATTTTGTTTGCTTGTAGATTTCCTACTTGAGAATTGGCATTGACCTCTGTGAGCTAGGACTACTTACACCAATTAACAATTAAAAACTTTCCCCACAGACATAACCATAAATCAATATGATCTAGCTCATTCCTCAGCTGAAGTCTCTTCACTTACTTGACTCTAGGCTGTGCCAGTTTAAGAATTAAATCTGACCAAGACACTGGGTTTTTCAGAGCTTTTTTTATTTTTTTAGTTATTTCTTCTTCAAGAAATTCATATAATATGATTTGTTCATATTTATAACATGCCCAAACTGCTCTCAGATATACCAATTCCTTACACACTCAAATTTGTATCTATTTGTAACACATAGTGTCCAAGTTGTGTTAGTCATATATTCTTTCATATGTGGCCTTCCACTGAATCAGGGTCAAGTAACTAGGAAAAAAAATTAAGTCTTAAAGAAACTGACTCTTAGTCTCCCAGAATCATCAGTTTCTAATAGCTCCACATTTGATGTGGGATTTTATATCTACCTCCCTCTTCATGTGTTGAGATTTAACCCAAGCTTGCACAGGGTTTGTACATGTAATAAGTACTCTGATGTATGTGCAGCTGTTCTATTGTGTCTGCAGATCACTGTTTCTCTGTGTTCACTGACCACCTCTGCCTCTTCTTGAATTTTTCCAAGCACTTCCTAGTAACCATCATGAGTTCATGTAGCCACGGGTTAGAATTGCAAACACTGACTCATTTCAAGCTTTAAAAAATGTTTTCTATTTGGGCTAGATCCTACTATAACAATGTAGTTGTCTTCTTAAAGATAATCTAATTTTAAGAAATTTTCAAGATTGACTTCATGGGCTGTTAAGTATTCATTTCTATGAAGTACTATGATGTACTAAAATAATGCTTTAAATCAAGTTCTTAATTAAAGCTAATTAAATTGTACTTTTCTTTATATCCCAGTGATTCAGTTTATCATTTATAAACTATGCACTGATTTCTTTATAAGATAGGCTCTCTCTGTAGTTCTTGTGATCCTGGAACTCATAGTTTGACAAGTCTGACCTTCAATTCAGAGATCTGCCTGCCTCTGTCCCACAAATGATTGGATTAAAGGCATGCACTACTACTACCCAGCCTTGAATTTTTGTTAGTTGCTTGCTTGTTTATTTTGGTGTTTGTTATGCTTTCCTTCATTTGTGTACTTTCATATGTGCAGGCATGTGTGCATGTAAGTGCATGTGTGGTGTCCAATACTAACTCAGCTTTTAGATGTCATCCACTTTAATTTGTTTATTTTTTAAACATTCTAATGCAGAATAGTTCATTGCCCTGGAACACATTAAGGCTACACTGACTGACAAGTGAGCACAAAGATACGCCTTTCTCTACCTCCCCAGTACTAAGAATACAAGCACAGTGTGCCATGACAGGCTCTTATTTATATATTTTTAAAATATAAGTTCTAGTGATTAAAGGAAGGGGCCATGCTTGGGAGATAAGGACTTTATGGACTTAAATTTATACAGATTCATCCATGGAGTTTTGAACATGGAGAAGTATCTGCTGTACTCAAAGTTTCTCTACAGTGTACTAAGGGAAGGGTCATCTCTGGTACTAAGAACAGTATTGACCTTCTCTTTAGATTTCAGATCTAAGGTCCTCAATGAAGACATCCAACTGCACACAGGTAAGAGAGTTTGTTTTCCAAGGCTTCTCCAATTTCCAAGAGCACCAGATCACACTCTTTGTTGTCTTCTTCACCCTATACATCCTGACTCTGGCTGGCAATCTCATCATTGTGACCATTATCCGCATTGACCACCACCTTCACACCCCCATGTATTTCTTTTTAAGTGTTCTCTCAACTTCAGAGACTTTTTATTCTCTGGTCATCATCCCACGAATGCTTGGTAGCCTTGTGGGTCTTAGCCAATCTATCTCAGTGGAGTGCTGTGGAATTCAGCTATTCTTTTTCCTTGGATTTGGAATCACCAACTGTCTCCTGCTAGCAGTCATGGGTTATGATCGCTATGTGGCCATCTGTAACCCACTTCGTTATAGCATCATCATGAATTGGAGAGTGTGTGCCATTCTGGCATCTTCAGTCTGTGCCACAGGGTTCTTGCTCTCACTAGTCCAGGCTGTGGCCATATTCAGGCTGCCATTTTGTAACTCACTGATTAAACATTTCTTCTGTGATGTCCGACCTATTTTGGATCTGGCCTGTATGGTTCCAGTCATCAATGAAATCTTGACATTAGTTCTCAGCCTCATGGTCATCACAGCCCCTGCCACTTTCCTATTTGTGTCTTATGTCCTTATTATTTCCACCATTCTCAAGATTGCCTCAGCTGATGGCTGGAAAAAAACATTTGCCACCTGTAGCTCCCACCTCACTGTGGTTGTGATCCACTATGGCTGTGCCTCCATTGTATACTTCAAGCCCAAGTCAGAGAACAGTAAGGACCAAGACCAGCTGATCTCAGTGACTTACACTGTAATAACACCTCTACTAAACCCTGTTGTGTATAGTCTGAGAAACAAAGAAGTCCAGGATGCTCTGCGAAAAGTATTGTGTAGAAAATACCTATCATAGTTGCTGATTTCTTTCCAAATAATTCCTTCTATTTCATATAGAACCTGATAGCTTAAGGTATAAAGCTAGGGTTTCATGTGATTAGAAGTCTCATACATCATAGCCAGGGCCAGGGCCAGGGCAAAAGTGAAGCTGGGAGCCAGCCTCTAATAATTGAGTTTCATTTCCTCAACCTCTTCATTAACATAATAAAAACACAGGTCACTTTCAAGACCTGTACATAGACAGCCATTGGCCCCACTCCAGAAGATAATTACAAGGTCAAAGAATGATCTTATGTTCATTTCAAGCATAAATTTAAAGGGACCAATCTATTTCTTGCTGAATTATAAACCATACATTAAACATTACTCAATGGAATATTCCCTTAATACAAATTAGATACTTGAATAAGTGGTTAGTGGGAAGAATATGTACAGAAATCTAACTGCCTTGTGTTTTAATAAGATAAGCAATCCAAAACTACAGAAATCTTTTATGGAATTAATTTGGAATGAGCTAAACTTTTCAGACAAACTATCATTAAGCAGCCATGCATGAAACTCCAATGGAACCCCACATTTATTACATGCCACAGGTAGCCCTCAAAGTTAAAGTTATATAAAGAATGACTGAACAGGAATATGAACTTTAAAGGACAGACATCCTAATAAACATACTATAGCCAGGGTAGTCTGGCTATATAAACGGAATGCAATGGCCATTGGTATAATTGGTCTAATTCTCTTTCCTTCTGTTAATAATCCAGATGGATAAAAATGAAACCATTCTCCATACAAAGTATAAATAAATTAATAGGATGTTGCTAATGAAGAGGTTTGAAGAGACTTGGGAAAATTGGCTAAGGAGAAGGAAAGATCAGGAAATCTTCATGGGAACTTGTTGCTAGTTAAGCTGAAGTGGGAGATGACTTGGTGAGAATGAGAAGGAAAGAATGGATTTTGACTGAGCCTCCTTCTTCCTCATGTAAGCCAAGCTGGCAAGGCAGAGAAAAGACATTTAAGGAAAATGAGTCAATGCAACATCTTTCTGAAATAAATTAGATTTCTCCATTACCACTGAAAAACAGCAATAAATTACTAAGGAGTGTTGACAAGCAAACTCTCACAAAATTTAATAAACATGGTAAGAAATGAAGTAATAACAGATTATTTACTCTTCTTACTTCAAAAAAAGAAAAAAGAAAAAACAAAATGGGAAATGGGAGTAAATTTCAGATTCAATGTGTGAGGAAAAAGTAACTGATGAATAAAACTTAGTAATTAGTAGGTATAATTATTGAGTAAATCAAATTAATGTATAAATTTACTTTAATATCCACAAAGAATACATAAGTACAAACTTTTCTCTTTGGAAATGTTAATATATAGAAATATCAACTAAAGTGAGCAAAGTAACTGTGCATTTGATATACTATATATGCTTGTATATAATTCTAAGAAAGCTCAATCATTTAGTATTTTAATTTTTTTACAACTTTATTTTAAAAAACAAAGATAAATGTACAGATTTTAAGAATTTATGCATAAAAGTATGCAAATACATTTTTGTTAGTAATTGGTTTTTTTAAATGCTTGATTCTATGCATTAAAATGTAACTAGTTACAATGAGCATAAAGTACCTGTAAAACAAGATGTAACCTAGAAATAGTTAAAGTTTTTTTGGTGTGTAAAGATTAAGCATAATGGTTTTTTATTTATTTTTTCTTGAACTTCATATAGTCTGTGAGTTGTTTCTGGAGTGTTCAGAGATTTCTGGGGTTAGTATCCAATTATCAGTGACTGCATATTATGTCTGTTCTTTTGTGACTGTGTTATCTCACTCAGAATGTTATTCTCTAGATGCATCCATTTTCTTAAGAATTTCATAAAGTCATTGTTTCTGATAGCTGAGTAGTACTACATTGTGTAAATATAGCACAATTTTTGTATCCATTCATCTACTGAAGGGCATCTGGGTTCTTTCCAGCTTCTGGCTATTATAAATAGGGCTGCTATGAACATTGTAGTGCATGTGGCTTTGTTGTAAGTTGGAGCTTCTTGGGGTATATGCCCAGAAGGGGAATAACTGGGTCTTCAGGTAGTACTATGCCCAATTTTCTGAGGAACCACCAGACTGATTTCCAGAGTGGTTGTACCAGTTCGCAACCCCACCAACAATGAAGAAGTGTTCCTCTTTCTACGAGTGCTTGCCAGCATTTGTTGTCACCTGAGTTTTTGATCTTAGCCATTCTGGTTGGTGTAAGGTGGAATCTCAGGGTTGTTTTAATTTGCATTTAACTGAAGGCTAATGATGTCAAGCACTTTCTTAGATGCTTCTCAGCCACTCGATATTCCTCAATTGAGAACTTTTGTTTAGATCTACACCCCATTTTTTAAAATAGGGTTGTTTGATTCTCTGGTATCTAACTTCTGAGATTTTGTGTACCTTGGATATTGGGCCTCTAGCAGATGTGGAGTTGGTAAAGATCTTTTCCCACTCTGTTGGTTGCCATTTTGTTTTCTTGGAAGTTTCCTTAGCCTTACAGAAATTTTGCAATCTCATTAAGTCCCATTTGTCGATATTTGACCTTAGAGTACAAGCCATTGTTATTCTGTTCAGGAAATTTTCTCATGTGACAATTTGTTGAAGAGGCTGTTCTTTTTCCAGTGAATGTTTAAAGCTCCTTTGTCAAAAATCAAGTGACAATATATGTGAGAACTCATTTCTGGATCTTCTATTCTAGTCTATTGATCCACATCCATCCCTATTTGTGTACCAGTACCATGCAGTTTTGAGTACAATTGCCTTGCAATATAGCTTGAGGTCAGCGACAGTGATTCCTGCAGATGTTTTCTTGTTGTTGAGGATGGATTTTGCTATTTAGGTCTTTTGTTATTCCAGATGAAATTGCACATTGCTCTTTCCAACTCAACGGAGAATTGGGTGGGAATTTTGATGGGAATTGCATTGAATCTGTAGATTGCTTTTGGTATGATGGCCATTTTTACAATGTTTATCCTTCCAATCCATGAGCACGGGAGAGCTTACCATTTTCTGAGATCTCCCTCGATTTCCTTCTTTAGAGATTTGAAGTTCTTGTCATACAGGTCCTTCACCTGTTTAGTTAGAGTCACACCAAGGTATTCCATATTGTTTGTGACTATTGTGAAGGGTATCTCTTCCCTAATTTCTTTCTCGACATGTTTGTCCTTTGAGTAGAGGAAGGCTACTGATTTCTTTGAGTTAATTTTATATCCAGACACTTTGCTGAACTGGTTTATCAGCTATAGAAGTTCAATGGTGGAAATTTGGGGTCACGTACGTAAACTATCATGTCATCTAAAAATCGTGATATTTTTACTTCTTCCTTTCCGATTTGTATCCCTTTTATTTCCTTTTGCTGTGTAATTCCTGAGGCCAGAACTTCCAGTATTATGTTGAATAGGTAGGGGGAGAGTGGGCAGCCTTCTCTAGTCCCTGATTTTAGTGGGATTGCTTCAAGTTTCTCATCATTAAGTTTGATGTTGGCTATTGGTTGTCTGTATATTGCTTTTATTATATTTAGGTATGGGCCTTGGATTCCTGTTCTTTCCAAGACTTTTAACATGAAGGGGTGTTGAATTTTTTCAAATGCTTTCTCAGCATCTAGTGAGTTGACTATGTGGTTTTTTTTCATTGAGTTTGTTTACATGGTGAATTACATTCATGGATTTCTGTATATTAAAACATCCCTGCATCCCAGGGCTGAACCTTTCTTGATCATGGTGAATGATCATTTTGATGTTTTCTTGGATTCGTTTTGCAAGGATTTTTTAAGTATTTTTGCATCAATGTTCATAAGTGAGATTGGTCTGAAGTTCTCTTTCCTTGTAGGGTCTTCATGTGATTTAGGAACAAGGGTTATTGTGGCATCAAAAGATGATTTAGATAGTGTTCCATCTGATTCTATTTTGTGGAATAGTTTGGAGAGTATTGATATTAAGTCGTCAATAAATTTCTGATAGAATACTGCACCCCAACTATCTGGACCTGGGCTTTTTATGGGGTGATGGTAGGCTTTTGATGAATGCTTCTATTTTTTTAGGTGTTGTGGGATTCATTAGATGGTTTACCTGGTCCTGGTTTAACTTTAGTGTCTTGTATCTTTCTAGGAATTCATCCATTTCACCCAGATTCTCCAGCTTTGTTGACTATAGGCTTTTGTTGTAGAATTTGATGATTTCTTGAATTTACTCAGTTTCAGTTCTTATGTCTTTACTTTCATTTATGATTTTGTTAATTTAGATACTCTGTCTTTGCCCTCTAGTTAGTCTGGTTAAGGGTATATCAATACTGTTAATTTTATCAAAGAACCAGCTCTTGGTTTTGTTGATTCTTTGAATGGTTCTTTTTGTTTCTATTTGGACGATTTTTGCTCTGAGTTTGATTATTTCTTACCATATACTCCTCTTGGGTGCATCTGCTTTCTTTTGTTCTAGAGCTTTCAACTGTGCTGTCAAGTTGTTAGTGTATGCTCTCGCCAGTTTCTTCTTGAAAGCACGCAGCGCTATGAGTTTTCCCCTCAGTACTGCTTTCATTGCACCCCATAGGTTTGGGTATGTTGTATTTTCATTTTCATTAAATTCTTGAAAATCCTTAATTTCTTTCTTTATTTCTTTTTTGACCATGCTATTGTTTAAAAGAGCATTGTTTAGTTTCCGTGTGTATATGGGTTTTTTGGTGTTTTTGTTGTTATTAAAGACTAGCATTAGACCACGGTGATCTGATAGGATGCATGGGAGTATTTCAATCTTCTTATATCTATTGAGGTTTGTTTTGTGACCAATTATATGGTCAGTTTTGGAGAAGGTGCCATGAGGTGATTATAAGAAAGTGTATTCTTTTGTTTTAGGATGATATGTTCTGCAGATGTATTAATTCCAATTGGCTCATAACCTCATCTAGTTTCACTATGTCCTTGTTCAGTTTTTATTTCCATGATCAGTCCATTAATGAAAGTGGAGTGTTGAAGTCTCCCACTATTATTGTGTGTGGTGAAACGCATTTTTTTTGAGCTTTAGTAGGGTTTCTTTTATGAATATGGGTGCTCTTGAATTTGGAGCATACATGTTAAGGATTGAGAGTTCCTGCTTTCAAATTTTCCCTATAATGAGTAAAAGGTGTCCTTCCTTATCTTTTTTGATAACTTTTGGTTGAAAATCTACTTGATTTGGTATTAGAATGGCCACACCAGCTTGCTTCTTGGGGCCATTTGCTTGGAAAGATTTTTTTCAACCTTTTACTCTGAGATAGTGTCTGTCTTTGTCTCTTAGATGAGTTTCCTATATGCGGCAAAATGCTGAATTCTGTTTATGTATCCAGTCTGATAGCCTATATCTTTTTATTGGGGAATTGAGTACATTTATATTAACAGATATTAAGGAATAGTGGTTGCTGTTTCCTTCTATTTTTGCTTTTGGAGGTAGAATTGTGCCTGTGTATCTTTCTTTTGGTTTTCTTGCTTAGGTATTTTCTTGTTTTTACTAGGATGCAGTTTCCCTCCTTGTATTGGATTTTCCACCTATAATTCATTGAAGTGCTTTGTTTGTGGTCATATGTTGTGTAAATTTAGTTTTGTCTTGTAATATCTTGGTATTTCCATCTATGGTGATTTAGAGTTTTGCTGGATATAGCAGCTTACACTGACACTTGTGTTCTCTTAGGGTCTGCATGATGTCTGTCCAGGATCTTGTTGCTTTCATAGTCTCTATTGAGTAGTTGGATGTGATTCTGATTGGTCTGCTTTATATGTTGCATGACCTTTTTCCCTTACTGTTTTTAGTATTCTTTCTTTGCTTTGGGCACTTGGCGTTTTGAGTACTATGTATTGGCAGGAATTTCTTTTTTGGTTCACTATATTTGGAGTTCTGGGGGCTTCTTTTATGCTCACGGTCATCTCATTCTTAAGGGTAGAGATGTTTTCTTTTATGATTTTTTGAAGATATTTACTGTGCCTCTTAGTTGATATTATTTGCCTTCTTCTATTCCTATTATCCTTAGGTTTGGTCTTCTCATTGTGTCCTGGATCTCCTGGACATTTTGGGTTAGGAGCTTTTTGGCTTTTGCATCTTCTCTGACTGTTTTGTCTATGCTTTCAATGTTGTCTTCTACCCCCGAGATTCTCTCTTCCATCTCTGTAGTCTGTTGGAAATGCTTGCATCTGTGACTCCTGATTTCTTATTTAGGTTTTGTACCTCTAGGGTTGTCTCTTTTAGTGTTTTCTTTATTGTTTCCATTTCCATTTTAAATTCCTTCTTCAATTCCTTCATCTCTTTGGTTCTTTTTTCCTCTAGTTCTTTGATTTCTTTGAGTGTTTTTCTTGTTTTCTCTTTAAAAGTTTCTGGTTTTTTTTTTTTTATGCTTTTCCTCCTGTTCTTTTTTAAGGATCTCTATCATCATCTTAAGATATGATTTCTGGTCTGAGTCATCTTCTTCTGAGGTGTTTGGCATTCTGCTATTTGCTGTGATGGGAGGGAGAGTTGGGTTCTTGTGATGCCAGTTTGTCTTGATTTCCCTGGGGTAAGTTTTTTGGCTTTCTTCTTGCACTCTTGTAGTCTGTGATTAAATGTGGTCTTGTTGTCAGTGATTGTTTCCCATCTCTCCCGTATACCTGGTCTGTGTCCCTGGATCTCCCCTGTTCCTGGTGGCAGATGGCCTGAGAGCCTGTTCTACAAGCATGGGCCCTCTGGTTGGAAACCTAGTCCCTAAGACCAGAGTTCCTGCTCCCTTGAACCAATCAGGGGCACTTTCTGGGCACTGGACCCAGACCTCTCTGCGTCCCAGCTACTTGCAGCCCAGTCTCACCAGGCCTGTGTTCCAGAATTTCCACTGTTCCTGTTGGCAGATGGCCTGAGCACCTGTTCTGCAAAAACGGGTTCCCTGGTTGGAAACTGAGACCCCTATGGCAGGGTTTCTGCTCCCCTGAACCAATTGGGGGGCACATTTTCCGAGTGCTCAGCACGCAGTCTCACCAGGCCTGTGTCCCCAGATCTCTGTTGTTCCTTCCATCATTTAATTTACGTTGTCATTCACAGGTCCTTATATTCTTGGAGAAGAAAAAAACTACCTAGCTATTTTCATGTAAACCCAGTCAATTAATCTTGAATAATCAATGTTATGAGAAAAACAGTAAAATTTGAGGTTTCATTCCTTCTCTTTCTTCTTCCTTTTGCTGAAATGTCCTATAATAAATCCAGTTACCATCAAAGTTTCTTATCTGGAGGAAAAGGAATATATACCACATTCATTTCTACCTACATTTGTTAGATTTCAGAAAGACACATGACCCACAGTCAACCTAGTGTCATGCCCCGAAAGAACTGTGATGTTTCTGTGTTCTTTTATTCATGTGTTTACTACATCTTCCATCTTGTTTGTGACCAGCTAGATAGATTCCATTCTAGGTCCAACATTCCTCCCTTAGTCTGAGACTGTCCAGCTGTATTGTGGTCCAGGGATGTAATGAAGCCTAATCAGCTTTTCCCACCATCTACCTGAAAGTTCCCTTTCCTACTCCTGTACTACCAGGAAGCAGTTCTTTCTGAGAGGCTTCTCTGGAAAGTGAGGAACATTCATACCCTCCCCGTTTTCCACAGCCCTTTCTCTCCTTGTTGTCAACAGGATTTGGCCAGGGCAGAAGTCTGCCTTCTCTAATATCCCACTGACTTCAGTGAAGTCTTCTACATAGTCTGCTTGTCTTTAATTTATTTAGACAGAAAATCCAGAGTTTTTCTCAGCTTCCTAGTTTATACAACATGCTTAACACATAGAATATTTTAGTGTTCAGGATTTTAATGTCCAAAATCATTCTGTCCAAATTACAAGGAGCTTTCCTGTCTATAAAATTTGCTGAACTTAAAAAAAATAACTTTCACTGTTTACTATAAATGTTTCAGTTATTAGATCTTAAAAGTCTCTTTGAAGTACAATTGACTTCCTCTCTGGATTCTTCTGATCTTTAAGCAGAGCAAATAAGCCCCCTAGAACAATGTGGAATAACAAACACAATTTGGATAAAAAAAGAGAAGCATTAGATTACTAACCCCAAGAATTCTAACCAGAGCACATTTTTTGGAAATTTAACTATTATTTATTTGTCTTATGAAACATTCAAGATATAAGCTCTTGTCATAAACTCTCTGCTCCAGAATGGAAAATCCCATTTTAAAAATATAGTTTTCCAGTACTGCCAAGTCTGCATCATAATAAGAGTTTGAATTCCCCTCACTGGAGGGTAATTCTGTCTGTGAGCAACATCTCCATCTGGCATGTAGTGTAGCCTTGGATTCACTGTGTTTCCCAGGCTAGCCTTGTAGTCATGATCTTTCTGCCTTTGTGTTTCAAATGGAGAAATTGCAGGCCTATACTTTCACATCTTGACTGATACTGTATTTAAATTTTTTTGCTTCACAATACCTATCACTCATCTTCAGAAACTGAAGTAATTTTTGTGCTTGTGTAATGTATGCTATTATTTTCCTTTATTTAGTTAAACCAAGAATTTATTATATCATATTTATATAAATATGCTGAGATTGTTAATATGCAAATAAACATTTCTGAAAATAGAGATGGTGCTTTTCTCACTTTCTCACCTATATTGCTTTTGTCTCTTTTCATCAACATATTTCAATGGATAGAATTTCTACAATGATGTCCAATGAGCATGAGGCCAGCTACAGATTTTTTACAATATGATTTTTATCAAGGTGTTGTAATTATCATATATTCTTAGCTTGCATATAGTTTTTCTTATAAATGAGTAGTGGGTTTTGTTAAATGCTTTCTCTACATATGCTTATGGAATCATAAAGTTTCTTATTTAAAATGCTAATGTGATGAATACCAGTGCTTGATGTTTGAAAATTGATCTAGCTTTGCATTTTTGGAATAAATCCAGGATAATCTATAATTCCTTTTATGCACTACTGGGTTTGTAATAATTTTTCCATATTTTGCTAGTATTCTGTCGAGGTCATTTTTTTTTAAGTCATGAGAAAGAATTTTTTATGAATTAGTTTGTGTCTTTCCAGATGCTGCAATTTTGAGTATAGTTACTCAAACAATTTTTGTGTTGTCTTTTCATAGCTGAGTAATTTGTGGAGAATTTTTTTTTATTTATGCTATTTTTGATTTTTGTTTTTTCTCATTGGACTTTTTCTGTTTTTTTCAGAATCAATTTAATTGATTACTTTCATAACTATTATTTTGTTTTTTCATTTTCTACTTTTTGTTTGTTCTTGTTTTGTTTTATCTTCTGTTCATGCTTTACCTTTTTTTCTTTTTGCTATTTGAACCTGGCTTCCTTCTTAGTGTAGCAACTATTTTATTGATTTGTTTCTTGCTATAATTCTTATTTCAGTATTATAAATTTCTTCATATAGCATTGTTTTTTATTTCCTTTTTTTGCATTTAATTGTTTGCCGTGAGACCTGTTAATGAAGTGTGTTGCTTGACTCCCATGTGGTAAAGAGGTTTTTTTTTTCTGTCTACTTTCAGTTATTGACAGTAGTTTGTATCCTGGATATTTTGTCTATTCTGTTAGAAATACTGACTACTATATAAATGCTTTTGTAGCAGATATTCACCTGGCTTTTCTTGTCCTGTTTTTTTTGAGTGGTGGTTCTAGTTGATTTTTTATGTTCTGCTTCTTGTCCCTGCTGGTGGTATTAGAACTCATGATGTACACTCCTTGTTAATCTTATACCATTTTAAAAATTATTTTATGGGATATTCTCTGTATTTACATTTCAAATGTTATCCCCATACACTCCCCCAACTCCCATCCCTCCTCCACCTTCACTTGTTTCTATGAAGGTGCTCCCTCTCCCAATAACACTTTCCACCTCAGTGCCTTGATATCCCCCTACACTGGGAAAATGGATCTTCACTGGACCAAAGACCTATTCACCCATTGATGCCAGACACTGCTATCCTCTGCTACAAACACAACTGGAGCCATGGGTCTCTCCATGTGTGCTCAATGGTTAATGTTTTTGTCCATGGGAGTTCTGGGGGATTTGCTTGGTTGATAATCTTACATCTTTTCAATAAACAATTTTGATAACTGTTATCTTTTTATTATTTTTCCTTATTTTTAATTCTCTCTATATATATCCTGTCTGTGGATTCCCCTTCCTTCCCTGCTCCAAGTCTCTTCACCTCACATGCCTCCTTTCTTCCTCAGGTCAGCTACCACCACCATCAATACCATCAACACCCACCTACTTCCATTCAGAAAAGAACAGGCATTCCAAGGATATCAACCAAGCATGGCAGAACCAAAAATGTCTGCATGGTATGCAATCACGTATAAGTGGACATTAGCCATAAGGTACAGGATAACAATGTCACAATCCCCAGACCCTAAAAGCTAGATAGCAAGGAGGACTCAAAAAAGAATGCTTGAATCTCACTCAGAAGGGGAAATAAAATTGTAATTAGATGTTAATTGAGCAAGGGAACTAAGTGGAAAAGGAGATGGAAAGGGGAATGGGGCAGGGAGATCGACAGGTGCCAGGAGCTATCAAGGGTTATAGTTAAGATTAACAATAAGATTAGGATTTCTATTTTTCTGATGCCTAAGGATGTTGAACATTTTTTTGATGTGCTTCTTGTCTATTTGAGATTCCTCTGTTGAATATTCTCTTTTTACCTCTGTACCAGATTTTTAATTGGGTTATTTGTTTTGTTTTGGAATTTGACTTCTTGAGTGTTTTATATATATTGGATATCAGCCCTCTGTCAGATGTAGTGTTAGTGAAAATCTTTTCCCAATCTGTAAGCTGCCATTTTATCCTATTGGCAGTACCTTTTGCATTTTTGAATCTCTTCAGTTTCATGAAGTTCCAATTATCAGTTGTTGATCTTGGAGCCTGAGTCACTGGTGTTCTGTTCAGGAAATTTTCTCCTGTGCCAATGCATTCAAGGCTATTTCCTACTTTCTCTTCTATTAGATTCAGTGTATCAGGCCTTACTTTAAGGTCTTCTAGCCACTTGGACCAAAGTTTTATGCAGTGTAATAAATATGGATCTATTTGCATTCTTCTACATGAAGACAGCCAGTTAGATCAGCGCCATTTGTTGAACATGCTTTCATTTTCCCATTGTATCATTTATCAGCTTCACTCATAATAACCAGTAACTGGAAGCAACCAGATGTTACTAAACTGAAGAATGTATATAGAAAATGTGGCTCATTTACATAATGGAATATTATTTAGCTATTAAAAACAAGGGCATCATGAGTTTTGCAGACAAATGAATGGGGTAGAAAAATATCATTCTGAGTTAGGTAACTCGGAACCAAAAGACATACATGGTATGTTCTCTGGAAAAAAGGTCAGATAACCCTATGGAAGAGTTAAGGGAAGGATTTAATTTCTTGAAGGAAATGGCAACTCCACAGAAGGACCAACAGTGGCAACTAACCTGGACACCTGGAAGCTCCCAGAGACTAATTCAATAACCAAAGAGCATAGCATACATGGGCCGGTCAGAAGCCCCTGGCACATATCTAGCAGAGGGCTGCCTTAACCTTACCTTGCCTTGCCTCAGTGGGAGAGGATGTGCCTAAGCCTGCAAAGACTTGATATATGAAAATGGAGAAGGGGTGGTACCAGTCCGGGCACTCTCTCAGAGGCAGAGGTGAAAGGTACTCAGAGTAGGAGGAGCAGAGAAAAAGGAAGGCATCTGCTCAAGCATGAACAAGTCTTTTGAGAAGGAAAACTTGATCAACGGAATCAAATGGCAAGAATTGACCACTGAACTTGATAATATAAAGGTAAGTTTATTACTTGGAAAAAATGTTTTTACAAAGTTAATGCTGTTTGGGTTTATGTAGAGAAATGAGATGTTTGCTCTAGATTGCTCAGTGAATATGAGCACTTCTGATTAAACATGTGGATAAGCATTCAAAATACCAGGTATGGGTACAGGCTCTCATAGTGTTTGTTGGGGAAAACTCTAACAGTATGCAATTAATTACTTAAATTGATCCCAGGAGCAATTGCACATCCTCCACCACCCTCCCCAATGTTCTGGCTGCCAAAATGGAAGACACACACACAGCCTATAAATTTTGATACTCCTAAAACAGCTCAGTGGTTGGTACCTTTCCTAACCTCCACATGGCTAATCCACCTCTCTCCAATATCCCCAAGTTATTACTTACTAAAATCTATATTCCATCTTTGCTCTCCTGAACCTAGTGAAGTAGTGTTCTTTGGGTTTCTTTCACCAGCTCCTACATGGCAGCTATGCTCTCTGTCTTTACCTTCTCAGTTATGGAGTCTCCTCTCCTCCACTTCTGGCATAGTGGATCACCTTTTTCCTTTCTTTCCTCACTGTTCTTAGCCTGGGAATACTAAAAGTCCAGCCTCTGTCTGCCCTACCCAGCCATTGGCTGCTGCCAGCAACTTTATTTACCAATAAGAACCAACTGGGGGCAGGGTCCCTCTATCACAAACAATTTTGGGGATCCAAATTAATAATATAAGCAACATTAGGGCAAACCCACTACAGAGAACCAGAGACAAGTGGATCAGTGAAGTTTTCTGAATACCAGTCCATCGGGAAATCTCAAAAAATAGTAAGGTGGATGGCAAAGCACAATGTCCTGTGTTCATACATCTCTCTCTCTCTCTCTCTCTCTCTCTCTCTCTCTCTCTCTCACACACACACACACACACACACACACACACACACACACACACAAATACACATACACTTCACATATTATATATCACGTACCACATATAGACATATATCATACATCATACACACATACCACACATACTTCACATTACACCTATCACACATCACACATGCACATGCATACATGTTTTCATTACATATATACACATCACCCACCACATATTATGCACAGACATATGACATAGCACAAACACATCATTCCCTACCCTCTCCCTCCACCTCTCTCTCTCTCTCTCTCTCTCTCTGTGTGTGTGTGTGTGTGTGTGTGAGTGTGTGAGACACACACACACACACACACACACACACACAAATACAAACACACACATGCATCACATACACAGTACTTTAAGAAAATAATGATCAAAGGGGGATAAATTAAAGATACCAAACTCCTTCAAATAGTTTTTATGTAAAAGGGAACAAATCAATTATCCTATAACTGAGGAGAATTATGGATCAAAGAGATTTGTTCTGCTAAGTTTTACTAGAGAAATTAGAGAAATGTATGGTTGTCTTTTTTTAATTGGTCTGGTTTGCCTCCCTTTTGCTGTGACCTAACACTAGCCAAACTAAGTGGGTGTGGTGTATTTCAGATTCCAGTCTATAGTCCATCATCAAACAAAGCCAAGGCAGGAACTTAAATCAGAAACTGTGGGGGAATGTGGCTCCTGGCTTGCTTCCCTTGGCATGTTCAGCTATCTTTCCTGTACTACCCAGCCTCACCATGACAGGGATGGTACCACCCACAGTGGGGAATTTTCTTGATTTCTAGTTAATGACACTGAAACAGAGGATGCACATTTCCCAATCTTCTGGCCTCTCAGATACTCAAATCATGCCATGTGGTGCCAAGACCCAATTTCTCTTTGGGACGCCTACAATGCTGGGGTTTCCCCTACAACTGAGACTTCACTTTCATTAATGGTCTCTTCTGGAATCTCTTCAGAGAAACTCTGATCCTGCCACACAGAGGAAGCAAGCCAGTAATCAGCACTCTTCCACACTACTTTTCTAAGTCTTTGCCTTGGTTTTACTTAATTACAGATTATTCCCTTCCTTCCCCAACTTTCTTTTGGTATGTTTTTTTTTTTTAAATCACAGCAACAGTGAATCAAACTAGAAGAGAAAATTGTACCCATGTACCCACATGACAATCTGATGGAGGTAATTCCTCCACTGAGATTCCATTTTCTCAGGTATGTCAAGCTGACAACAAAAATTAAACCAAGACATAAATGAATATGATGTGACACAAATTTAGTGACTCAAATGACAGACAAAAGATGACTGAGAAGTGTCCTGAATAAATGTTACAGATTTTGATTGGTCAAAAAGTAGTAGATTGCTTCACTAGAAAAATACAGCAAACTCAGAATAAATAATGTTTCTTCAGGTTCCATCTCCCCACTGTTGGGCATTTCCGCTAAAATCTCCATTGGGTCCTGGGAGTTTCTCACATCCCTGGTGTCTGCGACTCTCTAGAGGTTTTTTTCTGTCACCTACCCCATACTACTGCACATTTATTTTGCTCTCTTGGCCCTTGGGCTTCTCTCCTGTCTCCCCTCAAACCAGATTCTATCCTGTCCTGCTTTTTTACTTCCCCTCCCCTCTCCCACCTAGATTCCTCCTGCCCTCTGGTTTGGGTGATGCAATGGGGATGACCTTAGATGAAATGGCCACTACTGGGGAGATGGAACCTGAAGAGACCACCTCCAGGAGATACACATGGCTTCTAGTTGAGGGATAGGGCTATCCACACATTTCAAAATTTTTGATCCAGAATGGTTCCTGTCTAAAGGAAATGTGGGGACAAAAATGGAGCAGAGAGTAAAGGAAGAGTCACCCAGTGACTGCCCCAACTTGGGATTCATCCCATAGGCAGGCACCAGACCTCGACACTATTGCTGATGCAAGGTTGTACTTGCAGACATGAGTCTGGCATGGCTGTCCTCTGAGAGGCTCTACCAGCAGCTGACTGAGATGGATGCAGATACTTACAGCCAACTATTGAACTGAGCTCAAGGGACCCATATGGAAGAGTTCAGGGAAGGACTAAAGGAGCTGAAGAGGATTGAAATCCCATAGGAAGAACAACAGAATCAAATAACCAGACCCCTCAGAGTTTCTAGAGACTACACCATCAACCAAGGAGCATACATGGGCTGGTCCATGGCCCCCACTACATATGTAGCAGAGGACTGCCTTGTCTGGCCTGAGTGGGTGGGGATGTGCTTGGTTCTGTGGCAGCTTGTTAACTCAGCAAAAAGGAATGCTAGAGGGGTGAGGTGGGAGTGGATGGGAAGGTAGAAGAGTACCTTCTTAGAGGCAAAGAGAAGGGGAAATGGGATGGGGGGTGCTTGGGGAAGGGGGACCGGAGAGGGGGATACTTGAAATGTAGATAAATAAAATAATTAGTAAAAAGGAAGGTTTAATATTGGAGCAGAGATTCATATGTGCATGAGGTAAGTATGATGTTGAGAATAGACAGATCAGTTTTAATTGCTTTGAATCCTTAACAACAAAAAGTTGTCTACTAAAAAGACAAGAGGATGAAAGGTGAGAAACACAGCAGTGTTGCCCAGCAACATGGATAACCCACTTAATGTTAAATGTCATGAATTTTAATTAAGACCAGTTATTATCTAAGTTTTTTTTTTTCAGTTAAGTTTAGCTGCAGAGATACATGGGAGAATAAAAAGAGTTATATGAAGAAAAATTGATTTAAACAGGTTGGTAAATAGGGGCACAGGTGTCAAAGCTAAATGCAAGGCAACAATGAAAATGATAGTCAACTGGCCTTTAGCAGCACAGGAGAGAAAGTCATGGCCGAAGATACTCTGAAAATGACAGAAAGCAGACACCGATACAAAATAGAGGCCTTTGCAAGGTGACCTATTATTAAGGTAAGACTGTCACAAGGGATGAACTAGAAAGAGAAGACATGGTAGAATAGATTGATATATGAGATTAGCCAGGCTCAGTACCTGACATCTATAGTCTCAGGTCGAAGAAGGCAGAGGCACGATCATTTCAAGTTCAAGGCCAGCCTGGAATACAGAGTGAAGGAGAACTCACCTAACAAAAACCAAGACAAACAAAACCAAAAATTCATGAGAGTAGGAAATATGCATTTTCTACATAAAAATATCTTCAGAACTCTACTCAGACCTATAATGGCAAACAAGTACTTGTAAATCTTACTTTGCAAGGAAACTTCATTTTTTGCCATTTGAGTTGATGGGTCTTCTGATATTCCTGTGGGAAACTAATGAAAAGAAATTTCAAGGAAAATGATGTGGTAAGCATCTAATACACAGTAACATATAGCAGTAAATGTATGAGAAATATTTATTCTTTCATATACAATGTTCAGAGACAAAAAAATGACATCCAATTTGGTTTGAAGAAGTTTACTTAACTGTGTAGCTCCCTACCAATTAAATTTTAGGTAACTCAAACATTAAAGAATAAAAGATAGAGAAGGCTGTATGTGTAGTTCTAAAAACTAATCTTAGAGTTAGGAGGGTCTATAAAGCACTAATCAAAATGCAAAAGCAATAAGGGCTGATGGAAAAAAGATAAATACATAAATACAATACTGACAAATTTTCAAATCCATAAACCCAGTGAACATGACAAATGGAAGAAAAATATTTGCAATGTGTATAATAAAGGACATATTTTCTTATCATAGAACTATTATAGGAAAAGGACAAATGACACTCTATGAAAAATGAGCAAGATATGTAAATAGACATTTGCAACGAACGAAGCACAGAAGCGAATAAGCACATAAATTGATACTGAGAACATTCACAAAGAAATCAAAATTCAAATAAGAAACATACTATCTTTCTTTGCCTATTAGTTTTTCAAAATTTGAAGACATAGTGATGTACAAGACAGAGGCCAAAGTGCATGAGACACTTCCTAAATGTTGTCAACATGTGAGTAGATACATTCAACTCTGATTGTTTAGTAGCCTATATTGTTTTTAAAGCACAAAATATTAATTCTAGGAATGTATCTTATAGATCAATATCCAAGAAGTGGACATTTATAGGCAAGCAGTGATTCTTTATTACAATATCTGTAATAAGAAATTTAATAATATATGTTAAAAATTATCAGCCGTCTGCCAGTTCACTAATAGTGTAAGCCAAGTCAACTGTGGTGTAGTTAGAACCTATTATATCAAATTGTTCAAATTAGTACAACAAACCTTTATGTGTCATTTGTAAAGACATCAAAAGTATGTTGCTTTATGAGAAATGCAAGTAGCATAACAGTAAATTTGACTGACAAAGAAAGGTCACTCAGAGACATGTATTCACACATTTTGCTACATAAAAGACATTCTAAAATCATGTCCAGGAAAGTTTGCATTTTATATGACACAGACAAGGAACCCAGAAATGAGTAGACAAGATGGGAAGACAGATCATTGGGACACACTCTGGGATTTTAGTTCAAAGTTGGCATTCTCAGTATATGAACGCATGATGTTTAAAACTTTTTTTCAAAAATTCCATTAATATGTGATTTCTCTCACAAACCTACCCTCTACTTCCTCTTCTGTGACTCCTCATATATCCATCTATCTTCACATAATCTTTTTAAACCTCACTGAGTCCCCTTAATGTGACCATTATGGTATGCGCATGGGTATAGTCAGAAGTCCTCACACCAGCATGAGCAGCCTTTTCTGAAAGGATAAGGAAACTGACCTTCTTTTTTTCCCAAGCAGCTATAAACTTCTCATAGTTCATAGGCTAAAGGTGGGGCTTCGAGATCCTCTCTCTAACCGGGCTGAGATTATGGATGTCTAAATCCTATATAGATCATGCATGTACCTACAACTGTTGTGGGATCACGTATGTCACTGTCCTGTAATGTTCAGAACACTCCATTTCACAGCACTCCCCTACCATCTCCAGCTCTTCCAATCTGCCTGCCACCACTTCTGAAATGACCTCAGAGCCTCCAGGGAGAGGGTGCAGTGCATATGCCTATACACGTCCCGCTTAGGACTGAGCACTTTACAGTGCTCACATTGATCAATTACGGGTCTCCGTATTAACCACTATTTATTAAGAAGAAACTTTTGTGGTGAGGGTAAAGACATAAAAGAACCTCTGAGTTTAAAGGGTTTGTGTAGATTACTGTCTGTAAGCAGGTATGGGTAGGTGAAAGGCAAGGCTAGAGCCTGTGATTAGACAGTAGAAAAAGGCTTTTTCTTCAGAGTAGTCTTATATTTGGATATTTTGTTCATTTATATTTCAAATACTGTCCCATTTCCTGTTCTCACCCTATCCCCTGCTTACCTTAGCCTGCTTCTGTGAGGGTGTGCCCTCTCCTCACTCCCGCCTCACCATCCTAGCATTTCTCTACATTGTGGCCTTAAGCCTTCACAGGACCAAGGGTCTCCGCTCCCATTGAATCCAGATAAGACCCCTTCAGCTCTATCAGTCCTTCCCCTAAATCCTCCATTGGGGTCCCTTTGATCAGTCCAATGGTTGGCTTCAAGCACCTGCATTTATATTAGTCAGGATCTGGCAAAACCTCTTAGGAGACAACTGTGTCAGGCTCATGTCAACAAGCACTTTTTGGCGTCAGCAATAGTGTCTGGGTTTGGTGACTGACTGCATGTGAAATGAATCCCCAGATGGGGCAGTCTCTGGATGGCCTTTTCTTTGGTCTCTGCTCCACTCTTTGTCCCTTTATTTCCTTTAAACAAAAACAATTCTGGGTTAAAATTTTGGAAATGAGTGGAAGGCCCCATCCTTCAACCTCAGCCATGGCTAACCTTGGATATGCTCTCTACAGATTCTCCCTCCCCTCTGTGGGGGTATTTCAGCTAATTTCATTCTCGTGGGGTCCTGGGAGGCTCTTGCTTTCCTGGCATCTGGGACTTTCTGGTTGCTACCCCCACTTTACCATCCCCCATTGCTACACACCTCTGTTCAATTTCTCGAACCTCTGTAATTTCCTCCATCTCCTCCTATATCTGATTCTGCCCCTCCTTTTTACTTCCCCCTCCTCTCTTCCTGCTAAGTGCCTTCCACTCTCTACTTATCTTGATTATTTTGTTCCCCCTTCTAAGTATGACTGAAGCATCCACCTTTTGGTCTTACTTCCTCTTGAGTTTCCATGAGTTGTATCATGTGTGTTCTAAGCTCGTTGCCTAAAATCCACATATCAGTGAGTACATACCATGTGTTACCTAACTTAAGATTATATTTTCTAGATTCATCCATTTGCCTGTGAATTTCGTGAACTCATTGTTTTTTAATAGCTGAGAGGTTTTAAGTGGCAGCTGAGAGTACAGAAAGGGAGAAGGAAGGAAGGTGAAGGAAGAGAAGGACGGCCCTGATATGTGTGGTTTTACATAGCCACAGGTAGCTATGAATATCTTATAAGGGATGGATTATTACAGAACCATTTTTTTATCTAGGTGTGCAGTTTATATCCATATCAATTGGCTCTGAGTTTGTCGTGTGGACATTTTGTGGGGTGAGGATTTACTGACATAAATATGATTGATAAATAACAAGCCTCTAGAGTTTTGATTTTACCTGGAGGCAGATGGCCTCGAATGTGTGCAGTGCAGCAAGAGAGCGGCAAGATGGCCGGTCACTGCATGGGGTTAGCCATGGAGACAGCAAGACCGATGGGGCCAGAGAGTAGCAGGTACTAGAGTGGTATGGTGCCTTTTCTTGTTCTTATTATTAAACACAGCAACAGGGATGAAGAGATGTCTAAGAAGTTAAGAGAACTTGCTGCTCTTGCAAAGGACCCAGGTCTATTTCCAGGTACCCACATCGCATCTTGCAGTCCCCTGTTGTTCCAGTTTCAGAGATCTAAACTTTTTCTGACCTCCTTGGACTTCTGCATCCTCATTGCACAGATAAATTCATATGGGCAAATATACATACACATGTGAAATAAATATGTTAAAAAGATAATTACTTAACAGACAGTTTAGGACGATGCTCACTTTGTAGAATAATACTAGGAGTCCTCCCCTTTGGCTCATGACCTACCTACCTATCAGTTTGTCACCCAATAATAAGTTTCTGTAGAGTAGCCTTAAAATGAATCAGATAGAATTGGTTAGTCTCATAACATTCACACCACTATTTTAATAATCTACATCTCACAGCAAGCTGGATTTTACTGTGCCTCTTGGATTATACATAAGTAAGACTGGTCATTATCTTTCTACTCAGCAGTAATAGCACATTCTGGAACTATGAAAGGCAGTTAATGGGAACAAAGTTTCCAGGTTATTATCAGCCTGACCTCTTCATGTCCTATTACTCAAGTTTGTGTTGTCTTTCACAAAGGATACTTACTATTAAGTACTGAAAAGTAACACAAGCAATTGCAGTGCCATGTTATTTGTTCTATGAGGCCCACTGAACAACAGCTTGTAAAGGAGTTAACCCACACTGGATAATGTGCTTTTTGTTTGAGAGCTTTTGGCATCTGTAAGAGGGATAATTTCCCAATACATATTAAGAGTTACTCCATGTAAACTTAGATAAGTTTTAGAAAGCTTCTAGAATTCATAGGGTTTTATGTAGATTTCCCAGGTTATTTATTCCTCATACCCCTTCGCTTCCCACTCTAATTGGCAGCATGAAGCTAGGCGAGTGGGGCCTGAAAGTGGGGGTGAGTACAGTCTCATGCGATAACCAACTCTATTCAGAGCATCAGACAACTTCTAGTTTGAGGGTTAAGAAGAACCACATAAGTAAAGTGTTCAGTCTCAAGGACAAGCTGCAAGTGCCAAAACCGTATTTTCCATAGAGGCTTATGGATAACAACAGCTGAAATAAACTGATTCCTATCTGCTAGAACTAAGAGGAGCATAAAAGCTCATTCTAAAAACAATCCATAATGTGGGGAAAGAGAGATGATAAGAATCTTGTCTTCTTGAAGTTTTCTCACATGACCTCAGAAATCTCACACAGCTTCTATCATGGATGACAGCACTGCAACACTCTTTACTTTACCCTGTTCCTCCTGCTTCTCTACCTAAGGCTTCTTGACCCATTATTTTAGGTCCCCAGCTCATAACATTTACACTTGATGATTCAGCCTCCCTTGAAATCTCACTGGCATATAACCATTTTCCAATTTCTTGACCTCTACTGACATCCATATTTAAATGCATGCCATCTTAGCACACAGTTCAATTTTTAGGTTGTTTGTCTGTTGTTGCTTTATTTCATTTTATTTTTCATGGGGAAAGCCTAAAAGTAATTATATAACAGTAGCAATAAAATTAAATGACATCTGGATATTGGCTTCTGAATATTTTACAAAATGATATGAGGTTTCTTTGTAGGATTTGCTTAATAAAGGACCATAGCAAGAACAGTACATAAAGACGCTTAAACTTTCCTTAGTAAGGAATACTCACTTAAATAAGATGAAGACGAGTCAGAGGAAAGTCTATAGCAAACTAAAGCCATTCTCACTGGATCATTCTGTGGTGATTTGAATATCAGTGTGAATAAATGTTAGTAACATCTAATGTTGTTTAAAAGTTAACATTCCCAACCTAAAATGCAAATGCAAGGAAAGAAATAGTAGACTAGAAGTCACCAAGGGAACAAAAGAGTAGGGTGAAATTTAATAGGAAATAAAAGATACTATCAACATATCACACTACAAATTATACTCAGAAAAATTATGCGCTTATTTTTAAAAAAGCATATGTAAAATATACATACATACATACATACATACATACATGCATATATACATACACACAAACACACACATTGTGTATATATATATATATATATATATATATATATATATATATATATATATATATATATATATATATGGTTATACAAAATAAAGTTCATCTTGTTACGAAATACCCATTAAAAATCTTTAAATAATCTAGATACCTGGATAGATGATATTCAAGGGTGTTTGTTGTGCTAGCTTATCCACAAGTTTTATAAATTTTCAAATTGCAACTATAAGATATTTTCTCTACAAAGATCTTTTTAAATAATAAACTAGAATTTCACAGGAACCAGTTTTAAAAGGCTCAGTTTCCCAAGCCCTAAACATTCTCAGTGGAGCTTTAATCTCAGAATTGAGACAGTTCCTAAGAAATTAAATGAAAACAACTGGAATTTTGTGGTGTTCTTGGCAGCCAAGAACCATATGATCTATGTCTGAACAGTCATTCATGCTATGTTAATTAATAACTTGATGACAAAGAATACCTGTTTGCCTTTGGTGTGGCATCTAGATGTTACTGACCAATAATAAGAGCCATGAAAACTTCATGGCTTCCCTGTTGGCAGCGTTTTACAGGTGTTGTCATGTGTGGTTGGGAAGATCAAACATCACCATGGAAAGACACTGGGAAAGTTCACCTGAAAGCTCATGTGGGTTTCTTCTAGATGCCTGTGAACCAGTTTTGATTGATTTAGTTCTGTTTCCTTGTTTTACTATCACGCATAAACATGAGTGTAATGGCTTTCCTGTTACCTAGCTTGAGGTCATTCCTAAAACCACAATCAATGGATTAGCTAGGTGGCTTAGTGGATAAATATATCTGTGCCACACTTGAGAAACATAACACATGCCATGGCACATACCTCACCCCCCACATACATATAATAGATAGACAACAAATTTAGTGCAATTCCAAAAGAGTATTTTTAAAATATGTTAAAAATTACAGTTCAGTCAGGAAGAAAAACATTAAGATATTTTCCTTGATAAAATTATTAGAAACTCATAGCTGCTAAAACTATGGAATTTTTGTAAACAGTGAAACTAACTAGTGTAACAATTTAAAGTGCAAAATGAACCCATGTTCACACAGATTATCAGAAAAGTATAGATGTAGAACAGTGGGAAAGGAAATAAGCTTCAGAAAAAGGAGCCAGGTTAACTAATCACCCTTTTAAAATGAATTTGAAGATACACCTTGTACTGTGTATATTCTTAATTCTGGATACACTTATTTATGATAATGTAAAATATTTGCATGCTTTGTACCAAATTAAAAAATATCTGATATTGAAGTAGGCTATTCTTTTCTCATAGACAACGAAGAAAGTGCAAATCATAACACACAAGAATGCATTTAGATACACTAAACTGCTATTTGCTCAATAAAATGCACCATAAAGAAAATTAAAAGCCACAAAATGGGGGAAATACTTGGAATGAATAATAAGGACAGGAATTAAAATACTCAAAACATTGTAACTTCTGGAAACAATCCTAGTTTTGGCTTTTTGAAAAGGCATTTAAATTTATATAATACAAACCCATCTCAAGAAATTAAAATATAACATTGAATTTTTAAAGAATTCAAATCTTAGCGAACCACATACAATATGTTTTGACTATTTTATCCAAACTATATGTGCTGAACAATGTACTATTATTTAAGCATGCGTACATGTACAACAATGGCATAAAATGCATACAATCAAAACTAAGCAGACTACAGACAGTAATAACCACCAGAGCAGTGAGAGGTTCTGAAAAAAGAAGATAGGGAGAGAGGAAATCAACATGGAAGTACAGCTTTTGAAGGTGAGCTGAGTGACAGGCCCCCAAAATGTTTACTTTATTGCTAGGATTTGCATTCTACATATTTTGAATATGTACTCTGTAAGTGCAATTGTTATGCTGATATTATAAAGGGTGTTTCTAAATTAAACAAAAGCAGAAATAAATGCCAATGTTAGATGACAAGTTTACCCGTGGACATGTGCACCTGTCTGCAAATCATTACTGGCAGCTTCTTGCCCACTGAGCCAACACTTTATACATTGTGAAAATTCTTTAGAAACTTGAGTTTGCCTTTCTAAAGTAGGACGGTAGATATATACTCGCTTCATTCTGTTCGCTGTGTCTCTTTTTTGTGTCTTTTTGTCTCCTAAAACCCTCTCTCCTTCTCTCCCTCCCCCTCACTCTCCCTCCCTCTTTCCCTCCCTCCCTCCCTCCCTTTCTCACCATCTCTCTCCCTCCTTCTCCCTCTCCCTCTCTCTCTCTCTCTCCTCTCTCTCTCTCTCTCTCTCTCTCTCTCTCTCTCTCTCTCTCCCTCCCTCCCTCCCTCCCCCCCCTCTCTCTCTCTCTCTGTGTGTGTGTGTGTGTGTGTGTGTCCATGCATGACCTCTGAACAAAGTGTGCACAGGTCACAAAAACCAAAGACATTGGATCTGTCCAGCCTCCAGTATTTCATTTACCTTTAACTGTACTAAAGTAAGAGCAAAGGCCAGTGGGAATATTTTTGCATTTGCTATGAGCTTTTAATTTTATAATCTCCCAATTTTAAAGGTTACCACACATTTGGTGGATAAACAAGATTATAAAAGACAACATAAGCTGGCCTGTCCCCCCAGTTCTCTCAGAGTCTAGACCAGCAACCAAGGAATGTACCTGGAAGGATGCATGACTCCAGATACATATGTAGCATAGAATGACCTTGCCTGATAGCAACTGGAGGGGAATCCCTTGGTACCAGGGAGTCTTGATGCCGCAGCATACAGGGATGCCCGAGTGGTGGGGCAGGAAAGTGTGGGTGGGTGGGGAGCAGTCACATACAGGCAAATTGGAAAAGGGAAGGAGGATGTGGGATGGGGGATTGGTGGAGGAATAACCAGGAAGTGGTTTGAGATAGAAACCAATGAAATGATTAGCTAAAAAAATTTTAAAGGAAAGACAAATGAATAAAATTGTGCACAGGTGCATCAAATCTAATATGAATTAAGACATTTATTATTTTATTTATTATTTTTTTGGTAAAATATAGAAGAGTTAAGTAGAGAGAAACAACATAATCTGATAAGGAGACATGCTAGAGAAAATTCAGAGTAAAAGTATCTTTAGGTAAATAAGAACTTGCACTTGAGGGAGGGATACCATGGTGATAGTGACCCCAAATTATGCTCACAAGGCCCAATTTGTATAGACAGATTTCCTCTGGTCCATAAGATGGTGTCCTGCTAAAGTTGTTTAGCCACTCTACTTTTTTTTGACCTTCCACAGAAAATTGTTTTATCATTTTTATCTCTGCTTTTTATTCCTACAGACAATAGATGATAAGTGTATATATATATATATATATATATATATATATATATATATATATATATAAGATATAAAGATAGATACACAAGCAAGCAGATGAAAAAACATCATCAAGATTACCTATTTTCATTTAGATATGCAAAACGTCACAAAACTTCTTCCCACAAGGAGTAAGGCTCTTGCCTATATGAAAATTGCAGTTTCCTAGATCTCAGACTTTCATCTAGAACTCACGTAGTTTTTGTAACCATGGCTTTCCAAGGCTTCATGTGTAAACATAAAATAGGATACTTACTAAAATAAAACAAAACTTGAAAAATAAGTCACATTTGCATCTTGCATTGAAAGCTCAAAATTTGCAAAGCACAATGCTATGGAGTCTGGTGAACACACCCTCATATAATAAGGTCCCTTGGCATAGGGTGTCTGACATTTTCCTGATCCAAGGTGACTCTGTAGGTACTCATGGAAGACTACCCAGGATCCCTAAAAGTTGCTTCTTGGAAAACCTTTCTTGGACACTAAACTCTTCCCTCAGATAGAAGACCCATCCCATACCCCAAAAGCACTGCCCCCCACGCCTATACCTTTCATGGCCTTTTATCCTGGGGGCAAGTATATGGCATGTGGACCAATCACACTTAATTGCCTTCTTTCATGCTTTCAATTTATGACGATTTGTGATTTATGAGCTACATCTTCAGCCTCTGCCTTCACTATTCTATTGAAACACAGATTCATAGGGAGAGACGTACGTGAAATTTGGGGAAAAACAGTGGCTAAGATGCGGGCATAGGAGAAATAAACTACAGACATAGGCTTTCTTGTAAAGGTTCAAATTATACAAAGTGGAGAAGGATGGTGGTATCCGTAGATATTTGATTTTCATTCTTTACATTTTAAGTATTTCCTTAAAAATCTTCTCATCCTGTTAATTGCAGTAAACCATGACCTTCTAACATTAAAACTTAATCTTAGTTAATCAACAGTGTAGCGCTGCTACTTGCCACATATAATTCTTCTATATTCAAGTCTTTAACAATTTATACCCCAGATAGACAGTTATAAAGGTGAACAAATATATTTACAATAACTAGCCATGCTATACACATTGGGGTCGAGCAACTTCCCCTGTCAAAAAATGGTCCATGTCATCAAACATAACATTTCCTTTGTTTGCATCCTCATCTAAATTTCCTTTGTATAGGGCTCGGATTATCTTTCATGGATTTCTTTTTTGTTTTTATCCTTTTTATTGCTGTTTTACTTTATGAAAAGTGGCTTATTCATGAAAAAAATTGATAAATTAAACATTTAAAAAGCACTAAAGTAAAGTAACTTTAGATTTTACCCAAGCGTAAATCATTTTGTAGTGTTCCCATTTGCTTTAATTCCAAGAAAATGTTCTTTTGGGAAAAACTATCTTTCCATTGCTGAACTATATTTTTTAGAACTAACCTCTTATAATTATATGTTGGTTAGTAATAGAGACAGTTAAGCCTACTAGAGAAGGTTCCCTGTCAATATATTTTCCAATTACATGTTGATAATGAGGTATTTCTCTCCAATATTCTAGAGACATAACTTCAATGTTAACATGTAACCCAATTGTTTATTTGCTTGTTGCTGCTGTGGCCTACACAGGAGGGAAAAAATGAAATAGAGATTAAAAGACTTTGCTTTCTGTTCCTTGTAAAAGATGTCCCCCATTGTGCTCTGGCTTTCTGCTTCCTAGTGGGAAACTTCTATGGTGGAAGTGTAATGACTCTTCAAGGAGTTCATATTCTGCATTGTTACAAAGAGTGAGAACACTTGGTCCCTGTCTAGTTGTGATGGGGACAGGTGTAAAATGTAGTTTTGTATCATGGGAGGATCAATCAAAATGAATCAAAAGATGTGAGAATGAGTCTTAGTTAAATCCTCTGACATCTATGTGTCCATGTGCAATTACCTAAATAAAACAGATGGTCTCAAATCCCTCATCTCAAAAGAATCAGCAATCTTGTCCTATACGTCATGAGATGGCAATGAAATGAAATCCATATATGTGAATATCTTTCATGATTTGAAAGGTACATCAAGATATTATCAACACATAAATTAAAACAGTAAAATAGGTTTTCCTACCCACATCAGCAAGGGTATATAGATGGGGGGATGCAGAAAAATGTTTTACAGAGAACATGGATTGCTTAGTTTTAAAAAATGAGTGGTACCTAAGGAAAATAAACAAGAAGTAGCTTTGACAGGAGCATTAGAGGCAAAGGCATAGGATGAAAAAGCAGTCTGTCAGTGACAGAAGCCATAGATCCAGCCAACTTTAAATGCTCAAGAATGAATAGGTAGCTACAGCCTCCATGACTGCACATAAAACTGTGTATTCAGTGTTTCAAAAATTACAACATATGTTATATTTAACAACATAAATGTTTTGTATGGCAACAGTGCTATGATGTTATCATTACTACATCCCTATCAGACACCTGGAAATTTGACTTAAAGATGTTTAGTCCTTATTCAAGATAAGACAACACCTGAAAGATGAGTGAGATGATTTATACAGCATTCAGCTCTGAAAGCAGTGCAGTTTCTTCATACTGAGAACACTGGGCCACTCCCCCAGGCTCTGCTCCTCAAAGAAATAGATAGGGATGGGAAAATAAATAAAAAGAAAGCTGTGGTAGATCAACCCCCCAAAATTTCCAGTTTACCAATATCATTCTTTTGGTATCAATAATATACTTTTGTTTTTAGATATCATTCTGGATATAATAAAGAAACAGAATCACACTTTGATGAGTGGGTTCACTTTCCAGGGTTTTTCTAACTTCCATGAGTATCAATCAGTTCACACTCTTTGTTGTGTTCCTAGCCCTGTATCTATTAACCCTGGCAGGGAATGTCATAGTTGTGACCATCATCAGACTTGAGCTCCACCTTCACACTCCCCATGTATTTCTCCCTCAGCATACTGTCAGCTTCAGTGACTGTGTACACATCTTTCATTGTGCCAAGAATGTTCTTCAGGCTTGTGGCCTCAATCAGCCTATTTCCTTGGCACGCTGTACCACTCAAATATTCTTTGTCACTTTGGCTATGAGCATTGCTTCATGTTCACAGCCATGGAGTATGGCCGCTAAGTGGCTATTTGTAACCCTTTGGGGTATTCAGTCATTATGAATAAGAAGGTGTACCTCTAGCTGGTGTTGGGATCCTATAGCAGTGGTCTAGTTGTAGCAATAACACAAGGGTCAGCTATATTCAGGCTGCCCTCCTGGACCACCAAATTTCTTTGGTGACACACTTCTTTTGTGACATCCAGCCTGTGATGAAGCTCTCCTGCATGGCTACCACTCTCAGTGATATCCTGACTTTGATCATCAACTTGTTCATGATCTTGATTCCCACGAGTTTGTTTTTTTCTCTCCTACATCCTCATCATCTCCACCATCCTCAAGATTGCCTCTGTAGAGAGCATGAAGATGGCCTTTGTAACCCATGCTTCTCATAACAGAGTGGTCATTATCCATGATGGCTCTTCCTCTATTGCCTACCTCAAACCCAAGTCACAAAACACCAGGGATGAGGATCACCTAAATTCTGTGATCTATACTGTCACCACATTTCTCCTGAACCCTCTGGTATACACTTTAAGGGGAAAAAAGTCAAGGATGCTTTGTGCAGGGCAATGGGCAAGAAACTTTCCTGATAGTTTGAGTTCATTTCTAACAGGCTATTCAAGATTTTTTAAAAGGAATTCTCAAGGAAGACATGGAATCATTTCTACAGAGTTAGCATTCATGATCCCATCTATCAGTGACTGGTGACAGGAGGTAAGAACAAGGGCTTAAATTCAACCACTTGAGAAAAGAAGACAAAACAAGCACATGTCTCACAGAACAGTGATAAAGCGCTCACTGATATTGGGAAGTACATTAGCCATCTGGAAAGCCTGCTAAAGAATGAGCAGAACAGACAGAATTAATGAGGGTAGGCTGTTATAAGGCAGGGATGAAGGGTAGTTTTGTTGTCCTTGTTTGTTTTGTTTGTTTGGTTGGTTTTTTGTTTTAATTTGGAAATACATTTGGGGGAGACATGGGTTTCCTTTTTCCCACATAGAACATGTAAGTGTAGCAAATAATTATTTTTTATAATTTACAGCCTTTTCCTCCTAAGACACCACAAACAAAATGATACCAGAGATGAGTATCATTAAAAGTGAGCAGCCCTTGATCTTCTTTGTGGAAGTTTCAGTTCACAGAATTTGGAACTTGAAGTTTTCAGGGTCATGGACAGAAAAATGTCTTTGGAAAATCATTAGAAAACATTGGTGCCCTAGTTGAAAGAGTGGTAACAGTACTCAAATAGTCCCTTATATTGTGACGATATATATATATATATATATATATATATATATATATATATATATATATATATATATATATATATATATATATATATATTTATATATGATGGTGATATAATTGAGCATGTGACTTAGAAATAAATAACATTTGAACTGCTTTTTGGAACACATCACAGAATAGATGAAAAATTAACATGAAAAAAAGGCAGAAACCTACGGCAGAAATTAATAAATAGCTAGTACTCAAAAGACTTGGAAGGTGAAGAGGATGTAGCTAACCTATAAAATAATGACCCAGTAAAAGAAAAATGCTTCTTTTTTTAATTGAAGAACTTTATTCTAAAAAACAAAGATAAATGTACAAATTTTAAGCATCTTTGCATAAAAGTATACAAATACATTTTTATCAGTGCTTGGCTTTTTTTTTAAGGTTTGATAGTGTGCATTAATATCTTACTAGTTACAACGAGCATAAAGTACATGTAAAACAGGATATGACCTGGAATTAGAAAAGTTTTCTTGGTGTGTAAGGAATAAAAATAATGGTTTTTTTATTTTCTTTTTTTTCTTGGACTTCATGCAGTCTATGAGTTGTTTCTAGGGTGTTCAGAGCTTTCTGGAGTGAGTATCCAATTATCAGTGACTGGATATTATATCTGTTCTTTTGTGACTGGGTTATCTCAATCTGGATGATATTCTCTAGATGCAGCCATTTTCTGACAAATTTCATTAAGTCATTGTTTCTGATAGCTGAGTAGTACTCCATTGTGTAAATATACCACAATTTTTGTATCCATTCATCTACTAAAGGACATCTGGGTTATTTCCAGGTTCTGGATATTACAAATAGAGTTGCTATGAATATTGTGGTCCATGTGTATTTGTTGTATATTGGAGCATCTCTGGGGTAGATGCCCAGAAGTGGAATAACTGTGTTCTCAGGTAGTACAATGTCCAATTTTCTGAGGAACGGCCAGACTGATTTCCAGAGTGGTTGTACCAGTTTTCAACCCCATCAACAGTGAAGAAGTGTTCCTCTTTCTCCACATCCTCGCCAGCATCTGCTGTCATCTGAAATTTTTGATCTTAGCCATTCTGACAGGTGTGAGGTGAAATCCCAAGATGTTTTGATTTGCATTTCCCTGATGGCTAATGATGTCGAGCACTTCCTTAGATGCTTCTCAGCCATTCCATATTCCTCAATTGAGAACTTTTTGTTTAGCTCTGTACCCCATTTTTTAATAAGGTTGTTTGATTCTCTGGTGTCTAGCTTCTTAAGTTCTTTGTATACCTTGGATATTAGGCCTCTATCTGATGTGGGGTTGGTAAAGATCTTTTCCCAATCTGTTGGCTGCCATTTTGTTTTCTTGACAGTGTCATTAGCCTTAAAGAAACTTTGCAATCTCATTAAGTCCCATTTGTCAATCTTTCACCTTAGAGCATGAGCCACCGGTGTTCTGTTCAGGAAATTTTCTCTTATGCCTATGTGTTCTAAGATTTTCCCTACTTTCTCATCTAATAGTTTCATTGTATCTGGTTTAATGTAGAGATCTTTGATCCACTTGCACCTGAGCTTTGTACAAGGAGATAAGTAAGGGTCTATTTTCATTCTTCTGCATGCTGAGTGCCAATTGGACCAACACCATTTGTTTAATAGGCTGTCTTTTCCATTGAATGCTTACAGCTTATTTATTAAAAATCAAGTGACCATATATGTGAGGGCTCATTTCTGGATCTTCTATTCTATTCCATTGATCCACATGCCTATCTCTGTACCAGTATGCAGTTTTTAGCACAATTGCCTTGTAATATAGCTTAAGGTCAGGGATAGTGATTCCCGCAGATGTTTTCTTGTTGAGGATGGATTTAGCTATTCTAGGTCTTTTGTTATTCCAGGTGAAATTGCACATTGCTCTTTCCAACTCAATGAAGAATTGGGTTGGTATTTTGATGGGGATTGCATTGAATCTGTAGATTGCTTTTGGTAAGATTGCCATTTTTACAATGTTTATCCTTCCAATCCATGAGCATGGGAAAGCTTTCCATTTTCTGAGATCTTCTTCGATTTCCTTCTTTAGAGGTTTGAAGTTCTTGTTATACAGGTACTTCACTTGCTTAGTTAGTGTCACACCAAGGTATTTCATATTTTTTTGTGACTCTTGTGAATGGTATCTTTTCCCTAATTTCTATCTACACATGTTTGTCCTTTGAGTAGAGGAAGGCTAATGATTTGGAAAATTGCTTCTTTAACCATCAATCTGATACTCTAAAGTCCCCCAAGTTCTCAATCAATATATTTCACTATTCCCTCGACAACAGCCTCCAGATAACCTATACCTAGTGAGGTACTTTTCTGGCTATATCCAAAAGGGTTTCTATGACTTTTTATCAATTAATGGAAATTTCTCCATGCTATTTTGAGTGCCAACTCAGCCAAGGTGTTATTTGCATTTGAAGCACCAAACTGAATCCTGTAATAATAAAGAACCATTTAATAATTCCATATATTTATCACCCCCTCAATCTCTTCCCTCCAAATGCAGACATTCCTCCATGACCATGACATCAGTGTGAACATTCCCCATGTTGTCTGCATGAGCTGTAATGTGAAATTTTCACCAGTGCACAACCATAGTTAGAGGAATATTCTACACAGTGGTTAATGTTCTGCTTGTATCAGGTGGTGTGCTTTTCGAAGACCATATACATTCTTTTTTCATTTAAACATTTAAATATTTTAATCCATCAAATAACCCACTAAAGTTCTGCCTCAGAGCTGTACTTTTTGGCTATTCATGGTGAAATTTAAAATGAATAGAATAGAAACTAAATTGAATTTATTCAGCATCTGCTAATTGATGACTTTTGTGTGTACTCAGTAAATAAAAATTAATTAAATTGGCATGCTGCACTCTTCCACCTACACTGTCACTTTCAGTCACAGAGAACCTATATCTGTGAACTACATCAATCACCCAAAATTCTGTGTGTGTGTGTGTGTGTGTGTGTGTGTGTGTGTGTGTGTGTACTCATATATAACATGGGTGAATGAATGTTTTATATTTCCTGATATCATGATATATCTATAAAACTTATATCCAAAAATTCTTGTCAAACACATGAAATAATAAAGATAAAATTCTTTGGAAGTAATAAACCCGGGGCAAATCTTTTTTTTTTTTTTTTTTTTTTTTGTTGTTCTGTTGGAGTGAAGAAATAGCTTTTTTCTCTGTACACTGAATCTTTTATTTGCAGAGTGGGTTACTAATCTGTGCTGTGTTTTCCCATGGAGGCTCGTATGCACCAACTGCACTAAAATAAACACAGTAGGAATTGCTATGAAAACCACAGGAAGTAGCAAGAAATACCATGTGCCATTGTCATTATCTGAACTGTTATTAGCAAACATCAGGCACATGTTCTTACCTCTTCAAATGTTCCCACCTAATAACTTAATCTCAGATTCCTTCCACACACTCTTCAGCCCTAATTATTAATATTATTCAAACTTTAAGTATTTATGTCATACAACTTTGTTTTTTATGAAAGAATATTTACAAATCTTTCGTCCCTCTCTTTTGGTTGCAATTTTAGTAGTTGATGCATGTACTTTTCTACACATCAATCTCTTTTCCTAAACCTGGTGCAGTGAATTCCAAACTGTTTATAAAGACCCTAATATGAACTGTACATTACATATTGACCTGTTCATGTGTACAACCTCTGTATACACACAAACACACACACACACACACATTTACAATGACAGATGCATTCATAAAACTGTTCTTAGCTCTCTCTCATGCAGTTCAGCCTTGTATTTCCACTTTAAATCTATTCTATTCTAATGTAGCTTTTTATTGAATAATTTATTTACATTTTGAATGTTATTGCATTTCCCGGTTTCTCCTCCAGAAAGCCCTTATCCCATTCCCCTTCCCCGGCTTCTATGAGGTGCTTCCCCATCCACCCATGCAATCCCTTCTGTCTCCCTACTCTAACATTCCCTTACACTGGGGCATCAAGCCTTCCATGACCAAGGGCCTCTCCTCCCATTGATGTCAGATAAATCATCCTCTGCTACATATCTGGCTAGAGTCATGGGTTCCTCTATGTGTACTCTTTGGTTGGTGGTTTAGTCTTTGCAAGCTCTGGGGTATGTGGTTGGTTAATATTGTTTGTCCTATGAGGTTGCAAACCCTCTCAGCTCCTTCAGTCCTTTAACTCTTCTATTGGGATTCCAGTTCTCAGGCCAATGGTTAGCTGTGAGCATCTGCATCTGTATTTGTCAGGCTCTGGCAGAGCCTCTCAGGAGACAGCTATATCAAACTCCTATCAGCAAGCACTTCTTGGCCTCTGCAATAGTCTCTAGGTTTGATGACTGCAGATGGAATAGATTTCCAGGTATGGCAGTCTCTAATTGGCCTTTCTGTCAGTCTCTGCTCTACTCTTTGTCCCTGCATTTCCTTTAGACAGAAGCAATTCTGGGTTAAAATTTTGGAAATGAGTGGAAAGCCCCATCCTTCAACCTCAGTCATGGCTAACCTTGGATATGCTCTCTACAGCTTTGCTCCCTCCTCTGTGGGGTATTTCAGCTAATTTCATCCCTGTGGGGTCCTGGGAGGCTCTTGTTTTCCTGGCATCTGGGACTTTCTGGTTGCTACCCCCACTTTCCCATCCCCCATAGCTACACACCTCTGTTCAATTTCTTGAACATCTGTAATTTCCTCCATTTCCTCCTATATCTGATTCTGCCCTTCCTTTTCACTTCCCCCTCCTTTCTTCCTGCTAAGTGCCTTCCACTCTCTACTTCCCTTGATTATTTTGTTCCCCTTTCTAAGTACGATTGAAGTATCTACTTTTTGGTCTTTCTTCCTCTTGAGTTTCATATGGTCTATGAGCTGTACCGTGTGTGTTCCAAGATCTTTGCCTAAGATCCACATATTAGTGAGTACATACCATGTGTACTCTTTTGTGACTGAGTTACCTCACTCAGGATAGTATTTTCCAGTTCCATCCATTTGCCTAAGAATTGTATCTTATTTAAATAACATTAATTCCTAACACCATATCTACCAAATGTTTTGACTAAATATTCAGATGAATAGTTAGCCTAATTCAACTAAAGTCAGTGCCAAAGTCCATTTGTATGAGTATATTTTCAGAACACTGTAATACAATTAAAAACATGAATTTTATCCTTAAATATTTAATCATACTCCAATGCATTTTATTATTTTGGATAAGAGACATTTAGTCACCTCTGTCAGTTGTAAATTGATGTAATTAAAACACATGTTTATGATATGAGGGAGATGCAAATAATTTTTTCCTGTGGAACTGAGCTTGCTGAAGCACCAAGAATCTTAGGAGAAATTCCTCATTCTTAGCATTTTATTTATTAATATATATATGTACATATATTACTTAATAGTTGTTTATTGAAATGATTCACAGTAGATCCTGTTTTAAATACTGTAGAAATTAAAGTAATACCATACTGCAACATCATCTATAAAAGCTGTGAAGGCTCCTTACTTTATTGGAATTAAACTAAAAATTTAACCAAGCCAGAATTTCAAAAGTTGTTTAAATTCACCAAAAAGTTGTGTGTGTTTGTGTGTGTGTGTGTGTGTGTGTGTGTGTGTGTGTGTGTGTGTGTGTGTGTGTTTTAATATAGTGGGGGTACATGTGTGTGTATGCAAGCCAGAGAACAATGTTTTCAAATGGGGTCTTTTACTCTCCCAATTAGAGTCCCTATATCAAGAGAAATAAAGTAGAGAAAAATCTAACATGAAACTCTGTCCTTCATACATACATGTGTGTGCACACATGCACACACACATACACAGTCATAAACATTACATATACATACATACAAACATAAATAAAGATCCAGGAGAAAACCAGAGCATAAATTAAAGAAAAAGCAACTGCAGAAAAGTTGAGCTAAATTGTATTAATCTTTAAGTTTCAGTAAAAGCAACTATTAAAGTCCCATGCAAAAAAAGCTGTACATCTTTGCTATTAGAACTCAACATGTTAAAATGAGTAGAAGCTTAGGGATTTGTGCTAAAGTTAAAGACAGATATATCTCAGACTAAACATAGGTGATTCCTTCTTGCTATTTGCTTCTTTTTCCAAAAACCCAACTAAATTTGAGATAAAAGTGAAAACATAGTCATTTCAGTAAAATGTGCACAGAAATAAACATCAAATGAAAACTCAAACAGTTCTAGTCATTTAAAAGTGTTCCAGCCTTTGCTGAATCTACTGTAACTTCAGACTAAAAAGAGTACTAACCTAAGCCAGAAACAGCAAACACAGAAAATGCAAACTTAATACCCTGAATACAACACAGATTCAGAAAAGGGAATGGGGTTGTCTGAACAGAAGAGTGTGTGATTAGCCATATCAACTAGAGTTGCACAGAAATCTTTACCCTATATTATACAGTCAGAACCTCAACCTTACTCAAGAAAATGCTGTCAGGTCGTTGTGTTTAGAGATCTGCATAGATTAATGGGGCAGAATGTGTGTGGTGATGTAAGATAAAGAAGAGCTAGAAGGACATTAGTAATCCTTCCAATGGCCTACATCTCTGAGTTTGGGAAACTGAAGGATGTTCTACTGTGAACTTTAAGCATTTCAGGAGAAAAACACAGACCAAAGCAGGTGGATGTCCTAATATGGAGAAATGAAACTTTCACTCATACATTAGCTCTATTAAATTAGTGGGAAAAAATAGTTATAGCCATAAATAAATGCATCTTTCAAATCTCATTAGAAAAGCTTCTGTTAGCAGTACACATTGATTAGCAAAGAGACTGGCCAATGCCCATCTCTACAGAGAACATGAATACTATACAACCCTTTCCCAAGGCTCAGATATCACTGTGAAGAAAGTAGAAGAGAGAATGTAAGAGGAGGTTGATGGCAAGACAAAATATGGACACAGCAGAGCAGCCGCACATCTGAACTTGCAGCCATTTTATCAGCTTATACAAACCTTTGCAATTAGAAGCCAGACCAATTACTAACACAGAGAGGGAGGCTGAGAACACAATTCTACCCCTAGATGTAGATATATTGGTAGTTGGTAGCTACTGGAAATGTCAATTTTTGTCTCAGAGTGTAGTTTCTAGAAAATTAACTACACTCTAGCAGGAAACAACATACCAATAGTACTTTGGATAGCACAAATTGCTCTCAATGTTTTTTTAAAAAGGCACAAAGTTGTATGGTAAGGGAAAGGGGGGTGGATCTGGGAAGTGTTGAGGAGGGCCAAATATGTAAAAAGAACCGATTCAGTAAAGTAAACAAGACTCACATCGGCTGTGCAGCTCCTGGTTGAGGGCTAAGAGGATAAATACTGCTGCCCAAAGTAGTTAGTGTTCTCCTTAAGTGATATTGGGAATTGCACTTTCAAGATAAGGCTGCTCAATAAGAAGATCTTCCTCCTGTATGTGTATAAACACACACACACACACACACACACACACACACACACACACACACACACACTTCCTACCAAGATATGTGAAAATCAACCCAAAAATGCAAGAATCACAAAAAGCAAGGAAACATCACTACTGAATCTCTGAAGTAAAGGATACTGAGATGGGCAATGGCAGATAAAAATCTCAAATTTTTTTATTTATAACAATGATCAATCTGAAAGAGAACAGAAACAATGAGGTCGACTCCATATAGACCTGGAGAAGAATGTTGGAAAATTAAAGGAAAAAGACAGGAAGTAAAAAATAATAATAAAACATCACAGAAATTGAGAGTTTGGAAGAAACAGTAAAGCTAGAAATGAAAGGTTCAATGACTATACATCTGGCAGAAGCTTCCTAGCACACCAGAAGCCAGGCCAGCACTCTGAACCCAAGGCCACTTCAGCCAGAAGAGCAGAGAGGAAACAGAAACCAAGAAATAAAATACCAATCTAAAAAGAGAAACCCAGAAATTGGCACCTAAACCTATAGTTACTCCAAATCTAGATGCCTAAATGTATGTCTAAGAACACAATCAACAGCCAGGACAATATATTATCACCGGAGCCCAGAAACCCCACTTCAGCAACCCATGAATATTCAGGGAAAACACAGTTAAAGCACAAGAAAAGAACCTTAAACCAACATTGTGCAAATCACAGTGTTCCTTAAGTAAGAAATGAATAAATCTCTTAAAGATGTCAAGAAAAAATGATCAAATAATTGGAGGAAACCAATAAATCCCTTGAAAAATATCAAGAATGCCAAGAAAAAATACATAAAGAGAAATAAAACTGTACATAACCTGAAACTGAAAATAGAGGCAGTAAATAAAAAAAAAAACATAAACTGAGGAAATTTTGGAATGGAAAATCTTGGTAAGTAAATAGCAACTACAAAGACAATCATCTTCAACAGACTACAGATGATGAACAAAAAAATCTCAGACTTTGAAGACAGGGTAGAAGAAATATATACATCTGTCAGAGAAAACATTCAAACTAAAAGAAAAAAAAGAAAAAGAAAAGAAAGAAAACAAAGAAACAAAAACTTCTGACATAAAACATCTAGAAAGTTTGAGACATTTTGAGAAGAACAAACCTAAGAATAATTTAAAGAAAAAAAGACTCCTAGCTCAAAGGCCCAAAAAATATTGTTTTAACTTTTATTGTTTCTTTGTGAATTTTACACACCCAATCCCACTCATCCCCCTTCCCTTCATATCTGCCTGCCCACCCTTGAAAACTCCCTTCAAAGAAAACCACACAAAAAACAAACAATAAAATAAAATTAAATTAAATTAAATAAAACAACAGTAAAAGAACATCTTGTTGTGGAATCTCTGGTGTGCCCCACAATATACCTCTTTGTTTATACATCTTTACTTGCTGGCTTCTTCTACACTATCAATTCCGGACATCTCTCAAGCATCCTGATGCTGCCCTGTGTTATAGAGATTCTGCAGATTTGGACATGCAGGACCAGCCAGTTTAAGTGCTCCAGCAGTTTACAGATATAGTAAATATTGGAATAGGCCAATTCAAAACCCTGTATCTAAACTTGGGTGGTAGTAAAATTGATTGGTTCAGCAGCTCTCCTATACCCACACCACCTCAGTCCAGCACTACCCTGGTGAGATCACCCTGTGCTGCAGCTGGCAAAGGTCAGGGCCATTTCTCCTATACTCATGGTTTTGGGAGTGGCTCACCCTTGCCTTTGCCACCAGTACCACCTCTACTGTGCTGCCTAGGCTAGAAATGAGGATTCACAGTCCAGCATGCTGCAGCCAGTAAAGAACAAGGTCAGGACTTAGGCTTACATGACCCCAGGATCAGCATTTCCACCTGCCATGGGCAGCAAGGAACAGGAGTGTGGGGGGAAGAAGGGATCTGTCCCTCTCCCAAGGAAGATGAAGAATATAGCTGTGCTATACAGTTATGGTTAAGGGTCCACTCTCCTAAATATTGCAGTCAATGAGGAGCAGAGCCAGGTCAAATATCCCTTGGATATCAACATTTTCCCAGATGGCAGCCCAGATCAGTGATGTCCTTTTGGTCCTTGGTAATAATATGAGCCATAGACATCTACACAAACTCTTGCTGCTGTATGGCCATAGAACCAGAAATGGCCCTCAGTGGAACCTTGAGCTAGGACTTCACCAGGTGGCAGAGCAAGCTACTCACATAAGTCTATTTATGTGCACCATGGAATCTCCCATTTTACCTCTCTTTGTACTGCTCAACTACTCCTCCTTTCTTTCTCTCCTTTTTCTTCAACACGTATTTGCATATCCTAGAGGCTTCTTCTGTAGGTAGGTCATGAGGCAGATAGGCCTCAGCATGTCTTATGCCTGTGCAAGCTGCATGGTGATGGATGGGTCTCAAGAAAATATTTTTAACAAAATCATAGAAGAAAAATTTCCTAACCTAAAAATGGACATTACTGTGATGGTTCAAAAAGTTTAGAGAATACCAAACAGATTGGAACAGATAAAAGAGACCCCTTGCCTTGCCACAAAATAATCAAAACAATAAACACACATAATAAAGAAGAAGAAACAAAATAAAATCTGCAAGAGAAAAAAGCCAAGTAGCATATAAAGTCAGACCTGGTAGAATTATTCTTCACTTCTCAATGGAGACAATAAATGCCAGAAAGGCCTGGACAGATGTGCTATAGATTCCAAGAGACCACAGATGTCAGTCCAGGCTACTATACTTAGAAAATTTCAATTACCATAAGTGAATAAAATTAAATATTCCATAATAAAATAAAATTTGAACAGTATCTATCCAAAAATCTATCCCTACAGAGGCTATTAGAAGAAAAACTCCAATCTAAGAAGAATAAATACACCAAAATAAAATAGAGGGGTGATAAATAATCTTACACCAGCACAGCTCATGGGAGAAACACACAAACACACACACACACACACACAGAGTACAACCATCACAAACTGCAACAAAGTAAAAGAAATTAAGTTATTGGTATCTGATACCAATGGACTCAATTCTCCAATAAAAAGGCACAGACTAACAGAATGAATGCAAAAATAGTGCACATCCTTCTGCTGCAGACAATAAATACACTTCAATATTAAAAGTAAACATTACCTTAGTGGTGTTAAAGGTTGGAAAAAATATTATCCAAGCAAATGGCCACAAGAAGCAAGGTGGTATAACTATTTTAATATCTAATAAAATAAACTTCAAACCAAAATTAATTAAAAGATATGTGGGTGGAAAGCCATTACATATTCATCAAAGAAAAAGTCAACCAAGATCATGTTTCAATTTTCAACATTTGTATCCCAAATATAAGGACACCTATATTGGTAAAAAAACATTTCTAAAGCTTAAGCCACATATCATCCCTAAAACATTAATAGTAGGAACTTCAATACCAAACTCTCACCAATGGACTCACTCATACACAAACTAAACAGAGAAATAATGGATTTGACAAACAACCAACTGGATCTAAAAGTATCTAAAGAACATTTCACAAACACAAAAGAATATACCTTCTTTTCAGAACTTTAAAAATACTCTCTAAAAGTTACCATATACTTAGTCACAAAGCATGTCTCAACAGGTAAAAGAAAACTGAAATAACTCTCTGCATCCTCTCAGAACACCGAGATTAAAGCTGGATTTCAACAATGACAAAAAGAACAGAAGCCTACAATTTCATGGAAACTTAACAATTCTATACTGAATGACTCCTGTGTCAGAGAAGAAAGAAAGAAGGAGATTAAAACTTCCTAGAATTCAAGGAAAATGAATGCATAACACATGCATACATACTTGTGGGACACAATGAAAGCATTACTAAGAGAAAAGTTTATAACACTAAGTGACTTCATAAAGATATCGGTGAGATAGCATACCAGCAACTTAATAGCTCACCTAAAAGCTCTATTTAAAAAAAAGAAAGAAATTTACCAAGAGGACTTGATGGTAGAAAATAGTCAAACTCAGGGCTTCAATCAATAAAATAAAAACGAAGAGAACAATACAAACAATTTAAAGAGCTGGTTCTTTGAGAAAATCAACAAGGTGGACAAATTATTATCTAAAGTAGCTAAAAGACACAGAGAAAATATCTAAATCAGCAAAATCAGAACTGAAAAGGGGGCCATAACAACAGACACTGAGGAAATCCAAATATAAAGAATCATTACTTCATACTTCAAAAATTTTTAATCTACAAAACTGAAAAATCTAAAAGAAAAGGACAATTTTGTTCATAGAAACCACTTTCTAAAGTAAAATCAAGATCAGATAAACAATTTAAATAGGCCTATAACCCCAAGGAAATATAAGTAGCTATTTAAAGTCTCCCAACAACAACAATAAAAGCTGCTGAGGGCCAAATGGTTTTAGCACAAAATTTTACCATACTTTCAAAGAAGAGCTAATACCAATACTTGCTAAATTATTCCATGAAATAGAAACAGAAGGAACATTGTCATATTCATTTTGAGACCACTGTCTCTCTGATACCCAAACTGTACAAAGATTTCATAAAGAAAGAGAATTACAGACCACAATTATGAAAATAAATGTGGAAATACTTGATAAAATGCTTGTGGAACAAATCCAAGAACACATCCAAAAGATATTCTACCATGAGCAAATTGACTTCATCCCAGAGATAGAGATGATTCATCATACATAAATTGATAAATATACTCCACCATAGAAACAGCATGAAAGAAAAAAATAAAAAAGAATATCATTTCATTAGGTAATGAAAAATTCTTTAACAATGTCCACTGCCCATTCTTGATAAAAGTCTTGGAGATAGAGGGGATAATGAAATATAATAAAGGCAATTTATAGCAAGCCATTTGCCAGTAACAAATGTAACAGAAAAACTCAAAACAATTCCACTATAATCAGGAACAAAGCAAGGCTGCCCACTCTCTCCATATCTATTCACTGTAGTACTTAAAGTTCCAGCTAGAGAAATAAGACAACTAAAGGAGATTCAAGTTAGAAAGAAAGAAATCAAATAATATTATTTGCAGATAATATGACTGTATGCATAAGTGATCCTCAAAATTCTACCATGGAATTTCTAGAGATGATAAACACCATCATCAAACTGGATAAAAACATCAATCCATCAATCAATGAAAACAAAAACAACAACAACAGCAAACCCCTGCAGCCCTCATATATACAAATGACAAAGGAGCAGAGAAAATAATCAGGGAAACAGCACCCTTAAAATAGCAACAAAAATATAAAATAACTTGGTGGTAACTCTGACTAATAAAGTAAATGATCTGTATAATAAAACTTCAAGTCTTTGAAGAAGGAAATTAAAGGAGATATCAGAATATGGAAAGATCTCCCATGCCCATAGATTGGTAGGATTGACACAGTATAAATGGCCAATTTACCAAAAGCAATCTACAGTTCCAAGCAATGCCCATCAAAACTCCAACACAATACTTTACATTTCTTGAAAATCAATTTGATATGGAAAAACAGAACTCCAGGATAGCTAAAATAATTCTACATAATAAGAGAACATCAGATGTATTACCATTCCTGATTTCAAAGTGTACTACAGAATAATAGTAATAAAAATGACATAATATTGGCAAAAACCACATACACTGATCAATGGAATAAATCTGAAAAAGTAGGTCTAGATCCACACACTTATGAACACTTGATTTTTGGCAAGGGGGCCAGAAATAACAAACAGTGGGGAAAAAAAAGCATCTTCAACAAATGGTGCTAGTCTAATGGGATGTCAGTTTGTAGAATAACACAAATCGATTCACATATATCACCCTACACAAAACTCAAGTCCAAATGGATCACAGTATTCAACATTAAATCAGAAACACTGAATTTGATAGAAGGTAAAAAATGGAAAATATCCTTGAATATATTGGCACAAAGTTAACTTTCTGAACAGAACAGCAATAGCAAAGGCACTAAACTCAACAATTAATAAATGGAACGTCATGAAGCAGAAAAGCTTCTGTACGACAGAGAACATGGTTGATAGGACACAACAGCAACCTAGGGAATAGGAAAATATTTTCACCCACTCCACACACATCTGACAGAGAGCTAATATCCAAAAATATATAAAGAATTCAAGAACTAGACATCAACAAACTAAATAATCCAATTTAAAAAATGAGCTACAGACCTAAACAGAGAATCAGCAGAGGAATCTCAAATGGCTGAGAAATACCAGGAATGGGTAAAGATTTAAATAGGAGAAATGAGGTAGAGAGAATGGAGGTAGTGAGTACTAGTAGAGACAACTGGAATTTGGAGACACTTGGGGGGGGGAGTGAGGTACAAACCTAGTGCAATGGAAACTCCATGAACTCTATGAGGATGGCACTAGTGAAGATTAACAGTAATGCGAGACTCGGATTCTGAACTGGCCATCTTCTGTAACCAGGAAAGATCAAAAGTGGAGGGAGTGGAACACCAACTAGCCCAAAACAAATCAGACTTACAGTTTGTCATGCCTTTAGGATGTGCTGGGACTGGCATATAGCGTAACCACCATCAAAAACTTCATCCAGCAACTGATGGGAGCAGACAGAGTCCTATAGGCAAATATTAGACAGAGTTCTAGGATCCCTATGGAGAAAGGGAAGGGAGAATTAGAGGAGCCAGTGAAATCATAGGCAGCCCAAGAATATGGTCCACAGATTCAACTGACTAGGACATAATGGGATCACAGAAATCAGGAAGCCTATATGGGTCTGACCTAGGTCCTCTGCATTTAGGTTATGACTAAATTGATGAGTTTTCTTGAAGAATTCTTAACAGTGGATCATGGGTTGTCTCTTATTCTTTGGCATGCCTCTAGGATTTTTTTCTTCTACTGGTTTGCCTAGTTAAACTATGATGTGAGAATATGTGCATAGTTTTATTGTGTGCTGTATTTGGTTAATGCCCTTGGAAGGCCTTCTCCTTTCTGAGGGTAGGTGAAGTGGGATGGATCTGGAGGAACAAAAGATATAGGGGAGATTCCTTGGGAAGGTGTGGGAGAGAAAACTGCAATCAGGATGCAATAAAAGAGAGAACCATTAATATTTATTTAAAAAGCTAAATGAATCAAATGCAAACACAGTAGAAAATATAGCCTATAGAATAAAGCAAGGAGAAAAAAGGAACAATATTTAAAAAAAACCACTACATTCAAATGTAAATAAGGGAAAAAGTAAATGACTATGGCAAGTGTCCAAAACCTCATAGATATAATCAAAAGATGTAACCTTTAAAACTACTAGGCAGAAGAGCTGAGAGAAACATCAAAGGTATAGCAACTCTATTCAATAAAAAAAATGTATCATATTGAGAAGAAAAAAACAGATTCAACACAATAGGCTTCTGGTAACCTCAAACAGACATAATCAAAGAAGAACTTCTCCATGACAGATTATATTGAAGATGTTTAAAGTACAATGAAACAGTAATAACTGTAAGAAAATAAATGTCATCTCACCCACAGAAGCAGGAACATCAGCATAATGCCAGATTTCCCATCAGCCATTGTCAAGATCCATCAAGTATGGAATGCTATTTCAAGCCCTGAAAGTAAATAACTATCAAACAAGAGTAACATCGATGAAGGTATCTTTTGAAATTGACAGAGAAATAGTAGCATTTTGAAACAAGAATAATCTAAGATAGTTTATCATCACCAAAACAGCACCACAAAAGGTACTGAAAGGAATATTATATACAGAAGAAAAGGGGGGAGGAGGAGGAGGAGAAGAAGAAGAAGAAAGTTTCAACATAAAAGCACAAGAAAAGTTCAGAGGCTGACTTAAAGGAGAACTAGGAAGGAATCCATCATGACTACCACAGAAAACTAGCAAATTCCTGACACTTATGTGGAGAAAGTAAAGAACAAACAAAAATGGGATCAACTAGAGAACAAACAACAAGCTTACAGTGATTCATAACATATATCAATGATAAGCAGAAGTGTGAAGTGACTTCAACTCATAAATACAGAAACATAGAAAGAGTAAGTGGATATAAAATCTGGATCCAATTGACTTATGCTTCCCAGGTAGGATGGGCATTGTTTCTCCCACCTTTCGTATTTCTTAGCTACCTGTAGCTCCTTGTGTAGGGTTAGTATTCCTAGGCTCCACCACAGCCATGTTAGCATGTATATTTTGTTGTCCTTGTTAAGCTAATGTTTCAAAAAAAAGTATGTATTTCAAAAACATATATACCCCACTGTTAAGAGTGCCCAAAGACTGAGTGACAAAAGGATGAAAGACTTCGATGAGAGCAGAAAGTTGACTGTAAACACAGTTCCACTGGTAAAGTACTTACTGTACAATGATGGGGATCTGAGTTCAGATTCCTTTCTAGTTTCATATTTTGGCTATGATAAAATACTATGACAAGAAGTATCATAGGAAAAAGGATTATTCAGGTTCACAATTAAGTTTATTTCCAAAAGTATGTCATAGTGAAGGGGCTTCACTCTTCACATCATATCCACAGTCAAGAGCAGTGACAAACAAATGCATGCATCTTGCTTGCTTGCTGGCTGGCTGGCTTGTGCTCAGCTCAGGTTCTCTTTTGTCCAATCCATGGACCTTTTTGTCTATGAAATAGTGATACTATACCTCTCCAGCCCTGCTATGTGCAGTCTACAGCGTCTCTCTTAGGCTTAGGTTGGTTCAACTGTATACTTTAAGCTTTCTTTGGACGACATCTCATGGTACTGGCATCTCCAATAACATGTCTTTACTGTCACTGAGGCTTTACATTTATAACATCATTCAGTGGCTTTCAGACCCTCTACACAGAACCACTTCAGCTACACTGCACCATGCTCTAATCTTTTAATTCTGTTTAGTTGTGTTTTGTAACTTGATACTTGTATTTACATATGATAGTTGCATTGCTATAATTTAAAATTAAAAACATTGACAATACTTCTCAGTTTTTATTTATATTGTGATAGGATAGTATAAAGCAAAACTAATAGTTTCCTAAAGAATTTTAAATGTTGAAAAGAGAAGAGGAGGAGGGAGAGGGAGGTTCTCTGTGATGGGGGAATAGGGAAAGGGCAGCTTTTGATGTAAATAAGTAAATAAGTTTAAAAAGAAAAGAAAAATCCTATGGCCAAAGACTTAGTAAATACAAGTAACATTATACAAACTGAGCATGTTGTATTTAGAAATATATGTGAATATGCATATATGCATGAAACAACAATGAATTAAAGAGGCCATAAATTTGAAAAAAAGAGCAAGGAAGGTTATTTGTGAGATATTAAATGGAGAAAAGAAAAGAAAATTATATAAAAGAAATAATAAATTTGAAATAACTTAGGGAAGATGCACTCAGAGCCAGCATTAACACATTAACACAAGCGGAGAACAAAGGGTGATATAAATATTATTTCAAAAAATAAAAGAATTTATCTATTTGATTTGGAATATATACAAAAATAAGTTTAGTTAGGCAATCTACATACAATTTCTCTTTTTCAAAGCATTTTATTGATTCTCTATGAATTTCACATGATGCACTCCAGTCCTACTCATTTTTCTCTTGCTTTATACCTGCTCTTCACCCTCGAAACCTCCACCACTCCCTAAGATAAAAAAAAATCTTGTGGAGGCTGTAGTGTGTCATAGTGCCACAACATACCCTTTGTCCAGACTTCTTTGCTTGCATATGTTCACTTTAATGAGTCATTGCTCTGGTTCAAGACCTCTGGCTTCTGCTACAGTATAAATACTGAAAGCTCACTGGGCTTCCGTTTAGTTATCCTGGTTTTGCCCTGTGTCATAGAGATCCTCAAGGTTTGGATCTGTAGAACTAGTTCCTTCATGTGATCCAGCAGTTCATCAATGGGTAGATCTTAGCTGATGGGGTATCTGAGTAGGTCAATAGGGCCAGTAGCCAGGTCTTCTTCACCCACACTATCAAGGGGAGCTCTCCAACACTGCCCTGGCTAGCTCATCCAATGTCTGAGCCAACAAAGGGCAGGGACAACCCTCCCACTCTCATGCCCTTGCTTCTCAGGTGAGATGCAGACAAGGAGCTGAGCCGGCAGTTCAGTTTGCAAGTGAGGGGAAAATAGGAGAGAGCATCTCTTCGTTGTCTATACCTCCACATAGCAAGGACAGCCCTCCCATGCTCACACCCTCAGAAATGGCTCACTTGCAACTCCTGCAACCAGAACCACCTCTAGTGTGCTGCATAAGCAAGGCAGCTGTGCTGAAGGGCAGGAACAGCTCTCCGTTCATGCTTTCAGGGCCAGCTCTCCCACAAGGCCAAGGTAAATGGTGTGTCCAGTTCTGCAGAATCTTGAACTTAAACAGTCCTGAGCTGCAGCCCAGACCAGGGATATCCACCTGGCCTTTGTGGGTAACAGATTACTGCTGCTGCAGGACCACAGACCCAGATATTGCCCTCAATGCCAGGATAGGCCAGGACCTCACCATAGCCTTAGTTGGTATTACCAGTTACTCACATCAGGGTGTTCCTCCCTACCCTCGAGTATCCAGTTCTGCATCCCTTTATTATACACAGTTCTTCTTCTCTTTCTCTTCCATTTGTTCAACTCTTACTCGCTCATCTTAGTGGCATCTGGGGCCTCTGGTTGTCTATGGTCTGTAAAAGTAGATTTCATTTACCTGATGTTATTGTTTCTCCGAGGCTTACTGCTGAATCAGCTCATCCTTTCTAGCTCTTTCTGAACTCTGGATCACTGATTCAACTCAAACATTCTGGCTCAAATTCCTCTCTAAGCTGACTGATTCAACCTGGCTTCTCTCAGCTTCTCTCTGAATTGCTCTGCCTGGCCTCAAACTAACTTTGGAAATTTGCTCCAATCTTCTGGCTTCAACTGCCTCTGCCTACCTGCACGGAACTGCATGAACTCACAAATGACCTCAGCTCCACTGCACTGTACTTACTGCACTGACTCTTTACTCCTGATTCTTTCTTTCTGTGATGCTCTTAACTAATTGCTCTTTCCTGTGCTGGTCTCATGAGAGTTAGGTATACCACATCTCTGACTCATTATGTCAGATCTTTCTCTGTTTTGTCACTTTACCTATGCCTCAATTAGATGTCACTTTCAAACATAGATGCTTCCTTCTACAAATTAATCTTACCTTAAAGGTGTAGTAAAGACATGTCTATATTCTAGCCAGAGGAATTGAAAGTGTGTGGTATGTCTGAATTCTAGCTTGATCACACAGACCTAGATTTTTTGCATATGATCCTTGCCCTTAACAGCCATAAAAATGAATTAAAATTCTCTACGAGGGTTGTCTCATGAGTAATCATGGAAGTTCTCTTTCTTGCCTGTTCAGTGTACCACTGGGCAGAGGTGCGGTCTGGCATGGTCTGCTACCTGGCCTGCACAGTGCAAGACAGGTGGTTATTTGGGGCTTACTTTCCACATGAGCCACACAGCCTGGGTGCTCATCTCGTACACATAGTTTCTAACAAGACATTGCTGACATAGAAAATACTCAACAGTCATTTGCCTTGATTTTACAATAGGAATTGAGAGTCTTAGAACTTGGAATTTAAAATCATGACCTTAGTATGCATGAACTGTGAATAGAAAGCTATAGAGACTATGCAGTGTTAGTAACCACACACATCCAGTACATGCAAATAAATGTATGCCTGTCATTTTAAAGATTCTGAGATGAATTTGATCTACAAAAAACATCAAGGCTGCTTTCATCTTGATTTCATCTCAGATACCCAATGTTGAATTCTACCTTGTAATAAACATGAGAACTTTTCAGCTCTTTCAATTGACCAGGTCTGAGAAAGAAAATGGAAATATTCCAGCCAATTAAAATAACCGACTTTAAAATAACTTAGAAAAAAAAGAGCTCTGAGACAAAGCTTGTTTATTTGCAGGACACAAGCCTTCTTCACACAGAAGTCAAAATAGCAGGGTAGAATTTTGCACCCATATCAGAATTTCATTCATAAAAGCATCATTAACCATTAACCATCTCAGGTACAAGAAATTAATTATAGTTTCCAGTAAAGAGCAGTAAATTAACACACACACACACACACACACACACACACACACACACACACACACACACATGCACACATACATACACAGAAACACAAACTTGGGAGCCGTTCCCAGTATAGGGGAGACTTCCTTTCTGAAATTCAGAGAAACGCCCTGTGAACCCTTGTTACCTCAACTTTCACTATTTAAGATGGGCCCTTGATTTGCTGAAGAGATTTCTGCTTCTTGCAGTTCCAACCTTAAGGTAGAGCTCTCTCAAATGCCTTTCAGGATTCCCTCCACAGTAAATTCCAGAACCACAAAACTTAACAAATTATATTTGAACAAAAAATAAAAAATATTTATTAACTAATAAAAAACTTAACACAAGTTCACTTGATGTTGGGAGTGCTATCTTTTTAATATCATTCTGTGTAAAATTACTGATGGCAGTAAATATGGTAGATAAGTTTCCTAGGCATAATGTAAGAGTTAATGGAGTTGGGTTTGAGAAAGTCAATATGTTAAATTGAGTTAGGAAGAAAATTCCCACTACAAGCATTGTGCTTAGGTGAAGAAGAACTGAGAGGGGATAAAATGTAGTGACAGAACTGCTTATGATTCTGATATCTGGTTTTGTGGGGATGGGCAAAGGACTTCTGCATAAATGTGCCTTAATTTCCATTTACACAAATAGAAATGATCTTTCTTCTTCTTGCCACAGGTTCACTGAGCATCAAGTAAAGTTCTGCATGTAACACTCCTTATAAACTGTAAGGTGGCTTACAAATACACAAAACTTGATTATTGGAGTTGGAGAGAGAGTGTGTCAATAAAGCATTTTCCTTGAAAACACAAAGAACTAGGTTCCATCCTAGACCCCAGTGGGGTGCAGGGAAGCAGAATAGTGCTCACTTGTAATCCCATCCTGGGGAGGTATGAACAGATGCTAACAGAATTCATCAGATGAGGTCCAGGTCAGGACGAGACTCAAAAATAGGAAAGGAAAGAGAGAGGGGAGGGAGGGAGGGAGGGAGAGAGGAAGGAAGAGAGGGAGAGGGGGAAGGAGGAGGAGAAGGAGGAAAATGAGGAGGAGGAGGGAGGGAGGGATGGAAGGAGGGAGGGAGGGAAGAAGGAAGAAAGAGAGAAGGACTTGGAACCTAAGAACCTAAGGCTTGTGAACTGGCATCAAAGGCTTTACTCTGACCTCCACATATGTATACACACAAACCTTTTATGCAAGATAATGCACTCGAATGCGCCACTCACACACACACACAGACACACAAAGTGGGACTGATAAGTACTACTGTGATACTAATATATACTCCAATAGCATACGGTCAAGGCTCACCATAGACCCACACTAGAGAAGAGAAAACTAATAAATTTGTATCATATTTTTGAATGAAGTAAGACAGGAAAAGCACATATGGGTTTCTCAAATAAAGCAATACATCTTACTTCTCCTTATGAAAGTTTGATGGTCTCAAAGAAAATGTGAGAAGCATTCTACAAAATACTTAACATAAATCGTTCCCTTTTTGCACCATTTGGCAGGAGCTACCTAAATATCCTTTAACCTTAATCATGGGAATATGACTATTGGTCTGAAATAAAGCATCACCTGCCATGACCCTCATGGAGCAGGCTTACAGGATGCCATGAAGAATTGCAGGAATGGTTTTGGGATATCTAACACATGAAGATAAACCATCACAACCACAATACCTGTAAGTTAAGCACTGGTTTTCAGTGCTCTCTTTAAATCATCTTAACCTCCTTGTTTCTTCAGATATGCATAACAGATTCCTCAGAAAAACAAGGAAATGATAGGTTAGAGATATGTCTGCCCTACTCCTGGGAACTCTAGGGTTTAGGCTTGAGGTAGATGATGACAATGAATTCATGGTAGATAATGGCAACCACAAGATGGCAAGAATGGGTAGCAAAGCCCTTCTTCTAACCTTCACCTGAAGCAATTGAAATGATGGTGGGAATGATAAGTGTATAGGAGAGGACCATAATGTGAGCTCATAAAAGAGGCCTATCATGTGAGCACATAGGAGAGGACTACCATGTGACTACATAGGACAGGACTGCCATGAAAGCACATAGGACAGAACAATCGTGTGAGCACATAGAAAAAAAAAAAACATCATGTGAGCACATAAGAGAGGCCAATCATGTAAAAACATAGGAGAGGCCCATGGTGTGAGCACATAGGAGAATAAAATCTTGTAAAAACTTAGGAGAAGACCATCATGGGAGCACATAAGAAAGGCCTATCATGTGAACACATAAGTGAGGAATATCATGTGAGCACATAGTAAAGAACCATCATGCAAACATTTAAAAGAGGACCATCATGTGAGTACGTAAGAGAGGAATATCATGTGAGCACATAGAAGACTAATATGTCTGTGGTTAGAACATGAACACACAGAACAATAAAGTTGTTTCATTGAGAGTTGTATCTGTGCAAACCCACTTAAGGAGAAGTCTCATATCGCATGATAAAGTGATCACAAGAGCGTGGACAAATAACAGACATTACCTGTAACTGTGATGCTCAGACTAACTTCCAGTGACAGATGCCAGTTAAGACTGACCCTTTGCACTTCACAAGTAGAATCCTGAAGAGAGTGGCCTTAACCTGATTGCCATCTCTCTCTCTCTCTCTCTCTCTCTCTCTCTCTCTCTCTCTCTCTCTCTCTCTCTCTCTCTCTCTCTCTCTCTCTCTCTCTCTCTCTCATATACCTGCTGAACCCTGTGAGTTGAATTACTTTTCAGCCTCCTCAGATATTTTGCTGTTATAATAAAAAGCTAATAAACATAATTCACAATTTGTGTTCTTCAAGGAGGAAACAGTATTTAAAGAGAAGCAGGGAGCACAGCAGTCAAAGTGGAGTAGGCAGCCACAAACTCAGGATTAAAGGTTATTTCCTCCAGCTCTTATCCCTGTAGCCATGGACGTGTTACTTAGCTTCTGTTTCTTAGTCTCCATCTCTAAATTGGGCTTAATTATAGTCATCTGCACAGAGCTACACGTATTCAATTAATAAATGCATCAGAGTTCTTTAGAAAATTGCCTGGAATATAATATATGCTACACAGTAAGTCCTAAGTGTATAAAAATTGGCAGCCTCCATCAGCAGAGATAGTGAAGGTAGAGTGTCATACCAAAAATCATCCCCAAAGATCATTTAAGAGAGGAACTAGAGGATAACTCTAAAGGACAGTAATCATATTAAGTTTGCACAAATATAAGTTTATAACTCATTTAAAGTGATTAGACAGGTAATTACATGACTCTGTAAGATCAGCAATAATGCTGACGACAGATCTGAATGGGAAGGGAAATCCCCAAAGGAGAGTTTTAACTAATTTGTCATCTATCAAATATTTTCTGTTCACTTCCTATGTGCTAGGTCTATGAACTCAATCCCTACTTCACTAATACAAAACAGTTGCTCAATAATTGTTTATTAAAAGAATAATTAATTAGAAAATGCTCACTTTTTTGCCTCATTGGATAATTAAGAAGGAAGAGAATGTAGAAATGCAGTGCAGAGAAAAGGGTATTTTGATGGGAGAGAGTACAGGATACTATAAAGGAGTAAAGGTACTTAACACAAGCTTACGACTGGATAACTCTGAGCATTACCTAAGACAATAAGAGCAAAGGGAGTGATGTGTGCACACTGGGCACATAAAGATAGAGGAAGCAAAATTTACAAGGTACCAAAGAAGTAAGAGAATCATTACAGCTCACTGGTCCAATATAGAAAACTTGGATCCAGAGATTATGTGACTATTTTCATTTCACCTCGAACAAACCCAGACCTGTCTAGAAAAAAATTTTACTCATCTATAAAATGAGTAATGTTATTACTTACCTCATGAGAGTATTTGAATCTCCAAACAGTTGGAAATAATAACATCTCAAAATGTTGGCTCCAGTGATTATATTCTTTATTAACTAGGATTATGTTCTGTTTGAGAAATAAAGCAAGATTCCAAATAAGGCAGGAGCTGCATGACTCTTAAGTAATCTTAAGATATTGAGTCTAGTAAGATTTTAATGCATACTATCAAACCTTTAAAACAATCAAGTACTGACAAAAATATATTCATATAGTTGTATTCCAAAATGCACTTAAAAATCTCTCTTTTTTTAAAAATAAAGTTGTTGTAAGGGGGAAAAGATATTGACTTCATGGGATCTCTTCTAAAGAGAAAGCCAGCTGCTGGAAGTGCCTTGATATGTGGGTCTCTCCAAACTCAAACATGGAATTTGACTGAATTAAGTATGTTATGGTGTACCTCCCAGCTTTGTGAGTTGACTGAGTCTGTATTAGTTTTTCTCAAACCATGAATGATTACATTGAAGTGGATCACACCTCTTCCCCTCTGTCACTCAGAAGCCTTTGCCTATGTTCTTGGGTATTTCCTTGCCTGCCTCTGCATCCTCCAGCAGAAACGAAGAAACTCACCCTCTCCGTGTGAAGGTGGCACATGATCTCCATGAAGGCTTCTGTTTTTTTACATCTTTATGGAACCCATTGTCTTAAACATCTCTTTGCCAATATAAATTTAGAAATAGCTCATTGTGGCTTCAAATCTCACTCTCCTTTTCTTTAATAACTAAGAAAACTTTGTGTTTTAAGTAACATCTCTGCCCTCACTTTTCTGATGTATTGTTTTCCATTTCAGTGGAAAATTACCTGCTTCTCCCTGCCAGCTGCAAAGAGACTCCTATCACTTACTTCCATTAGGTCTCTATTTTACAAGATTTGAAGAATCTATACATTTCTATGAAGACAAACAACCATTTATCTTTACATTTTGCATCTATCTCTAATTTACCCAAGAACAAAAGTTCCTTTTAAAGGCTCAAATGTTGAAGACAGCTTTTAATTTTTTGAAAGCACAAATAGACTACATTTTCTTTTATACAGCAAGAGATTAGAGAGCCTTTTGCTGAATATATCTCTGTGCAAACACTACACATCTTTCCTCCCATAGGTGATGCTGAATGCTTTTTTATACTGTTTTTACAGAGTAGGGTATTTACCCCTATCATATACCACACACAATGAACCCTATACCCTATTTTGGTTTTATTACACATATTAAAACTTATTGTGGTAATTTTACTTGACTCTCCCTGCCTTTCTATACATCTTTCAAACATAACATTGGCTGCCTTGTTCCAAATGATCATTTTAAAAATGTTTGTATCACAAATAGCCTTGGAAGATAGAAATGCATCTCCCTCTGGAGTACATGGCAAGCAAGCTCAAAGCACATTATAGCTGACTCCAGTTCCAAAAAGCCACAACTTCCACTTTTCTAATACAATTTACTGCAACGCAGATACGCTGCCTACATTGAAATAAAATAGTGGAGCTTTACGTTTTCCATGGAGATTCACAAGCAGGAGAAATGTTATCTGAAAAATAAAAGGCTTAGGAAAATTTGCATTTTTCCTTCCTAGTACATACTTATACATGGTGCAGGAGACTAGAATGAGAGGGTCAAATGGAGAAGGGAAGAAATAGACAGTAAAGGAGGAAATGCAAGGAAGAACAACTAAAAATCTAACAGCCATTCAAATGTCATATGGAAACAATACAGTAGAAGCCTCTTCCAATACATGCATATATGAAAGGAATCTTAATCAAACCACCAGATAATGGGAAAAACAAAGCTCTAAATGGACATTTCTAGCCACCAAATGAAACCTCCAGTGCTGGGAACAGTTGTATATAATCACATTAACAAAAAGAGGCTCATGGAAACCCCCAAAACCACACAAACTGTTCTCAAGGTTATTGGGTACTTCCCGGCAGTATGACTGAAGACAACGTGTGTGTGTGTGTGTGTGTGTGTGTGTGTGTGTGTGTGTGTGTGTGTGTTTATACTGAACATGGAAGTAGAGCTCATGTCTATCTAAATTCTTAACCCCTCTTGACTAATGTCTCTGGTACTGGACAGTACTCTGCACACTACCAGAGGAGAAGGGCAAACACCAACCAGTTTCAAATTCTTTGAGCAACAATGGTGACCCAGATGCAATATACACTAGTGCAGTAGTGTCAGAAGACTTGATTGGTGGTGTATCTGGGAGAGAACAAATTACCAGTGCTCTGCTAAAGGAATACAGCTTTAAAATGACTCAATGACATTCTGCTATACACAGAATGTCTTGCTCAGTCATCACCAGATGCTTCCCCCTTGTAGTAGATGGGAACAAAGACAGAAAAGCACAGCTATATGCTGTGTGGAGAATGAGATACCATGAAACACTGAACCCGAAATGCAATGTCTCCATCAGATTCCTTGACTCACGTCTCAGGATACTCTGAAGAAGGGGAGGAGGAGAGATTGTAAGATCCAGTACACATGGAAGACACTAAGGAAACAAGGTCTAGTTACAACAAGACTGACACACAAATGAACTTAGAGACTGTGGCAGCATGCCCAGAGCCTGCACAAGTCTAAACTAGATGGGGTCCTGGTGTTGAGGGGAAAGTGTAAGTAAGTCCCCAGAAGCTATCATCAATTGATAATCACTTACAAAAGAAACATTAGTTTTCTCTAATGTAGTCTCACTGATAATACAAACCTCCAGCCCAGCAGTGAATGGCCAACTCAAAAGAAGCTCAGTGGTGGTATTAAAAGTTTTTGTTTCATAATACTTTGAGCATTTTTCTCACTGTATAGAACTTTTGCAAATATATTACAGTTTCCAGCTTTTTTCCTATGTGTGTTCTGTGCATATAGATGTGTATATCTCCACATCTGTATTCATTGCTTTTGTTCTTCCTTTGGCATATTTTATGTTTGTTTTATTTTGTCTTATTTCGATTTGGTTGTTTGCTTGTATTGTATGCTTTTGTAGGTGCCTGTTTGTTTGTTTGTTTGTTTGTTTGTTTTTTCACAGAAAAAAAGAAAAAGAAATGGTGCAGGTGCAGCCACAAGTGGGAAGGATCTGGGAGGGGCTGGGGGAGAAAACTGTAATCAGAATATCAAATTCAATAAAAAAAATAGAGTTCACATACAAAACCAAAAGACTCTCAAGTTCACCTCCCACTACCAATCCTCTTCTTCACGTAATCCCAGAAACCTTGCAGCAAAATGTGCAGCCACCAGAAAATTCTTAGAAAAATCCTATCCGGGAAAATGGAAGGTGTCAATGATAATCTGATTTTCACCCTGATGTACTGTATACACAGGCGTATTCCCAGAACAATTAGTAGGCTCCTTCCTTGGTAACTGATAGACAGACAGGGTTATTTCTATGGACGTAGGCCATACCAAGACAAAAACTCTGGAATACAAAAGAAAACTGAAAAAGAAAACAGCACATAAAAGAGGAAAGGTGTGTGTGTGTGTGTGTGTGTGTGTGTGTGTGTGTGTGTGTGTGTGTGTGTGTACAATATCTGTAATGAAGTAAGAAATAAAAATGTGCCCAGGAAATAAAATTAGGCTTTTATGAAATGAAATATCTGGAAAATAAGACTATTCATTCCATTAATAAAGTCATAAAGTTGAAGATAGCAAGTTTCCCAGAAAGTGCAGTAAAAAGGAAAATGATAGAAAATTGGAAACAAAGTACCTAACAAAGCAGCAACCAGGAGTATTGACAGAAGGAGGCATCATGATCAACAACTGCATATCCTAGAACAAGAACTAGAAGAAAAAAAAGAAACAGCTTCAATGGAATGAAAGTTTCAAAGTTCTGAAGCCTATGAATAGCCAGATAGAGTAAGTAGCACATTGGGAAAAATAAGAAAATAACACACATTCAACAGCATTACCACATGATGCTTAAAAATCTCTAGAGATAAAGAAAGATGAAAAGGAGAAAACTTTCATAGTTAAAAGACTGAGATGTCAAATGACATTGTATTTTAAGCACTTACACTAGAAGGTAGGAGTCAAGCCCTTCATAATCATGAAGAGAAATCCTGTCCAAGCTAAAAACATACATCCATAATCTAAATGACCATAACAAAAGCTTTTTTAGTGAAATAGTACCCCACGCTGTATTTTCTCAGAAAGTTATTAAAGGGATACCTTATCAAAACAAGGGACCTACGAATAAGAGAAACTAACACAGGAAAATGGAATTCTAGAATATTAATGAAGAAAAACTCTAAGATTATAGTGTTGCAGCAGTAACAGACAGGAACCCAATTCAGCTGCAAAAGAGGGTACCAAAGGGTTCCAGAATGATAACCTTGAGACAAAAAGACCTTCATAAATAGGAGTCTGAATAAATAAATTACTTAGGACAATTACCTGACATGTTTGATTATATTTATGTGAAAAGTTGCACAGCTCCGGTAATAAGTTTGAACATTAGTTTAAAAAATAAACCAAAGTTCAGTAAGAAGAAAAAAAGATGCACCAGAAGAGATGTGCACTTGTAGCAAGCTGTGTGGCTCATTTGTGAATAATATTTGCATATCAAAATAATGCATGGTCTGAAAATAGGTTTAATTTTTACAGAGAAGGTGGCAGGAGGGGAAGTATGTGGGTGTGTTTAGGATCAGGTGCAGGCAGATGAGATTGCAAATGAGCTGGGAAATCAGGAGACAAAACCTAACATTCAGAAATCAAGAAACATCAATCTATATATCTTACCTGTACTTTGGCAGTTTTGTGGTAGCACATAAATCGAGAAGCAGGTAAAAGAGACAAAAGTGGTTGCCTCTGGGAAGCAAAAATCTAAAGTGGATAGAAGACCAATTTTTAATAAAATAGCACCATGTCACGTTTTCAATTCTTTATTTGGATTATTTATCAAAATATAATTAAATTGTAACAACTAAGTGTGACTTGAGAAGATATAGAAACAGTGGGTGTTTGATTTTCTAGACAGCAAGTGGACACTAATATGAAATTAATCAATAAAAAAGGCTTTCTTAGAAAACAAATACATATTCTGAATCCTTATTAAATGGAAATAGAAAACGTGAAGGCAGGATATTTCAACCATTTCTCTAATCCTAATAAACATTAATGGATTAAACTAGCCCTTTGAAGTAAAGAAGCTCATGGAGTAAATTTTAATAATCTGGAACTCCACCATTTTAAGTGTATATTAAAATAATGTGCCATAGAAAGTTTTAAAATGTTTTAAAAATGAAATATATTCAGTCCAATGCAGAAAAATAGATGATAGTACCATATTATTAATAGTAAGCAAAATATTATTCAAAGGGGAAAACCACCAAGGGACTTATAATATTGATCAACAAAATAATTCATTGGAAGATACTCCACTCATGACTTATAATGTCCTTATGCCATAGATTTAAATTATTTTACACAGTAAAATGAAAAAATTACGAGTAAAAAGTGCAACCAGTCAATCACAGAAGACATTACCTTCAGACTGAAAAACGAAATTGTCCGTATTCACAGAATTTAAAGGATTTCACCAACAATTTACAAGCCTTAGCAAAAATTCCTAAAGCCCCAAATGTGCCCAATATTGGTATTATATATAACCAGACCACAATGCAATAGAGTGGGAAATTATACAAAGCAGAAAACACAGATAATTGTTTCCTGCAGTAAATATTAAAAAGAATTGTTTATCTCTTTATTAGCCCCTGTGGTCTCACTCTGCAGGCACAGCTTTTAATATGGAGCCAAGCACAGGGACTCTGTCACCTCTGTCACTTGGTTGTTTAGCTGCCCCCTCCACTGGATTTTCTTCCCAGGTGGTTCACTCCACCTGCCCTACTGCCTCTGCCCCCCAGGTGGAATTACTGCCCCAGAATTTTCTTTCCTCCACTGCCCGGCACAAACATCATTTCAAGGCCCAGTAACTTTTCAAAAGAGTTTATATAATACAGTCTCAATCCAGAAACTTTCTGCACAATAAGATTACATCCAATGAACAAAGATACAAACTGCCCTTCTATATGAGATTAATGGCCTATAAAATCCTTAAAATATTCATATCTACCTATTGTCAACCACGGCCACCAGGATCATCATCATCTTCTTCTTTTTTGTTGTTGTTGTTGTTGTTGTTGTTGTTGTTTCTCATCTTCTTCTTCTTCTTCTTCTTCTTCTTCTTCTTCTTCTTCTTCTTCTTCTTCTTCTTCTTCTTCTTCTTCTTCTTCTTCTTCTTCTTCTTCTTCTTCTTTTTCTTCTTCTTCTTCTTATCCTTGTTCTTCTTGTTGTTCTTATTCTTTCTCCTTCTCCTTCTCCTACTCCTTCTTCTTCTCCTCCTCCTTCTTTTTCTTCTTCTTCTTGACTTCTTCTTGTCTTCCACTTATGGAAGTGGCCAATGAGAGCGGAAGTCCGGATAATCGGCCAGAGTGAGAATCAACTGTCTACTTCCCCCATACCAGTTCCAGAGATCTGACTCTGATTACCAGGCTTAGCAGCTATCTCTTCACCTCCTGAGTCATGATCCTGACCCTGAGCTCTAATTTTCTTGGCAGGCTTCTTCTCTCAACATAAATAAACTGTTAGTAAAAGAAGGAATCAAGTAAAAATAGATAGGGCTAGATTGTAAAATACTAGATATAAAAAGTAATGAGACACATCAAAAGTTTGTAAAAATATATGGATTTATTTGAGGAGAAAAGGGAATTTGTAAAAGAATTAGATAATAAGCCAAGAGGAAATAAAATCCAAAAAAGAATATGAAAATTAGCTTTAAAATGAAATAAATACAAAGCTGGAAAGATTAGGGAGGTGCTTTAGACGTTTGGATATTTTAAAATATGAGGTTCAAAATGAAAACTTAAACATTCATAACTAAAATAGGTCAGAATAATAAAATTTTTAAAGCATAAGAAAAAGATACAGACACTAATACAGATAAACAATGTACTTATAAAATTATGTCTTAAAAAATTATATTGATAACATTGTAAAAACATATGAATTGACATATTCAAATATGTATAGTATATTATAGTAGTATAAAAACAATATTTTCATTTATGGCATATATACATATAATTATATATCAGGAGATCTATTTATAAAAATATTTTAGTATCTATATAAGTATACTAATACACTCATATATGTAAATACATATTTATGTATAGAGTCATAATTAGACTAAAATGCACCAAAAATGTACTGTAATTACCCCTCCAAAATGAATGGTAATAGTGAAAAAGATATCAAGTTCAAATCGTGGAAAGCTGTGAAATTTTCCCAACACTTAAAAAAGCTGTTAATTGCAAACCTTGGCTACCAAAAATAGATAAAGCAGATAGATATAATTATCAGCCAATAATGAATGAAGAGAAAGCTAGCAAATTGAGTTCAACCATGTAGAAAAGAACAACTAGGGTCAGTCTTAAAAACATGAATGAACCCATTTGAGAAAACATAGTGTAATTCATCCCTAACCATTTCAAGAAGAAAAAAACATATCACTATATCAGAATCAGTGGATACTGAAAACAAGTGAGTTGAAAACTTAAAAACTCATTCAGGATAAACTTAGGAGGGATCTCCTTTCATTCCTATGAGGTATCTGCCTGGATGATCATAGTTAATAGTAAAGCACCATAGTTAATGTTGACTAAATCATAAGATATATTAAGATAATTAAGGAAAAGACCAAAATGTCTGTCTGATGCCTACAAGTCAGTTTTCTGTTTGTTTGAAATCATTAATTAATTTATTTATCCACTTTATTTCCTGATCCCAACCCGTCTCCTGGTACTGTCTTCCTCTCATCCTCCTTCCATTCTCCACTGAGGGCCCCATGGGAGTCAACCCAGCCTGGCACATCAAGTCACTGCAGAAGTAGATGTCAGTTTTATATCCTACCCAAAGCAAAGTATCAAGATCAGCACAGAATATGAAAGTCAGAATGGGAACTTGAACTTCTGAGATGAGAAGATAATTTAATTATGAATGCATTTTCCTCCTTTTCTTTTACCTCAAATTTTCTCATCTTATTTAAAATGAATTTATAGTGAGAATCACATTCTTAATGATTCTGCCATTTTCTAGTTCATTATTTTAATATCAAGGTTTCCTTACCTTTCTCCTGGGTTTCCACTCCATTTTCTCTGACATCTCAAAATAATACACATAGAAATAGAATGTCCAGGATAACATTCAAAAGGAGTGCTGTCAAATAAGACCCAAATTAGCTGATTGCTTCTAGGTCTGCCTAAGATCTAAGATCCACTGTCTAGTTCACACTTATCTATGGTTGCTCTCTGCATGATTTCAAAAGGTCTTGCTGAGACTATTCATGGGCTGTTCTCAGTCAGTGATAAATATACTGTGTATTTATCTCACAGCTGTGATGCACTGGCTCATAATGGCTTTTGAGCCTGGATACTTCCAATTTCTCTTGGGTAAATGTTTGAAGACCTTGAAAGAGATTATGCAGACCGAATTGAATCCCTGACTGCAGCCCCATGCCTGTCATTCTCTCTCAGTTTAATTGGCTTGTCAAAGATACCACAATAAACTATCTTGCTTTCAAATATTCATTTCTTGGTATAATGGGATATAGAACAGAAAGCCTTTCTTGATTTTTGAACATATGAGAGAAACTCACAGTTCTAGAGAAGCCAAATGTAGAAATGACCCAGATGACATCCTTCTGATCTTCCTCACCAAGAAAGTTCTTAGCTTGTCCTAGGAGTGACACACTGACGCTCATGCATTGCAAAGCCAGCAGAATTGGCGTTTGCAAGGGGGCAATATAATGTTCCCTGTGGATGCAGTGTTCTATATCTCTCACATATGGAGATGATCAACAAGTATTTTTGAAGGGATCAAAAATGACTGAGTTACGGTTGTTACAACATTGAGATTGAAGGCCTCTCAATGACAGATATTTCAGTGTTTGTCTGTTAGACTCTGGGATATAATTGACTTGCCTAACATAACCATATACTTAAAATCCTTTGGTATCTGAGATTCTTTTTATAATAGTGATCCAGAGCAAGTGATTCTCTTCATTACCTCTGCAAGGCAGGATCATGGCCTTGTTTTGTGGGAAAGTCCTGGTTGTGTGTATATGTGATTGTGTTGAAAATACTGCTATTATTGCTTTAGGCATGATTAATATGGATTTGAAAAAAAGGGCCTCAGAATCTTAAGGTTAGAAAAAGGAACCCTTTTGATAGTTTACAACCCACAGTTTAAGAAACAGTGCTGTGTGTGTGTGTGTGTGTGTGTGTGTGTGTGTGTGTGGCTCAAGAGAACTTACTGCTCTTGAAGAGGAGCCAGAATCAGCTATCAGCACCACAAAGCAGCCAAATACCATCTGTAACTACAGTTCCAGTAGATCCAATGCTCTTTCTTGGCTTCTGCAAGTGCTGGACATGAATAAAGACCATTTACATATGTGCATGCAAAACACTTGTACACAGAAAATATAAATAAATAAATCTTAAAGGATGCAGAAGTGGCACCGTGGAAAGGCACATAAGAGCCTGGTAATACTTCTGATATATTTGTTATTCCTAGATCTAACCAGGACTAGTCCTCCCATGTGATGTATGCTTTATGTAATGTGCCTGCTGCGGCACAATGGAGGATTACGGTAGAAAAAAATGGCCCAACCCTTTGTTTACTAAATCAGAGCCCAACTCTGGCCAGTAACAAGTCCTGTTTTATAATGTGATGAAACAAGAGTCTGTCTTCTGTGACTGGATGTGACCTCACAGTTCTTGTCTCATTGAATAGCATTTGTTCCTTTTCCTTCCTGGTAATATTGACAAGTAGACAAAATCATGAATGTTAAGTTATGCTCTCAAACTTAGAAATCAAAAAGCATAAGTAATTAAAAAAATTACCCCCTCCAATTTCCTTAGCCTTGGAGAATATCAGACAAACATTTCAAAGGAAATGGTGAATTTACCCCCAACAATTATCTTTGAGGTGCCAGGCTAGGCTAAACCAGGAGACTGAGGACAGCCAGTTTTGCTGTCTGCGTGCAGTATATGCTTCTTCAATATATTCTAGTATGTTGCTAATACTTGGTAGCTTTAGACACATAGTGGTAAATCTGAAAATAGTCACATGAACTCAATTTTCCCTTTTAATCTTGGAAAGGTCATTTTCAAGTCTGCATTATTTTCCTTTTTCCTGCCATAGATCTCAGCTACATGCCATAAGGACACAGGTTTCTGATATTAGCTTAGGTATCGGTGTTGCATGAGTGTAGACCTTAAGCGGCAGGTGCACAGTGAAAGCGGCTGTACACCAATACATGAGTATCCCCGAGAAATTTCCTCAGCACATCTAGAGCTATTCTCTACCCACATCAATCAACACCCAGATCATCTTCCAATCCTTGAGCCCATCTGCCCTGCTTGAATATTGTCTTTCTGTGTAGTCTCCCTGATATGTCTCAGGATGGAACAGCACAATTATAAAGGAAAGTGCCCCACAAGTACAGCTTTTACACTTGAAGCCAAGCTTGGGAGAAATGAAGTGTTAGAACCATCCTGACTTGTTCGGTTTTGGTGAGAAACACATTAATCAATGACATAAAATAATTGTATCTTGAAATATGCAACCACATTTATCACTAGGTATCACTTAGTGACATGTAACCTAACAGATTCTACTAAATGTCTTATCAGCATATTTTCATGGCCCTTTCAAATCAGTCTTCTGTGGATCAGTTCTGCAGTGTCTTCATTGTATTCATGATAGCCAAAAATGTAAAACAATCTGTATGTCCATCGACCAAAGAATGGATGAATAAAATGTGGTACATTTGCATAATAGAGTATTACTTTGCTGATAAGACAAATGACATCATGAAATTTCAGGCAAATTGATGCAACTAAAACAAATCAACCTGAGTGAGACCTAGAAAGAAAAACATGGTATGCATTCACTTATAAATGGATATTACCTGTTAAGTAAATGATAGCCAAGCTAAGATCCACAGACCCAGAAAAGGTACATAAACAGAAAGGGCACAGGGTAAGCATGGAGGTGAAAGAACTGGGACCCATTAACACAGATCATTGAATGTAGATAGTTCAAGCTGGTGGCTGAATGGAACTTTCAGCCCCTTAAATTTTAGTCTCATTGGCACAAAAAGTTATTCTGCAGGCTAATGAAAGAGAAACCTGGACAGCAACCCAGCCACAACATCTTCTCTCTGAAATCTGTCCCATCTTCAACATGTGCTGGGGTGAAGGTGAATCAGAACTTATGGGAGTGGCCAACCAATGTTTGGTTTAACTTGAGGCTGATGCCATGAAATGGAACCCATACTCTGCAGTGCCTGAATGGCCAGAAACTAGAGATTAGATAGCCCAGAGGTAGAACCAAGGTGCCCCTCACCAAAAACATCAATGAAACTATTATAGTGATATCTCTGTATATCTATAGCTCAGTGCCTCCTCCAGTCATCACCAGAGAGGATTTCTCCCAGATGAGAGTGGGCATAAAGACTCTAGCCAGACATTATGTGAAAACTGAGTCTAAAGTAGAAGTCTCCCTTGGATCCCTCCCCTCAGATATCAGGCAAACCTGCCAAAAGGGAGTTGAAATATTTTAGGAGTCAGAGGAAACAGAGGATAAATTCCAGGAGAATATGATCCTCTGAATAAAGTAAGCAAGAATTGCATGGTCTCAAAGAGACTGAAACAGCAAGCATGGGACCTGCTTGGGTCTTTATCAGCTTTTCTGTGTACACATTGAAGCTGTTAGTTTAGTGGTTTTGTGGAACCCTGAACAGTGGAAGCAGGTGTATTCCTGACTCTCTTGCCTGCTCTTGGGAGTCTTTCTCATATTGAATTGCCTTGTCCAGCCTCCATATGGGAAATTTACCTTCACTTATTGTATCTTGCTTTGTTTTATTTGGCAGTCATCTCTTGGAGGCCTGTTATTTTGTAAAAAAAAAGGAATTGGAGGGGGGTTGTTCTTGGGCAGAAAAGAGGAGGAGAAGAGACTGGGAGAATAGAGGGAGAAAAAAATGTGGTGGGGATGTGTTGTATGAGAGAAAAATGTATTTTCAATTAAAAATTAAAATTAAGAAAACACAACTTAAAAGACAGAAGCCTAAGGAGATGGGAAAGATTCCACGGTCACATGGGAAATATGGTAGATTGTCATGAATGATTCCAGAGCACCCAATTCCTATCACCACTCATTTCAGAATCTAGACTGGATGTTAAAGGTAAGAATTAGACTTTCCAACTGATAGCTTGAAGCAATTAGTATTAACAATTACCCATGACTATGTTTTTAAAAGGTGAGAAAGTGTAGGGTGTGGGGTAGAGGGTGCCTGGAAATAAAGACGTGGATCCCAGAGTTGTAGGAAGTGATAATGTGAAGGATGAGAGGGAGGAAGTCAATATTTGACATTGTTCTTTTGTTATGTACTAAGATATACACTTGGCAATTCATATACTGTAATTCATATAATCTCCATAGCAACACTAGAAGTAGATATTATGCTTCTGTTTTATAGGTAAGCAAATGGAGACAAATGAAACAAGCAAAGAAAATCAAGTTCCTCTCTATTCACCCTGGGGTTAAAGCTAGGAATTTCTATACACATAAGTATTTTGTTGCTTCTATTACTGTTATCTTATAGTTACTAATATTTCAAAATGTCACAACTTTACTGTTCCTAATTAAGGATGAGAAAGTAGGAATTGAAATACAGTCCTCACAGGCAGGAGACTGAGATATTAAAACAAGTGACTTCTGGCAGCCAAGAAGGGAAATGAATGCAAACAGGAAGTTGGCCCTGAACCATGGATTCACACTGTATTCAGTGTTGATTCAGTGTTCTGGGTTCACACTATATCCTCAACGTGAAAAGGCAACATCTCTCTTCATTTCCATATTCCAGACCCGAGACATTTTAATTTGACCAGTAAGAGGCAGTGTTCTATAATGCCTCCGGGACAGAGATGGAGCTGGCTTCTTAACTCCAGCTTCTTAACTCCAGGGTGCCTCATAAAATTTCTGTTCCTGTCATGAATCATTCTCTCTAGGTATGCTTCTTCTTCATGATGTACCCCTGTCAATTCAAGATATCAGTATTTGTGAAGATCTATGGTCATACAGTTTCAGTGCCTTTTCTGACCTATGTTAACCAACCTACATGGAGATTCTATTGCTCCTTTTCCACTTTATTCTTTCCTTATGTGCACATCATGTTCTTCCCAACTTCAATACCCTAGAAACATTGACAAATCTTAGAATATTTGGCCAAGTTATACAACCAATGTTGTATCATTTCTGAGTCCCTGCATATAGCTAATGACAATCTTGGAGCAGCCTGTTGCCTCCAACATGGCTACTTCATTTTTTATATTGCCAAGTCCCAAATTCAGACAGAGATTACCTTTGCCGATTTTGGTAGAAGCAAATATCCATCGTTTTATGGTCATTTTGATCTTGTACATACTGATTTTTTTTGCCAGCAATGATAACATCTGACAGTTATCAAATTCAGTAGTCAACTTCACATGCATATATATTTCTTCTTGATTGTACTTGCCACTTTAGATAACTATTACATTATGTTCATCATCCCCAAATTCTCTTCAGTCTTCACTACAAACAAGAAATAATGCCTACCACAGGCTATGCCACCCAGCTTTTCTATCTCACTTTTGGTGTCTATAACCTCTTTCTGCTCGTGGTCATAGGGTGTAGTGGTTATTCCTGGTTGTCAACTTGACTATATCTGGAAAGAACCACATTCAGAATTAGAAGGCTCACCTGTGATACTGATCTTGAAGCTGAGAGATACAAGTTTCTGACCTGGATCTTGGATCTGAGGCATAGTGGCTATGAATCCCAGGACACTAAGGAAAGCAGATCTCTGAGGTCAAGGTCATCTGGGATAAATCAAGTCCCAGGTCCAGATGTGATGGTACAATTCTTTAATCTGGGCTATATCTTCTGTTGGAGACCTACAGAAAAACATTGGAAGAAGAAAGACTCTCTCTCTCTCTCTCTCTCTCTCTCTCTCTCTCTCTCTCTCTCTCTCTCTCTCTCTCTCTCTACTGAGAGCATCTGCTAGATACTTGGACTTCCATTCACAGTTGCTGCTGACCATTGTTGGGGAGTTAGAGTACAAACTGTAAGTCACCAACAAATTCCTTTACTTATAAAGACTACTCATAAGTTCTTTGACTCTAGAGAATTCTAATACAGAAGTTGGTATTGGGAGTGGTTCTAGAGAAGCAGAAGTATAAGGATGAAATTTTTGAGAATCTGGAGTTAGTTTAAAAATTCACCAGCACCTTCAACTACTGAAACATCTTTAGATACTCTTTCTCTCTCCTGGGAGCTATGAGAATATTGAAGACCCATGGTTGACTATAGTTCAAACTTAAAGAAGCAAGCCAGTAAGTAACATCCCTCCATGGCCTCTGCATCAACTCCTGCATCCTGACCTGCTTTATTCCAGTAATGACTTTCTTTGATATTGAATAGCAATGTGGAAGTGTAAGCTGAATAAACCCTTTCCTACCATACTTGCGTTTTGTTCATGACGTTTTGTGTTGGAATAAAAACCCTAAGACACAGGGTATGACTATCATGTGACTATTTAAAACTCACTTTCATATTCACTCATTATGTACAAAATGACATGAATGCAATTCATGATGATCATGACATACTGAGTAGAAATGACATAATTATTTTGAGGAATTAAAACCTGGTCTCAGCATGAAGATCAAAGAACTAAAATGGCTCATTCTCCATTGTTTATTTATGACACTTAAAAGGCAGTGCTGTTACTCAAAACATTACATACTTTGGACACAGGATTTGGATGGGACCTGATACGAAAACTAGTTATGTAAATTGCTAAAAGAGAAAATCAACAAATATTACACCTATAAACCATAACAATGATCAGCATGGTAATGTTTTCTTAAAGAAGCAATAGTGGCACTCCTACTGTAGCAGTAACAAACAGCTCTCTAATTTACTTAAGGCCCACTCCACATGAGGAAATCATATCAGGACTGGAAACCTATACAACTCCCCAAAGCTAGCAAGGTTATAGATATTAGAGGACATTCTACAACTGCTCCTTTACTAGATGAGCATAATTCCTTACTACATTCTAAATATTTATCTTTATATCTACAGAAAACTATAGATCTCACCCCCATATCAAAGAGGCAGCTTTTTCTTTTCCTTTAAGTTAGGATCAAATGTAGGATGTAATTCTAGGGTATAACCCTTTATTTCACTAGGGCCCAGTTAAACTATAGCTGAGACCACATCTTTGCTGAACCTTTCCTGTACATCCTGTTCTTTCACTCCTTTATCTGCTTCTATTCTCTGAGCCAGTTACATGCATTTCTGTCCTTGTTTCAAGATCTACTCATAGAGAAAACTAATCTAAGAAAGGAGATATTTGTTTATTCAGAGTGATAATCAAGCTTCATTCTGAGTATTTTATTTGCATTCATTGCACATACAAAGGTACCTGGGACATAGTTAAAACTTCATAGTTATTTGTAGAAAACAAGAAGAATGATAGACAGTCATAGGTATTAAAATACAATTGGCATCAACAAGAAGTCCCTTCTTTCTTTTTCACTTTTATTATTTTAATATTTACTATCATTCATCAAATACTATTTTGGTTCACTATTGAAGATATTCTAGATACCACACATTCTCAAGCACTTTATTCCTTTAGTCCTCTCTATAAACCCCGAGAAAATAGATGTTTTATTATTCTTATTTTAGAGCTGAAAAATATTGAAACCTGAAATGATTAAGTAGGTTTTTTCAAGACAACATGGCTAATTTTTGTCACAGTCTACATTTAAATATAAACAATCTAGTCCTCCAGTCTGTAGTTGCTTTACAAGCTCCTAGTTATTATTTTAACCAACTTTATCCTTTATAATAATTCAACTGTACTACCCCATTTGTCTATGGATAAAACTACCCAAGTATGGCTTTATGCATATCTTGAATGCTATTAGGGGTGCTCTTCAGTGTTAGAAACAGGTCTAGATATTCAGAAACTGCACTGCAGTTCACTTTAATTCCTCAAATATTTTAGTACATCTTTTCACTCAGCTGAATCACTAAGAACGAATCTTAAGTGTCAGGAAGATAAATGAAGACTTGCCATTGGCGAGAAAGGAACTAAGCTGATACATACCAAAAGACAGAGAAATGGCAGACTCTGTTTCTGCCAGACTAACAAACCAATGTATTTATTCTCCACTCCCCCTACACACACACAGTTTCTGTCCACCATGACTTCTTTCTAAAAATCAATGATATGTAATATAAATTACTTGAGCAAAGAAACATTGTTTGCAGAATACAGACACTGGGTCCTGAGTAATTAGTCCACCATTACACACATGAGTCATAGAAGAAAGCCATTTAATCTGCCTAATCTTTGTTTTCTGTCCTTATAGTGGAAGTGACAATATCATGTCAACCTCAAACACCCAGAGTTAATGACCTAAACTCATTATTCAATGGAATAACATTTCCTGGCACATAGGAATCTGTTAGCAACTCTTTACAATGATGTCTTGATCACATTGTTGTGAGTCACGTAGAGATCAACATAAATTGCCTTGTGTGGTCTTAATGAAGATTCTCAATTTTAGCAACAATGTGATTGGGTGATTGCTTCCAAAAGGTCTTGACATTACAAATGAGAGTTCCTATTGTTTTTGATAGTGTTCCAGTAAACGGTAACTATTTTCCCAGGGTCTTCCAAGAATTACTTACTGAAAAAAAAAAAAAAAAAACTGACCCATGTCAATAAATCACTCAGTCATTTTTTGGGATATCGCCTCCAGATTATCCCTTCCTTTACAATGCTAATTACTGGCTTATAAAAGATATCTCATAGCATCTTTCCCCTTGTCTTGCAGAGTCAATATGAGGAATCTCAGAATCTGTGTAGATCAGTTCTCACATGCAACCTAAAGAAACCCTTCAAAATAAGCACATGCAATGATTTTTAATATAATATTCATTTTTAAATGGACCATTATTACATTTATAGATTTTTTAGATTTTCTTTTTGTGATAGATATAAATATATTATTATATATTTATATATATTATATACATCTAATTTGTTTAATAATTATTAAATTATGATAAAACTGTTATCATGAAATATTTTTAAATTGAACTAGCAAGATAATTTAGTGACTAAAGGTACTTGCTACCAAGCCAGACTACCTGAGTTCAATTTCTGGAACCCACATGATAGAAGAAAAGAATGAACTCTCCCATTTTCCTCTGACTTACACATGATATATACCCACAGCTTGAATTTCTGTCTCTGTCTGTCTTTCTCTCACACACACACTACCTACACATTCACACATACATATATACATAATACATGCTTACAGACAATTTTAAGTATTTAAGAATATTTTTAAATGAGTAACATTTGATAGAGTTGTTGGCCAAGGAACCCTACAGAAGTCTCCAAATAACCCAGGCTATTTCCAATCATATTGGTTACTCTCTACAAACTGAATACATCCATATTGCTGAGGACAACACCTACGTACCTCCATGATCACAAAGAAGTTGAGCTAGCACCTACCATTGAGAGCCTTCACCCATACAAACCAGAGTTTGTGGTCCTGGAAGGTACTTGGCATGCTACCAGAGGAGAAACATAAACACCAAAAAAGTTATAAATGCTTCATCTACAATGATGAGCTACCTACCATAATGCTGGGGCAGCTGTGGCAGAAGAGTTACAGTAGTAATTAACAACTATCTACTTGAATTAAGGCCCACTTAATTCAATGAAATAAAACCCATAACCACCATTGCTTGGGTGGAAAAGAATCAGAATCTAAATAGGCCATGGACCTAGAGCTAAAATAAATGCTTCTGTTCTGCTAAAGGTATGTAGCTTTTAAATTACTCCCAATGACATTCTGATACTCTTATAGATAAATGTCTTGCTCAGCCAGAGCAAGCATCCTCCTGCAGCAGATGAGAGCATATACAAAGACCCACAGCTGGACAATGTGCAGAGAGTAAAAATCTGTGAAATATTCCATCTTAAATGTGCTCACTCCATTAAATCCATCTTTTTGGAGCACATGGGATTCTGCAGAAGAGGAGGCAAAAAGATTATAAGAGCCAGTGAGGATAAAGAACGCCACAGACACCAAGTGTTCTGTGCACAGCAGGACTGACACTCTTATGAACTCACAGAGATCGTGGCAGAATACACAAGACCTGCCCAGCCCTAAGCCACAGGAGGCCCGAGGGCTGAGAGGGGAAGTAGGAACAAGTCCCCATCCCTAACTCAGAAACTCTCAAATGGATAACTCCTGGCTGAAGAAAAGCTGGTTTTCTCCAACAGATCCTCACTAAAGATGCAAACAATACTTAAGAGCAGCCTCAGTGCCCAGCCTTGATGGTCAGTACAAATACAAAAAATATTTTAGAGGCATTTTTGTCTCATAATGTATTTTCTTCTCACAGATTTTTTTTTGCTTACTTATTATGGTTTTAGTTGTTATTTTTATGGGTTTTGTGTGTGTATGCAAATGTGTGTCCTGTGCCTTTTTTTTAAACTTTTGACTTTTTAAAATGTTTGCTCTTTTCTTTGTTTCCATTTTAGTTTCTTTAAATTTTCTTTTACTTTGTAAAGCCTGTTTGTTTTCTAAGGAGTCCCAGAGAGAAAAGGTGTGGATTTGGGAGGGTGGGGAAGTAGGGAGGATCTGGGAGAGATTGAGGCAGTAAAAATTGTTATCAGAAAATGTTGTATGAGAAAAAACTATTTTCAATTTTAAAAAGTGGGTGCTAGGCTCAGTAGATAACATGCTCACCACATCACCCACCTAAAAGCCAGATGCTGTAATCTCAGTGTTCATGCAGATATATGCAACTGTGCGCATGAGAGTGCCTGTGCACATGTGTATATATGCCTGTGGAAACCAGGAGTTGGCATATTGGGCATCTGTCTTAAACACTCTTATTATTTGCAGCAGAGACTATCATGTATGGTGGGGTGCTTAGATATTTCCACACAATGTGACAGGAATACGATTGGAGAAAATGCAGAAGTAGACATTGTACAGAAACCTCAAGTGAATCTATTTTGTGACCTAGTCCAGGTCCCAAAAGTCTCTCATTGTCCCATTGACCACTGCAAAGTATAATGGAGAAGTCTAGACCTGAAGTCCTAAACTAAATTGAATGCGGTGTTTGACCTCCAAGAACTGCTAGAACCTAGTTCCAAGCTAAAGTAACTCAGAGAACTGGAGCTGTTTGAATTGGGTCCACTTCCCTTCTATGCGAGCTTTGTTTCTACCGCCATGCCGTAGACACTTGCTCCTTCTCACCCCAAATCCCAACGTGTTTACTCTTGCTAGCAGTCTCAGCTTTTCATACAGCTTTCACCTGTAATTTGAATTAAAACTACTGACTTCACTGTGTCATTTTAGAGGATTAAATGAGACAGAAATCTGTAAACATGTCCATCAAATATTAGTCGCTACTGAAAGTAAACATCACTTCTTTTCATCAGGCACCACATTTTTAGAGCATCACCCTTGTTCCTTGCCTTCAAAATCCTCCTAATTATCCCAGAACAATGTCCAACCTGATCTCCTGCCTGCTGAGATCCCAGAGCCACTGATCGTATCTAATGATAAGCAATTAATATGGAAACCATTTCAATTTGAATAAATGAACTTGATTATTTGAACAGTTTATTGAAGGATTGGCTTTGCTTACCCATGATCCACTACACATTGATTCAGGCACAAGTTCTATTGATTTTCTCCACTCACATCACTCTGTTTGCTGTGACTATCGTCAACCTGTAGAGAAATCCCAATTATCACCATTTTATCAGGAGCTAAGCTGGTTTCTCTGCCTCTTTCCTCCTCTTCAAATCCATTAAATCGCTCTGCTGCCAGTCTGTCTGTATCAGGGATGCCTCCTTCCAACAAGGAAGCAAGACGGACATGGGAGAGTAAGGTGGGCAGTACATTTAAAGAGAAAGAAAAAAAAAGATGTGTCATTTTCTTATGAGCCGAGTTGCGAGCTGCTAAAGAACCTTTAAGTCTGTGAACTTGAAGGATAAGCAAAAGTCACTTAAGAGGTCTTTATAAGTCATTTAAAGTTCCAGTGTTGTCAAGCTTTTCTCACCCATCCTCAGTTCACCTACACAAGGCAACTCTTCCATATTCAGCCTTCCTCTTTTCAAGCTCAATCTCCTTTCTGTCTCACTCAATATGATACTCGAGTTTATTGTCCTCTCTCATCTACTACTAAAATGCAAACTCCTTAACAGTTTAAGTATTATCTTCATATGTATAGTTTCAGAGACTTGCCAAGGCCCAGTCTATGATAAGTGCCTGAAGAAAGAATGGAAACACATCAACTCTGTGGGTAACACTAATAAACTGCTAAGGAAGTCAACTATAGAAAATCTTCAGAACATATCAAATCTGCAGTGAGGTCATAGAAGTTTGACCCAGATAGAAAAAGAAAGAAAAACCTGTTTAGAAAGGCAAGTGTTAAAAACTGTAACACTGATCCTAGCCACCAAGAGTGTAAAGATTGTTCATTTCTAAGACTTGGAGCAACAGACAAATATAGAGAGCATAGACTATTGCAGGTATGTATGGAGGTGTGTGTGTGTGTGTGTGTGTGTGTGTGTGTGTGTGTGTGTGTGTATGCATGCCCATACACATGCACAAGCACACACAATTTAGGGAATCCAATACAGAACCACCTAAGAAGGTGACCAATTTTTTTTCTTCAAATTTTCTTTTTTTTTAAACTTTATTTTAAAAAACAAAGATAAAAGAAAAAAATTTAAACATTTTTGCATAAATGTATACAAATACAATTGTGTCAGTGCTTGGCTTTTTTTTCTCTCTTTTTTTTTTTTTTTTTTTTTTAAGATTTGATACTCTGCATTAAGGTCTTACTATTTACAATAAGCAAAAAGTACATATAAAACAGGGTGTAACCGGGAATTAGTCAATGATTTATTGGTGGGTAAGTATTGAGCATGACTTTTTTGTTTGTTTGTTTGTTTGTTTGTTTGTTTTGTTTTCTTGTGTTTTCTTTTTTTCTTGAACTTCACACACTCTTTGAGTTGTTTCTGGGGCAGTCCGAGCCTCTGGGGTTAGCATCCCACTATCACTGACTGCATATTATGTCTGTTTTTATGTGACTGGGTTATTTTCTCAGGATGATATTCTCTAGATGCAGCCATTTTCTTAAGAATTTGGTTAAGTCATTGTTTCTGGTGGCTGAGTAGTATTCCATTGTGTAAGTGTACCAAAATTTTTGTATCCATTCATCTACTGAAGGATATCTGGGTTCTTTCCAGCTTCTGGTTATTATAAATAGAGCTGCTATGAACATTGTGGTACATGTATCTTTGTTGTATATTGGAGTGTCTCTGGGGTATATGCCCAGAAGTGGAATAGCTGGATCTTCAGGTAGTACTATGTGCAATTTTCTCAGGAAACCACAACTGATTGCCAGAGTGGTTGTATCAGTTTACAACCCCACCAACAGTGGAGAAGTGTTCCTCTTTCACCACAACGTCACAAGCATCTGCTGTCATCTAAGTTTTAGATCTTGGCCAATCTGACTGGTGTGAGGTGGAATCTCAGGGTTGTTTTGATTTGCATTTCCTTGATGGCTAAGGATGTTGAGCACTTCCTTAGAAGTTTCTCAGCGATTTGATATTCCTCATTTGAGAAATTTTGTTTAGCTCTGTACCCCATTTTTTAATAGGGTTATTTGATTCTCTGGTTCTAGCTTTTTGAGTTCTTTGTATACCTTGGATATTAGGCCTCTATCTGATGTGGAGTTGGTAAAGAACTTTTCCCATTCTGTTGGCTGCAATATAGTTTTCTTGACAATGTCCTTACCCTTACATAAACTTTGCAATCTCATTAAGTTCCATTTGTTAATCTTTGACCTTACAGCTTGAGCCATTGGTGTTTTGTTCAGAAAATTTTCTCCTGTGCCTATGTGTTCTAAGGTTTTCCCTAATTTCTCATCTAATAGTTTCAGTGTATCTGGTTTAATGTGGAGATTTTGGATCCACTTACACTTGAGCTTTGTACAAGGAGATAAGAAAGGGTCTATTTTCACTCTTTTGCATGCTGAGTGCCAGTTGGACCAGCACCATTTGTTGAATGGGCTGTCCTTTTTCCATTGAATGTTTACGGCTCATTTGTCAAAAATCAGGTGAACATATACGTGAGGGCTCATTTCTGGATCTTCTATTCTATTCCATTCATCCATGTGCCTATTTCGGTACCAGTACCATGCAGTTATCAGCACAATTGCCTTGTAACATAGTTTTAGGTCAGGGATAGTGATTCTTGCAGATGTTTTCTTGTTGTTGAGGATGGATTTCTTATTCTAGGTCTTTTGTTATTCCAGATGAAATTGAACATTGATTTTTTTCCAACTCAATAAAGAACTGGGTTGGAATTTTGATGGGGATTGCATTGAATCTGTAGATTGCTTTTGGTAGGATGGCCATTTTTAAAATGTTGATCTTTCCAATCCATGAGCATGGGAGATCTTTCCATTTTCTGAGATCTTCCTCGATTTCCTTCTTTAGAGGTTTGAAATTCTTGTCATACATGTCCTTCACTTGCTTAGTTAGAGTCACACCAAGGTATTTCATAGTTTTTGTGACTATTGTGAAGGGTATCTTTTCCCTAATTTTTTTCTCCACATGTTTGTCCTTTGAGTATAGGAAGGCTACTGATTTGTTTGAGTTAATTTTGTATCCAGCCACTTTGCTGAACTTGTTTATCAGCTGTAGGAGTTCTCTGGTGGAATTTTTGGGGTTACTTAAGTACACTATCATGTCATCTGCAAAGAGTGGTGTTTTTATCTCTTCTTTTCCGATTTGTATCCCCTTGATCTCCATTTGCTCTCTAATAGCTTCAGCCAGGACTTTCAGTACTATGTTGAATAGGTAGGGGGAGAAGTGGGCAGCCTTGTGGAGTCCCTGATTTTAGTGGAATTGCTTCAAATTTCCCACAGTTAAATTTGATGTAGGCTGTTGGTTTGCTGTATATTGCTTTTATTATGTTTAGGTATGGACCTTGGATTTCTGTTCTTTCCAGAACTTTTAACATGAAGGGGTGTTGTATTTTGTCAAATGCTTTCTCAGCATCTAGTGAGAATACCATGTGATTTTGTTCTTTGAGTTTGTTTATATGGTGGATTACATTGATAGATTTCCTTATATTAAACCATCCCTGCATCCACGGATGAAGCCTACTTGGTCATGATGAATGATCATTTAGATGTGTTCCTAGATTCGGTTCGCAATGATTTTGTTGAGTATTTTTGCATCAATGTTCATAAGTGTTATTTGTCTGAAGTTCTCTTTTTTTGTCGGGTCTTTGTATGGTTTAGGAATGAGGGTTATTGTAATCTCAAAAAATGAGTTAAGACGTGTTCCATCTGATTCTATCTTGTGGAATAGTTTGGAGAGTATTGGTGTTATGTCCGCAATAAATGTCTGATAAAATTCTGCACTGAACCCGTCTAAACCTGGGCTTTTTTTGGTTGGGAGGCTTTTGATGACTTCTTCTATTTCTTTAGGTGTTATGGGATTATTTAGATGGTTTACCTGGTCCAGATTTAACTTTAGGATCTTGTAACTGTCTAGGAATTCATCCATTTCTTCCAGAATCTCCAACTTTGTGGAGTATAGGCTTTTGTAGTAGGATCTTATGATTTCTTGAATTTCCTCATTTTCAGTTGTTATGTCTTCTCTTTCCTTTCTGATTTTGTTAATCTGGATACTCTCTCTTTGCCCTCTAGTTAGTCTGGCTAGGGGTTTATCAATCTTGTTGATTTTCTCAAAGAACTAGCTCTTGGTTTTGTTGATTTTTTCAATGGTTCTTTTTGTTTTTATTTGGTCTATGTCTGCCCTAATTTTGATTAGTTCTTGCCATCTACTCTTCTTAGGTGTATCTGCTTCCTTTTCTTCTATAGCTTTTAGCTGTGCTGTCAAGTTGCTGATGTATGCTCTCTCCAGTTTCCTTTTAGAAGTGTTCAGGGCTATGTTTTCCTCTCACTACTGCTTTCATTGCACCCCATAGGTTTGGGTATGTTGTGTTTTCATTTTCATTGAATTCTAGAAAATCCTTAATTTCTTTCTTTATTCCTTCTTTGTCCCTGCTATCATTTAACAGAGCGTTGTTTAGTTTCCATGTGTATGTGCGCTTTTTGTTGTCTTTGTTGTTGTTAAAGACCAACCATAGACCATGGTGACCTGAGAGGATGCATGGACGTATTTCAATCTTCTTATATCGATTGATGCTCGTTCTGTGTCCCATTATGTGGTCAATTTTGAAGAAGGTGCCATGGGGTGCTGAGAAGAAGGTGTATTCTTTTACTTTATGATGATATGTTCTGTAGATATCTATTAATTCCAGTTGGTTCATAGTCTGCTAGTTTTACAGTGTGCTTGTTCAATTTCTGTTTCCATGATCTGTCCATTGGAGAGAGTGGGGTATTAAAGTCTCCCACTATTATTGTGTGGGGTTAAATGTACTTTTTGAGCTTTAGTAGTGTTTCTTTTATGAATGTGAGTGCTTTTTTATTTGGAGCATATATGTTAAGGATTGAGAGTTCCTCCTGACAGATTTCCCTGGTAATGAGTAAAAAGTGTCCTTTTTTATCTTTTTTTGATAACTTTTGGTTGGAAATTTACTTTATTTGATATTAGAATAGCCATTCCAGCTTGCTTCTTGGGGCTGTTTGCTTGGAAGTTTTTTCCCACCCTTTTACTCTGTGATAATGTCTGTCTTTGTCTCTGAGATAAGTTTTCTGTATGCATCAAAATCCTGGATTTTGTTTATATATCCAGTCTGATAGCCTATGTCTCTTTATTGGGGAATTGCGTCCATTTATGTTCATAGATATTAAGGAATAGTGGTTTCTGTTTCCTGCTATTACTGCTTTTGTAGGTTGAGTTGTGTCTGTGTCTCTTTCTTCTTTTGGTTTTCTTGCTTAGGAGTTTTCTTGTTTTTACTTGGATGTAGTTCCCCTCTTTGTATTGGGTTTTCCACCTATAATTCATTGTAGTGCTGGGTTTGAGGTCACATATTGTGTAAATTTTGATTTGTCTTGAAATATCTTCATCTCTCCATCTATGGTGATTGATAGTTTTGCTGGGTATAGCAGCTTGGGCTGGCACTTGTGCTCTCTTAGGGTGTGCATGATTACTGTCCAGGCTCTTCTAGCTTTCATGGTCTCTGTTGAGAAATCGGGTGTGATTCTGATTGGTCTGCCTTTATATGTTTCCTGACCTTTTTCCCTTACTGCTTTTAGTATTCTTTCTTTGCTTTGCACACTTGGTGTTTTGACTATTATATGTCGGGAGGAATTTCTTTTCTGGTCCAACCTATTTGGAGTTCTGAAGGCTTCTTTTATGCTCGTGGTCATCTCATTCTTAAGGGTAGAGAAGTTTTCTTCTACAATTTTGTTGAAGATATTTACTGTGCCTCTTAGTTGATACTCTTCTCTCTCTTCTATTCCTATTATCCTTAGGTTTTGTCTTCTCATTGTGTCCTGGATCTCCTGGACATTTTGGGTTAGTGGCTTTTTGTTTTTTTGCATCTTCTCTGGCTGTTTTGTCTATGTTTACAATGTTGTCTTCTGCCCTCGAGATTCTCTCTTCCATCTCTTGTAGTCTATTGGAAATGCTTGCTTCTGTGACTCCTGATTTCTTTTTTAGGTGTTCTATCTCTAGGGTTATCTCTTTTAGTGTTTTCTTTATTGTGTCAATTTCTGTTTTAAGTTCCTTCTTCCATTTCTTCTTCTCTTTGGTTCTGTTTTCCTCCAGTTCTTTGAGTTCTTTGAGTGCTTTTCTTGTTTCCTCTTTAAAAGCTTCTGATTCTTTTTGCTTTTCCTCCTGTTCTTGTTTAAGGATCTCTATCAGCATCTTGAGGTATGATTTTAGGTCTGCATCTTCTTTGTCTGGAGTGTTTGGCATTCCAATGTTTGCTGTGATGGGAGAGCTGGGTACTGGTGTTGCCAGGTTGTCTTGTTTTTTTTTTTTTTTTGGGGGGGGATATACTCTTTCGCTTTCCTCTTGCCATCTTGTTGTCAGTGATATGTTCTTGCCTTTTCCTTGTACGTGGTCTGTGTCCCTGGATCTCCTCTGGTCCAGGTGGCGGATGGTCTGAGCCCTGTTCTTTGCCCCAAAGCTGCCAGGTGGGAACAGAGGTCCCAGTCCTGGGTTCCTGGTCCCTGGATCAAGTAGGGCAGGGGTGCACTTTCCGTGTGCACTAGGCAGAGATCTCTCTGCTCCCTGGCTGCCCAGATGTCCTTTGCACCAGTCTTTAAACCTTTGGGAACTCGAAGGTGACCAATTTTATTCCAAAACAAATTTCAGATTTTTATTCTGCATAGAATCTATCACTCTAAGTAGCAGAGCCTAAATTTTCAATGATCTGAGGCAGTATGACTCTAAGCTTGAGCTTTCTGAACTAACCTTCTATAATGCTCTCTGGTTAAAGCAAATTTTCCCGAGATTTCATAAACACTACTCTGTGGCTGGGGCAAATAAGGCCCACACATAGTGAGATCTTCAGGTACCTGCTTCTGTGTCTTCTCAGCTCCAAAGGCACTCTCAGGATGTCCTTGGGAAATAGCTCCCAGAAGTTCCTTAAGCCAATCCACAGAGGCTACACTCTCTGGCTTTCAAGAACTTTTTCTGTCAAGAGTTCCCAGACTATAAAAACATTCTTGGCTAGTATGTCTCTTCTGCCTACTGAGATTCAGACCTGCCATGTTCCTCTTGTTTTTTTTTTTTTTTTTTTTTTTTTTGGTTTGTTTGTTTGTTTTGTTTTTTCTTGAACCTGTATACTGAGAGCCACAGAACCCACCATTTTATTCCTTTCTCCTTTGCCTCGTTCAAGAACATCCTGCTATGCCTAATGACTGAACAAATCCAGGTTAGAACTCTTTAGATAAGGAGGAAATTGGGGCTTGTTACTCTAGGCTGAGATTCTTCATTAGGATAAATTCCTTCCCCTGATTACCATTGAAGAATTACATGGTTTCAGTGGTAGAGGTACTCTGTAAATTCTCATAGCCCAAGACAAACAGACTTTAGCCAGTTCAGATTCTACACTGATAATTTCTGATAAGAATTTCATAATTCTCTGAAGAAGAAGCATACTAATCTCCCTGGCTGTTACTACCTGGTTTGTGCTCAGAGGCTCAAAAAGAAAAATGCAGTCAGCCATAATTTTAATACCACATTATTCTCTCTATTGGGAAATGCTCTCTACTGCAGCATTAGTCTCTTTTAGCATTCTTAGTACAAATGATTAACAGCTGGTCATCAAGTTCTGTTAAATGGATTTTTATAAACTCAGAGAAAGTCTCTATGTTTTCACCGCTGATGAGGCTTACTTTATGTAAACTGTCATTTTCTGAATATGCATAAGCAAATCAGAATATAATTTAAATACTCTACAGGAACTTACTGTTTGAAGAGACAAAAATGTGAAATATTACATGAATTGGACTGATCCTTATCTATCATCAAAATGATGCATTCTCATATCAACCGTGTATTTTATATTCAGAGTCTGCCTTTCCTTGGGTGAGGGACACTTGAATTTGCAGCATCCACCATGATACAATTGTTTACTTCTGCAGAGTAGGTGGATACGTATCTTAAAAGTCCTATTGGCTGTAAATTTACCTTCCAGTTTGGGGAAGGTAAAAATGTAGACCCGTTTACAGCATACGTGAATCAGGGCTGCAAACTGTCAGCAGACTTCCATCACTCTGTCAGCATGGGTGTTTGGTTAAGGTTTCCCTTTTTCTATTAGGAAAACAAGATGGACCTTTCTCTGCCTCTACTGGAGCATGCAAAGGAGTGGTGATTCATGGTCCTGAGGGGCCTCTTCAGCTTGTCCCTAAGCAAATTGCTTGCAAGCATCTAATTTGTATATAACTCCAAACTATTGAAATATGAAAAGATGTTTCTGTGCTGTTAAAAAGATGTATCTATATACAAAAGTATAAGGAGAAGAAAAACTAATAGCCCAAATAAGTCAGAGAACACAAGGACAGTGTGATTGTTTAGAGAGGATAAACATCTGTATGGACCTCTGTGTTTGAGGAAGAGCCATGGGCCAGCAGAAACATTTATCAGCTGTGCAGTCAGGTGAAGCAGACCAGGTAAATCTGGGACACACAGTCAGTTGTAACTGTTGGCCCTAAAGGTAAGTAAACCAAGGGCTTAACTATAAAATGGTGCCTCTGATTCATAGCTGATAAGTAATGTCAACAACTTCAAACTAAAGCAGAGCCATATTACTTCTATTTGTTTCCATTTTAGATTTGATGACTGCTTACTGAAGAGTCAGAAAAACCCTCTGAGATTAATAATCATTGGGATTATTTTCCAAGAGTTTTCCAGGTCTCTGCGTATGAGAACACCCTTTTGCTGTTGTTTATTAAACTCTGCCTCTTAACTCTAGGACGTAGTGTCATCACTGTGGCCATCATTTGAGTTCATGGCCATCTTTACATTCCCCTGTACTTCTTTATAAGTACCATGTGTTCTTTAGAGGCGTTGCTCATTGCTCTCCAATATTGTACAGAGACAACTCACACCATTGCTAATTTATACTGCACATCCATTTTTGTTATGTAAGGTGGTATTTACTGCTTCCTGCTCACAGTTATGAGATATGAGCACTGGGTTGTAACATAAAAATCACAAAGTTGACAGTGGTTATACAAAAGAGGATCCTCAGCCAGCTAGTGGAAGAGGCCTACAACATTAGTGATGATACAAATGGTACCTAAGGTTTCACTTCTACAAGGTTCTAAAATACAGATGAAGCTATCTCCCATCAAAATTATTGTCAAAGAGACCTTGCCACTGACTAAGAATGTGAAAACTTGGGTACAGAAAAAGACTGTCAAGACTATCAAGGAAAAGGCACATTTCAAGTATAGCATCAATGCTTTGTTAATAGATGGTATATAGAAAATATGAAAATGAATTGAAGAGGAATCAGGAGGGAAAACAGCCAGAGAAAGCAACCAGAAAGGGAAGAGAGAGAGACAGGGAGGGAGGGAAGGAGAAAAGGAGAGAGAGAGAGAGAGAGAGAGAGAGAGAGAGACAGAGAGAGACAGAGAGAGACAGAGATAGACAGAGAGATCTCACATTAGAGATACCAAGGAAGTCTATAAAAACATCTGTGGTCTTTGAAAACACTAATAATAAATAAAAATAAAAATAGAGGAAAAAGAATTCGGAAGTAAAAATCTACACAACTGCAAGCAAAAGAATGAGCCAGGAAGTGAAAAATGACTTGCGCTGTTGACTCTATTACATTGAGGAATAAGCAAAAAAATTTAAGACCAGAAGGGTGGGTAGGGTCAGATTGTGTATGCTATAATAAGACAGTCTTTAACTTTTAGACAGTGGGAATTACCTATGGAACTGGATTATAAAGCTTTTCTGTGGACTCATGGCACTGTTAGAAACACCTAGGAAACTATGTTATAGAGTTAAAGAAACTAGGATTATCATGAGGAATAGAAGAAAGTGACACAGGTTTTGAGGGAATATACAGATAAATATTTAAATCAAAACTTAACCCACCAGTCAGAGGAGTAGGGCTCAGAGGCTGAGTCGGGAGTATTGTTTAGATTTGAGATGAGGTGTAGATGCATGTTCAGAAAGAGAAGGGCTTGATGCCATGTTAGTGAGTGGGCTAACCCAGACCTAAGACCTTGTGACTCTTTAGGGCATGCCTTCTACTAGAAAGAAGTGTATGTCCATAGACCAAAAGGCTTTCAAAGAATGATACAAAGACCCAAATATCCGATATCTTTGCACCCTCATGACAGCATGCTAACGTCCTTTCAGAATTAACAGAAGCAATGACCAAAATATCAAGCTATACCTAAAGTTGTCTGAGAACAAGGTAGATTGCCAACAGTAGGGGTTGTTAACTAAAAAATATAAAGTACACAATTAAAAGTAAAGGAGTACAGGCAAAAATTTTGACAACCACATATTAAACCTTCATGGAATTTTTATCTTCTATGATAAACTGTTAGACATGAGACTTCTAAAATGGACTCTATACGTTATTGTGAAAATAGGTATTCCCTATCTTACAAGAGAAGCAGGCATATGCAGGCACCACCTAACAGCAACATGATCGAGAAATCGACAAAGCATGCTTAATATTTAATAACAAACATCCAAGCCTTGGAATATTTTTTTCCTGATCTATATAAAGTAAAATCTCATGGGGCTGAGAATGGGCATTCATACTGGAGTTCAGTGAAATAAATACCAGTTTCCAGATAATAAGGCATTCTTTTTCTGTGTAAGGGGCTGTCTCCCAAGGCTGATGGCTATGCAGCTCCTGATGGGAGACACTCAGGACATTTATCAGCATAATTCTTTGGGCATTTATCGCTCAGGTGTTCTAGAAACCTTGTTTGAACAGTATAGCTGAGCAGTCGGACATTACAGAATCAAATATCTTTAACACCCCTCCTTGCCCCAGCAAGGATCTACTCACAATTATTTTCTTTACCTTCTAAACATTCGCAGCCCCTCACATACTACTTGTCTGGATCAAACACCATAAGGGAAACTTTTTTCCTTCCATGGGATTATTTTGGTCTCTACTCATGTTTGGGTTCACTTTGTGAATGTAAAGACCTTTCCATTCAGTGGTCACTTGCACAAGATAACATCCCAGCTAATTATTTCAGGGCTTTCTTAGAACAATGCAGAGGAAGAACAGATCAAGGTCTTCTATTATAGGGAAAACAATACCAGAAAGGACCAAAGGCAGAAGTGGAGCTTACACCAGTTGCCTGGCATTTTTCTGTTTACAGAGTACAACACACAATGGTGACTCACAGTGGTGATAGTAATACACTAGAGAATCAAAGGCATGCTAAATATTTCAAGGTCTCAAACTTTCTAGATGAAGCAAATTTTCATTCAGAGTCATTTTCAAGACAATGAAATCTGAATCTGGTTTGAAAGAAACCCTGGTGCTCTAAGGCTTTGGCCCATGGGACCTCAAAAGGAAAACTAACTCCATCTCTGTGCAATCTGTAAATACGTACTCATGCAGAGAAGCAGCTGAGAGTTTAGGAGGATGAGTGTGTTCTCCTATATGAAAGCTACTCATACCTAAGATTTTAAAGCTCTATAAGCAAACATGTCCCTTCTATGGATTTAAGAATTCAAGAGACAATAGGTTGTGTTAGGCCCAATCTGGGTACTGAGAACATAGTGGTAAGTTATCCTCATTGCCTGTTCTGGGGACAGGGAGAGAGGTAGATATATATTTTGATAATTTTGGTAGACTAGTTTGTACTGACCTGGAGTTTTGAGCCAGCAGTAAGAACATAGATGTAAGGAAAAATTAGTTTCAATTCACAAATTTTAAGTTATGAATAACGGAAAACTAATGTGTGTTTTCTTAGTCAGATACCCAGCTACTACTATCCATTAACATACCAATGCTAACTAACAGCATAGAGTGGAGATTTATATCTCTATAGCATCATGGTATTCCACTGTAGAAAACAACTTCTTACAACTCCAGCTATGAGGTCCTATTTCTGCAAGAGCCTAAATCTTTAAATATCATGAGTTCCTCAGTTACTCTTTACCCAGTCAGCTGAGTCTCGGACACATAAAATACCATTATCCATCTCTATTGAACTCCATCTCCCTGCTCTTCAATCCAGAGGCATACATCCCTGAGATATAGGTAAGCCTGAGGAAAAATTATACTCTTGCTTTAAATTATTAATAATAATCCAAAGACCTCTGAACTGGGATAATGGTTAATAGACATCTTCAAGATATTGAAAATAGTCAGTAAAGAAACCCAAGAACTGACATCTAAAAAGTGAGAGGACCTTGAGTTTGACTTATCTTTTCATTCTTTATGTGGTAGCTGCAATGTATCATTGATAAAAATGGGCTCCTAGCCAAAGTCTTCCATGGAATCACAGTAATCACAAGAAGAGTATATTTGACAACATGGTAATAGGCTTTGTAAGTATGGGAGAATATAGAAAAATCAGTCCCCCCTCTTTTAATATGGGACTACATTTCATACCCCATAGGAAGGTAGAAAATACAGTTTCTAGAGGTCTCAGAAGAGATTCTCACAGATCTTCATGGTAACTCCATGATAGATTATTTATTTTCTCATTTAAGCCTAACCTTTCTTCCTCAGCTCATTCACTATTTCCATATTCTCCTCTCCTTTTCTTTTCTATTTTCCAGGACCCTGGCACTAATAGCTCCTCTTGCTGGTCCTGGAAATCATTTCTCTGGCACTTTGAAGGCACCTAGGTTCTTATTGTAGCATATAAGCCACATCAAAGCAGTTACGGTGTGCTTCCATTTGATCCTATCACAGACATATGATATTGGCAAAGACATCATCCACACTGTACCTCAGTGAGGCTTAGAGGTGATCAGAACCCATGGTAAGTAGTCTGAACCAGGTGCTGGTGACTGCCATCTCCTATTTAAAACCAATTATTTGTCTCATATCCATCCTTATACACTGCTTTTGTGTTTTAGGAAGTCAATTTTATTTACTGCATATACATTTGTTTTACCTCCAGACCCTCTCCTTCCTGATAATCATACACTCGTGGCTTTGATTTTCTGTTTGCTTGGAGATGGCAGTGAGGCCTGTCTTAGCTGGGCCATGTTGCTCCCCTAATGGTGCTCAGTAAGAAATGAGTTCTCTAGATGGATAAGCATTGGTCTGGTAGCATTGCCAAATATAACATTTTCTTTTCCATCTACCTCTTAAGTTGCCTGTAACTATTTTTTTTTTCTTTTCCTGGGATTCTTTCTTTTCTGGAGCCTATAAGGTTGTCTTTAATCTTCAGAGGAATTACCCAAGCAGGTGGTTTTTGTGGAAAAATCAGTCAACCACCTCAGTATGCTCAATGGCTTGTTTAGAAACCTTTCCGAACAGCCTGAAAAAAGACACATGTCAGTCACTGTGGCAACAAACTCAGGATGGTCGCTGCACTGCTCAGGTGAGGTTGCTCGGTGCATCACTGCTGTTTCTACTCAAAAAAGTCTCTCCCTATGACTTTGACCAGCTTATAGCTATTCATCTAGTTTTATACATTAGGAAACATGTTCTCTAGGATGCATAGAAGTCATTCTTACACCTTCGATAACTGAAAATTCAAGATTTCCACTTTTGGTTCTTTGTTTTCTAATAATGTTAAATTATTTAAATGAGTTGAAGAAGTTGGGTGGGTAAAACATAACTCTAGAGCCTAGAGGGGGAAGGGTGAAGGAAAAACTTTTAGGATGAAAGTGAAATATACAGTGTATCAGAGGGAGGGGAAAGGGAGTATATTGAATTTTTTCTGATTTATTTCTTCAGCCTTCTTTTCGTTTTATAATTTCTTGATTTATGTGTCTACACCACAGAACAACTGAGCTGTAAGATTGTCTCTTGCTGGGTAAATATTGCTAAATTACTTTATTTCTAATCAAATAGGAATAAATGAATGCCACAGCCAGGGTCCATTCTGTTCAAAACCTTTTAATGATTTGATCATATAAATATGGACTATGAACTTAAGAAGTTGTCATCCCATCTTTAGAGGAAAAAAGGCATACTGTCAATTAACAAAATTTTCTTGGGCCCAACATAGAAGTGAACTTGAAGGGCAAATTATGAGCAGAACATTCGGTGAGGTGGTTTCACCCAGAGAAGTATCCTGATCTTACCTAGAGCAATAGACACTGGTGCATAAGTGGGAAGAGTTAACTGCAATGTTGATGAATTGCTGCAGGCAGAGCACAGACCAACTTGAAAGCGAGAAAACCCCAGGGGTTATGATGTAGCAGGAGCTGACACACATTTTTTTGAGGTTTGCATACAGAAACCCCACAAGATTCTCATGATAAAGATTCAGGAACCATCTTTATTCTGGCAGGCAGAAGGATTAATCATTTTGAAATACAGCCAGCTTGTTCGTCATAGCAAAGGGTTGCATTTTAAATTTCACAGAAAGTAACTTTGCCAGAACCTTCTCTCAGAGAAAGGGAAAAGGAATTCTCAACCTAGCACCCTGAATCCTACCCATAACCACAAAGGGGAAAGGTTAGCCAGCAAGGGTCAGGAATCCAAATAAACTAATGAGGGATTCCTCAGGCATGAGAGAAAGTAGATGACTAAAAGAAAGTAATTCTGTGTCTGAAAATTACTCATGAGTGTTACAGAACTAAGACCCTGGTCAACTAAATACCAAAAAAATTAAGAGGAAGATACTGGAATATCTTTCCCCTAATTCATCTGCATGTGTGGTACATGAATGTACTCCTGTGTTTGCATGCACTCCTATGAATTAGCTTTTGAAGGGCAAATGTTGATATGAGTTGTCTTTCTCAGTTACTCTCCATTTTATTGATTTGACACAGGGACTCTGTTGCAATAAATATTAGAAAATGGAATGGCTTATCTCTTTATCAGCCCCTGCGGTCTCACGCGGTAGACACTGCTCTAGTATAGAGCCGTGCACATGGACTCTGTCATTTGGTTAATGAGCTACACTCTCCACATGATTCCCTTCCTAGGTGATTCACTTTGCCCATGCTGGTGCTTCTGTTCCAGATGGTGGTTATCACCCTGGCTTTTTCTTTCCTCCTGTCACAAACATGATTCTATGGTCCAGTAACTTTTCAAGCAGGTTTATAGAATAGATTCTCAATTCACAAACATTCAATACACAAAGGTGCAAACTGCCCTTTTATAAGAGATAAAAGACCCCTAAAATCTCTTAAAAATATTCAAATCTATGTATGCCAATTATGGCCACCAGGATCCATGTCTGCTTTCTCTAGCTCCATCTCAATCTCTCCTCAATCCCTGTTCATCTTCTGTTTTTCTACCTTTTATCTGCCTACCTCTTCTTGTCCAATCATGTATCGACTTGACATAAATCTACAGGACTCTTTCGCTGAACCTGAACTTGAGCAATTTGGCTAGATTGGCTGGCCAGTGAGCAGCAACAATTCATCTGTCTCTACAATATCTATACTGGAATTACAAATATGGATTGCTACATCTGATGGTTTTTTGTGGTTTCTGGATATTCAAACCCATTTCATGCTCATACAACAAAAACTTTACTAGATGAGCCATCTCCACACAACTACCACCAATTTAGTTCTTAAAACCTTATTAGTGTATAAATATTATACACAGTGGTAGAGTTTATGAAAATACTTTTGTCCAAGTATAGCTTTGCTTTGACCATATTAATTTGTCTGTCCCTCCCCTGTCACCCTTCCTTAGTCCCATCCTTTCCCCTGATAACCCCTCTTCTATGAGTCTCTCCATAGAAGAAACAGTATGACACTTTTTCTTCTTTGTATGGCTTATTTTGTTTAATATGATGATTTTTGAGGCCCACCCACTTTTCTACAAATGTCTTAATTTCAAAACAACACCATATTGACAAAAAACAGACATGAAGAGAGATGGAATAAGATAGGAGACCCATAAAATTAGCTAAAACTGCTACAGTCATCTGAGCTTTGATGAATGTGCCCAAAAATGGAGGCCAGGTCTCCTGTTCAATAAATGATGCTAAGAAAACTGCATATTCACACATGGAAGAATGAAAGTAGACTCTTATACCCTACATTCGACAAAAGAAAAGTTCTTTTTTAATTGATCAAAAGTCTTGATGTGAGACCTGAAACTTTGAAAGTGCATAAAGAAATCAAGGAAGGAACTGTACAGACATAATCTTTGTCAAGGACCTTAGAAAAGTATTTTCCTTAGCATCAAAAATAATAGTAAGACTTGAGAAAGAAAATGAATAAGCTCAGCAGAGTGTAAGGACAGTCTAACCAATAAGAGGAACTCTGCAGAGTACATAGGAAGAGTAATAGAGGGAGTGTATAAAGATCTCCCTGCATTCCTTACATGTCAACAGATTCATGGGTCATCCTAGTAGATGTCAGCAGAGAGGACCACAGGATAAAACACTCTAAGGAAGGGTACTTAGGGAACCCAGGGTCAACAGGCAATGATAAAACACCAGGGCAACATAGTTCTTGACTGATCTGGCTAGCATAACCTAAATCCTCACATCAAAACTGATTTCCACCATTCCATATCATCAAAAACAAAACATACAGCTCTTGACAAAAATTAAAAAATCATAAGTAATTGCGAAAATAAAAAGCAAATTATTTTTTTAAAAAAATTATCGAACTGAACCCAGTGAAAATAGAACTCTCATAAGGTCATTCTGGTCACCATGGGAATTAAAAATTTCAAAGGATCCCAAGAACATATCAAAACGATCATTCACCATGACCAAGTAGGCTTCATCCCAGGGATGCAGGGATGGTTTAATATAAGGAAATCCATCAATGTAATCCACCATATAAACAAACTCAAAGACCAAAATCACATGGTCATCTCACTAGATGCAGAGAAAGCATTTGACAAAATTCAACACTCCTTCATGTTAAAAGTCCTGGAAAGAACAGGAATCCAAGGTCCATACCTAAACATAATAAAAGCAATATACAGCAAACCAACAGCCAACATCAAACTTAACGGTGGGAAACTTGAAGCAATCCCACTAAAATCAGGGACTCGACAAGGCTGCCCACTCTCCCCCTACCTATTCAACATAATACTGGAAGTCCTGGCTGGAGCAATTAGACAGCAAAAGAAGATCAAGGGGATACAAATTTGAAAGGAAGAGATAAAAACATCACTCTTTGCAGATGACATGATAGTATACTTAAGTGACCCCAAAAATTCCACCAGAAAACTCCTACAGCTGATAAACAAGTTCAGCAAAGTGGCTGGATACAAAATTAACTCAAACAAATCAGTAGCCTTCCTATACTCAAAGGACAAACATGAGGAGAAAAAAATAGGGAAAAGATACCCTTCACAATAGTCACAAAAACTATGAAATACCTTGGTGTGATTCTAACTAAGCAAGAGAAGGACCTGTACTACAAGAACTTCAAACCTCTAAAGAAATAAATTGAGGAGCATCTGAGAAAATGGAAAGATCTCCTATGCTCATGAATTGGAAAAATCAGCATTTTAAAAATGGCCATCCTACCAAAAGCAATCTACAGATTCAATGCAATCCCCATCAAAATTCCATCCCAGTTCTTCATTGAGTTGGAAAGATCAATGTGCAATTTCATATGGAATAACAAAAGACTTAGAATAGCGAAATCCATCCTCAAAAACCAGAAAACATCTGCAGGAATCACTATTCCTGACCTCAAGCTATATTACAAGGCAATTGTGCTGAAAACTGCATGGTACTGGTACCAAAATAGGCATGTGAATCAATGGAATAGAATAGAAGATCCAGAAATGAGCCCTCACATATATGGTCACCTGATTTTTGACAAAGGAGCTGTAAACATTCAATGGAAAAAGGAGAGACTATTCAACAAATGGTGCTGGTCCAACTGGCACTCAGCATGCAAAAGAATGAAAATAGACCCTTTCTTATCTCCTTGTACAAAGCTCAAGTGTAAGTGGATCAAAGATCTCCAAATTAAACCAGATACACTGAAATTATTAGATGAGAAAGTAGGGAAAACCTTAGAACACACAAGCAGAGGAGAAAATTTTCTGAACAAAACACCAATGGCTCAAGCTCAAAGGTCAAAGATTAACAAATGGGACTTAATGAGATTGCAAAGTTTCTGTAAGACTAAGGACATTGTCAAGAAAACAAAACAGCAGCCAACAGGATATAAAAAGATCTTTACCAACTCCGCATCAGATAGAGGCCTAATATCCAAGGTAAACAGAGAACTCAAAAAGCTAGACACCAGAGAATCAAACAACCCTATTAAAAATGGGGTACAGAGCTAAACAAAATGTTCTCAATTGAGGAATATTGAATGGCTGAGAAACATCTGAGGAAGTGCTCAACAACCTTAGCCATCAGGGAAATGCATATCAAAACAACCCTGAGATTCCACCTCACATCAGTCAGATTGGCCAAGATCCAAAACTCAGATGACAGCAGATGCTGGCATGGTTGCGATGAAAGAGGAACACTTCTCCACTGTTGGTGGGGTTGTAAACTGATACAACTACTCTGGAAATCAGTCTGGCGATATCTCAGAAAATTGGACATAGTACTACCTGAAGACCTAGCTATTCCACTTCTGGGCATATACCCTAGAGACACTCCAATATACAACAAAGATATATGCACCACAATGTTCATAGCGGCTCTATTTATAATAGCCAGAAGCTGGAAAGAACCCTGATGTCCTTCAGTAGATAAATGGACACAAAAATTGTTGTACATTTACACAATGGAATACTACTCAGCCATCAGAAACAATGACTTAACCAAATTCTTAAGAAAATGGCTGCATCTAGAGAATATCATTCTGAGTGAGATAACCCAGTCACAAAAAAAACCAGACATAATATGCAGTCACTGATAGTGGGATGCTAATCTCCAGAGGCTCGCACTGCCCCAGAAACAACTCACAGACAGTGTGAAGTCGAAGAAAAAAAGTAAACAAAGCAAAACAAACAAACAAAAAAAAAACCAAACCAAAAAAAAATAATGCTCAACCCTTACACACCAAGAACACATTGACAAATTCGGGGTTACACCCTGTATTACATATACTTTTTGCTCATTGTAAAACAAAAAAAGGGGGGGAGCCAAGCACTGAAAAAAATTCAAAGGATCCAAAAGAATAAATTAATTGCCTATAAAAACTGATGGGTCTCTATGTGTGACAGTTTTGTCATATTCTCTATCTCTGCTCACTCTTTGTCCCTGCTCATCTTGTAGGCAGCAAAAATTTTGGGTTAGAGATTTTGTGTTTGGTTTGATATCTCCCACCCTCCAATACCTATGCCAATCCAGGACACAATAAATGATATTCTTCTCTGCTTGCAGACAGGATCCTGCCATAACTGTTTCCTGAGATGCTGCCTCCAACTGTGGATGGAAACAGATATAGAGACCTACAGCCAAATATCAGGTGGTGCTAGAGGAGTCTTGTGGAAGAGTCAGGGGTAGAATTAAGGGAGCCAGAGGGGTCAAGGACACTACAAGAAGACCTACAAAGTAAAATAACTTAGTCCCATGGGAGCTCAGAGAAATTGAACCACTAACCAAAGACCATACAGGGACTGTGCCAAGCCCCCCTACATATTGGTAGCAGATGTACAGCTTGGTCTCAGATGAGTCCCCTAACAAATAGAGCAGAATCTGTCTCTGACTCTGTTTTCTACTATTGGATCCCCTTCTGCTAATGGGATTGCCTGTTTGGGTCTCAATGGAGAGGATGTAGGTAGGCCTACTGCAACTGGATGTTTCAGGGTGGAGTGGTACCCAACTGGGAAGGTGGGTCTCCATCTTTGAGGGGAAAGGGAGAGAATAATGGAGGAGACATTGATAAGGGTGGGACTAGGAGAAGAGAATGAATGTGGGAGGCATGATGGGTGTAAAGTGAATAATAAATAAATTTTTAAAATAGATAGTAAACAAATGAAGAAATAAAAACTTATGGGTAACCATAAAGACAAAAAGCCTAAAAATGAAAAAAAAATTTAAAAATAAAATACAACAAAATGAATGTCTTGCATGGGCTCATTGCCAGGCGAGTCATAGAGAAGGAAGGAGTCTGAGCTGCAAAGTTTGTCAATAGGAACTTCCTGAACTGAAATATAAAAAGGAAATTATATCCAAGACCCGAGGCACAATAGCAAAAGGGGTAGCCAAAGGAAGTCAGGACAAAAGGACTGGACAAAAGAGAGACTGGAGATGATGCATATCAGTCCTGGACTCTCAGAGAACAGAAAACAATGTAGGTGTCACCATCACTAAAGCAGAAGCAGAGGAAAAGCCTCCTCTCTATGCTATGACCTGCGTGCCCAGAACCAACATCAGAGAGAAAATCCCACAGGAAGCCATGGGAACAGATTGCCCTACTGATGGAGAACAAGGGAAACATTAATACTTAGCTCTTGTCAGACACCATGAAAGCGCGGAGGGAGGAAAGAGAATAAAGTATGTAGAAATGTTTGAAAAGCTTAATGAAAAATCTACCCATGTAGAATTCTGGAAAGAGCAAAGTTATTCTTCAAACATGAAAATCAAATACTTTCTCAGACAAAAACAAAGCCAAACAAATAAACAAAGGTCCACAAGGAATCTATAACCAATAGACCTGCCATTCAAGAAATGTTAGCATAGGTTATTATTCACAAGGAGGGAAATAACATAGGTCAGAAATTGTTTTAAACTAAAAGAAAAGCATCACCTAGGCCAGGAAGAAATGTAAATAAATAAAATATCTTTTTCCTCATCTATAATCAACCTAAAATGTTTTCTTCAAATCAGCAACAGCATCAGTCTGTTAGGTCAGTTATATGAGTGAATGCAGCGGCCAAAGGACAGAAGTGTTATCCTAAGACTTACACACATGTTATTCATTGTAGTGTGTCTTAAAAATGGACCAACATTAACTTAAAATTTATAAATTTTAAGGTAGCAATATTTTAAAAGAAAATTTTATGCTAAGGAAATTGAAACAGTTTAAGTGTATAAAGTTCTAACAACCACAAAATACAAAATTGAGTCATAATAAGTGTAATGAACATAAAAAATTATAATTGTGACATCTAACCCAAACACATCATCAGTTAAAACACATATTGGTAGTGTGGGTTAAAAAATGAAATTAGAAAAGACTAATCATGAGTGTGGTAATACACTTTTTTAATTCTAGTATTCAGTAGGCTGAGGCACGGAGGTCTCTGTAAGTTTGAGACCAGCCTGGCTAACATAGCAAACTTCAGGTTTATATAGTCAGACCTTATTTAAAAAGAAAAATTGAATATATATATATATATATATATATATATATATATATATATATATATATATATATCCCTTACAGGTTCTATCTGAAAAAAAAAATCTATTCAGACAGATTAGACATAATGAAATGGAAAAAGACATAGCATCATAACATTAGTTCAAAAGAAAGTTGTTTCAACCATACAAATTTCAGATAAGCTGTATTCATAACCAGAAAGACTATAGAAGATAAAGAAGACTATTATGTAATGGTAAGATGTGAATATAAAGTTCTGTATTTGGAAAAGCATATTAATTCCAGAAAATGTAAATGTTCGTGGATTTAACAACAACAAAGGCAAAAACACAAACAAACAAACAAACAAACAATGCACCAAAACACACGAGGCAAAAACTGCCCTGAAAAGACAGAGACACATCAATCAGAGTGGAGTCCGTGATACCCTCTGTCAGTAATTCAGAGATTTAATAGACAAAATGTCAGCAGGAATGGAGAGAAGGTGAGCAGCGCTATCAATCTCTTTACTTAATTGACATTTACAGGCTAATCCACCCAACGACAGCGACATAAACATCCTTCTCAGGTCTAACTGAAGTTCATCAGGATGAGGCTTCTGAGCCACAAGCCACAGATCAGAGACTAAAATTGCACACGTGTTCTCAGATCACAAAGAAATTGTAAAATTAAAGGTCAGTAACAGGAGGACAGCTGAGAATTTCTAAAGCATTTTCAGTTTTCAAACTTCTTAATAACCCATGGTTCAAAGAAGATAGTGGAAAGAAAAATTGTTTTGAGACAAGATCTCACTATTTGTCCCATGTTGTCTTCGAATTCTCAGACTTTCTGCTCAGGATCTAACTCAGGCTGGAGTCTCAGGACTAGATCAACATTCCCAGCTGATTACATTTTTTAAATTTGATTCTAACTTGAATGACAATGCAATTACCATTTATCAAAAGTAGAAGAATGCAGAGAAAGAGCTACTTGAAATTTAGCCTTAAATTAGCATCAATAACCTAATCCTTGTCTTAGAAAATACAATCAAATGAAGCTTAAGTTAAACAGTAAAAAAAAAAAGAAATATTAGAGTATAAATCAACAAAATTAAAATAAGAAAAACAATAATGAAAATCAACAAAGCCTAAGGCTAATGCTTTGAGAATATCAATAAAATTGATCAACATCTGGGCTGCCTAACCAACAAGAGAAAATTTAAGAAGAAAAAAACTTGCAACTTCATGAATGAAAGAAAGATCAAACTACTGACCCCTCATGACCTTGACAAATGATGATGGGTTATCAAGAACTCTGTTCCTAGAAACATGATAATTTAGTTGAAATAAATCAATTCCTTTGAAGATTCAAAATACCACAACTAATCCTAGAAGATATATACAATTCATATAAACTTTTGCATATTAAAAGTGAGTGATTGATATTTAGTAATTATAAATTAAAGAAATTATAGTACTAAAGGGGTGTATGCCTCAGTGGTTATGAGGACTTTTTGTTTTTGCAAAGAACCTAGTTTGGTCTTTTTCCTAATATTGACACAGAGGCTCACAGTCTCTTGTTACTCATGTTCTTAGGCATTATTTAACTGCACACACACACACACACACACACACACACACACACACACACATATATATATATATATATATATATATATATATATATATATATATATATACATACATACATACACACATACCATTTTATATATATACATGCAACAATATCTGGACATTCAAGGTCAGTTCATACATTAAAAAATAATCATTATAATCCATCCAACCAGTATCTAAAGAAGAAACTTTAGCCAGGCCTGATGGCACATATTCCTGATCTCAGCATTCATAATCAGAGGGAGAAGAATCTAGAGTTCTAGGCTAACCTGGGCCACAAAGTCACAACTTACTCTAAATAAAAAACAAGCAGCAACAATGAAAGATCAAAATCATGAGTTTGGAAGCATGGTCCTGTCATGGTCCTATATCATCAGCTCTTGGAAGAAATGTGCAGGTGGATCAGAAGTTCAAGTATACTCTGGTGTACTAGATGAAGGCTGGCCTGGGATACATGAGATTCTCCCAAAAAACAAATAGAAAAAGAGAGAATAAAACTCATCTTCATATCAATTGATGCAGGAGAAGCCCTCAGCTAAACCAACCCCATTATTCAATTTTTCATCAAGTTAGAATAGAAAGAACTTCCTCAACTAATTTTTTAAAATGAAGTGTTTGCTATCATAATATTTAATATTAAATATTTAAATAATATTAAATTAATATTTAATATTAAAATGGGTTGTTTCTTTCTAGGATTGTGAACAATACAATTGCATGCTCCTGAATGTCCTCGATGGTGAGGTAAGACAATAAGAAAAGCAGGAATATAGACAGACAGGGAAATAAACATCACTGTCTACCATACCTGCACTAGCAAGCAAGTACAGTAACATTACAGAATATAAGACCAAGGCAGAGGCCACATGCCTTGACATGCTAGTAACTAAAAGATAGACGTTGAATTTAAAAATGAATTTAGAATACCAAAATAATAAAAATAGAAGTTGAAACTGTTTAAGATAAGTTATTTTATAGGCTGCATCTAGAGAATATCATTCTGAGTGAGATAACCCAGTCACAAAAGAACAGACATAATATGCAGTCACTGATAATGGGATGCTAACCCCAGAGGCTCGCACTGCCCCAGAAACAACTCACAGACTGTATGAAGTCCAAGAAATAAAGAAAACAAAACAAAACAAAACAAAACAAAAAAATCTCTATACAACAAGAAAACTTTGACTATTTCCATGTCACATTTTGTTTTACATGTACTTTATGCTCATTGTAACTATTAAGTTTTCAATGCATACTATCAAACCTTTAAAAAAATCAAGTACTGACTAAAAAATATATTCATACAGTTTTATTTTAAAATCTAAAAATAAAGTACTGACAAAAATATATTGTATAATTTTATGCAAACAATGCTTAAAATCTGTACATTTATCTTTGTTTTGTAAAATAAAGTTAAAAAAAAGAAATCATTGATACATAATTTTCATTAACATTGATATTTATACCAGCCGATCCTACCTAGTGAAAACATGTCTTGGAAATGAATAAGCAAATAAATGCATTCTTCTATTAAAATCAGTGCATATAAATAAGAATAAATCCAAGTTGATTTAAACAGAATGGCGAGTGTTTCCTGTTTTTTGGTTTAAAGACTCTTAAGACTTACAGTCAATGACCCTGGAGCCACGATGGTTCACAGAGGCTGAACCACCAACGACCAAGGCCCCATATACATTTGTAACAAATGTGCAGCTCGGTCTTCAAGTGATTCCCCTAACAATCAGAGCAGGGGCTATCTCTGACCCTTGCCTGGCATTGGATTCCCTTCCCTTACCTGGAATGCCTGGTTGGGCCTCAGCAGAAGACAACTTGCGTAGTCCTGCAGGGACAAGGTGTAGAGGGAGTAATTGGGAAGAGATTTGTAAGGGTAGGACCTGGAGGTAAAAGGGCGGGTGCTGCGATGGAAATCTAGAGTGGATAAAAAAATAAATTATTGGGGAAAAAATAAATTAAAGCAAATTGCAAAATAATTAAGTGTTTGGTTATTAAATACTGACTACGTGGCAAGAGGAATATTATGTATGAGAAACTCGTGACTTTTATTTCATTTAAATTCTAAATACCTGTAAATAGAAAGATACTTCCTGAAACCTTGATAAGCCACAAATGTATATATTAGTGCTGAAACACCTACAAACAGTAAATTATTGACAAGATGGTATAAACAGTTTATAGAAATTGAATTTGGAAAAAAAATATGTGTCATAAAATAAAATTTATCACAGTAAAAATATGAATGGCCTAGAAACAGTTTTTAAAAAACACTCAGGAAAATGGCTAATTAAATTACAATGGAGCCTATTTTATACCCACCAAAGCAATTGAAATTCAAAATCTAGCAATATTGAACTAAATATAGTGATAAAATGTCTTCCATCGATCAACCAGGAGCACTGGAAAAAAACACAAGATCAGTAAATTCATTGCCTTTTAATTTTTACAATAGTTTTGTAAACACGTAAAGACTTATAAAATTAATGAATATTTTAACAAAATACACATCACATTTTTTCACAAATTCTGCTTTACAATACTAAGCATTACCATGTTCTTTATGTATCAAACAGTGGAACAAAGAAATAATCAAAACATCAAACTTTTCCTTTAAAAGAAGTAAACCTGAGTCTTTGAGTAAGCATAGCTGAAGTATTCTATACCTATGATATAGTCGTATATATACATATAATATAAACTCTCTTTTAAATATTTAAGAGGTCTACTATTTTGACAAATGTAAGAGAGTCAAAACTATGCTACATGTTTTAATATTTTACATTTCTAATGGTAATGCTTCATTCTAAAGCTAAATGTCCCTTTGAGTTTCCCTAAATTATTAGTTTTTCATATCAACCAACACAGCAAAAGTAAAACAAGGAATTTTTTTTCACATTTCAAAAAAATCAGTCTTTATTGTTGTTAGAATATTTTTGACCTTATGACTAATTATTAGCTTAATTGAAAGTTACACTTTTAAAATAATTACACTTATTTATCTCACTTTTTTCTAAGAAAACTTTATATGGAAAATCAAAGTTGGAAAATAGTAAAATTCACACCTTTCATAAAGTTCAACATTTTTTGAGTTAATAGTACCTTCATATGCCCTTGGAAAAACAATAATTCAGAGACTGCAAAGGCATCCTATGTAAGCTTAGCCTTGTCCCCAAACACAGAAACATCCTGTAAACCACTGTGTGATATCTCAGCCAAAATGTTGGCATCCATTTCTTTTTTTTTTAAATAGAGCACATTTATTAACAGTAGGAAAACTACATACAACAATGTGTTAAATCTCACATAATAAACACAGCCAAAGAAGCGCAAGAAACATCCTGATGTTCTGAGGCAGTACTGTCAAAGACTGTCCCATACACACTTTAATGTACATGCACATTAAGCATTCATTTCATAAGCAGAAAAACAATGAGTTTTGTCTGTCACCGAAATAGATTTCCTGGTTTTCAGCTTTGACTATGTACTACGGATAGACTTCAAATATATTTTTAAAAAATGTTAAAAGCTGAGCATGGAGACACGTATCTTTAGCCCCAACATTAGAAGCAGAGACAGGTAGATCTGAAGTCAAGGCCAACCAGATCTACAAAATGAGACCCAGTCTTTACAAAAAGAAAAGCAACAGCAAAAACACAATATTCATTCCTAAAATAAACATCTTTATATATAGCATCTTTTTTAAAATATCCTACACGACGGTGAATACTTAGAAAGTTCTGGCTTGGAACAAGCCTGACCAGCTAACTTGCTCGTTTGAGCATGTCTTCAGTTCCCCTGGCAGTCACAAATGCTTTGGACCCACTGGTCAGTGTAAGAGAGATCTACTTCTTTTTCCTCTTCTTCGGTGGCTCATCATCAGAGCTGCTCTTGGTACTGCTGCTGCTGCTGCTGCCGCTGGAAGAGCTGGAGTCTGAGTCCGAAGACGAGGACAAGGAGGAAGAGGAGGAGGAATAGGCTGAGGAGGAGAAGCTAGAGAGGCTTTCATCTGAGTCACTGTCCTCTGAAGAGGATGAGGCAGATGTCTCACTCTCTGATGAAGACTCACTGGCTGAACTGCTAGAGGTACTGGAACTCGTGACACTCTTGGACCTCTTCTTCGTGGTCTTTCTTTCTATGTTGGACTCTCAAATGCTTTGCTGCAATAATCTATTTTCCTTTTCTTTTAAAGCTTTCTTCAGCTCTGCTGTTCTCGAAGGCCTGTGTAAGTACTTTCTTTTTCCTTTGCATTCATAAGTCCAATGTCCAAATTCCAAGCATTTCTGACATCTTACATGTTGCTTATTGGCTTCAGCTTGCCTCCGAGCTATCCCATTTCTTTTCTTTTCTTTTTTTTTTTTTTTGAACAACTTTATTTTTTAAAAAAAAAAGATTAATGTACACATTTTAGAGGGTGCAGAACAGGGCGCGGCCCATCTGCCACTCGAATCTGCAGTTCCTAAAGCTTTAAAGACTGGTGAGTAGGAGATCTGGGCAGCCAGGGAGCAGAGATATCTGGCACTCAGTATGCAAAAGAATGAAAATAGACCCTTTCTTATCTCCTTGTACAAAGCTCAAGTGTAAGTGGATCAAAGATCTCCACATTAAACCAGATACACTGAAACTATTAGATGAGAAAGTAGGGAAAACCTTAGAACACATAGTCACAGGAGAAAATTTTCTGAACAAAACACCAATGGCTCAAGGTCTAAGGTCAAATATCGCCAAATGTGACTTAATGAGATTGCAAAGTTTATGAAAGGCTAAGGACGTTGTCAAGAAAACAAAACGGCAGCCAATAGAATGGGAAAAGATTTTTACCAACTCCACATCAGATAGAGGCCTAATATCTAAGGTATACAAAGAACTCAAAAAGTTAGACACCAGAGAATCAAATAACTCGATTAAAAATGGGGTACAGAGCTAAACAAAAGGTTCTCAATTGAGGAATATCGAATGGCTGAGAAATATCTAAGGAAGTGCTGGACATCCTTAGCCATCAGGGAAATGCAAATCAAAACAACCCTGAAATTCCACCTCACACTAGTCAGATTGGCCAAGATCCAAACCTGGATGACAACAGATGCTGCCGAGGCTGCGGAGAAAGAGGAACACTTCTCCACTGTTGGTGGGGTTGCAAACTAAAACAACCACTCTGGAAATCAGTCTGGCGATACCTCAGAAAATTGGACATAGTACTACCTGAAGACCCAGCTATTCCACTTCTGGGCATATACCCCAGAGACACCTTAGTACACAGCAAAGATATATGCACCACAATGTTCATAGAAGCTCTATTTATAATAGCCAGAAGCTGGAAAGAATCCAGATGTCCTTTAGAAGATGAATGGATACAAAAATTGTGGTAAATTTACACAATGGAATACTACTCAGCCACCAGAAACAATGACTTGGCCAAATTCTTAAGAAAATGGATGCATCTAGAGAATATTATTCTGAGTGAGATAATCCAGTCACAAAAGAACAGACATAATATGCAGTCACTGATAATGGGATGCTAACCCCAGAGGCTTACACTGCCCCAGAAACAACTCACAGACTGTATGAAGTCCAAGAAATAAAGAAAACAAAACAAAACAAAACAAATCAAACTTTATACAACAAGAAAACTTTGACTATTTCTATGTTACATTTTGTTTTACATGTACTTTATGCTTATTGTAACTATTAAGTTTTCAATGCATACTATCAACCCTTTAAAAAAATCAAGTACTGACTAAAAAATATATTCATACAGTTTTATTTTAACATTATTTTAAAATCTGAAAAAGAAATACTGACAAAAATGTATTGTATAATTTTATGCAAAAATGCTTAAAATCTGTACATTTATCTTTGTTTTATAAAATAAAGTTGTTAAAAATGTACACATTTTAAGAATTTTTGCATAAAATTATACAAATAAATATCTGTCAGTACTTGATAATTTATTAAGGTTTGATAATATGCATAAAAATCTTACAAGTTACAATGAGCGTAAAGTACTTGTAAAACAAGATATAACCTGGAATCAGACAAATATTTCTTGGTGTGTAAAGATTAGGCGTAATGTTTTTTTCATTTTCATTTTTTTTCCCCTTGAACTTCATATAGTCTGTGAGTTGTTTCAGGGGTGTTCGCAGCTTTCTGGGTTTGGTATCCAATTATTGGTGACTGCATGTTATGTCTGTTCTTTTGTGACTGGGTTATCTCACTCAGGATGATATTCTCTAGATGCAATCATTTTCTTAAGAATTTTATAAAGTCATTGATTATGTTCACTCCATTGTGTAAATATACAACAATTTTTGTATCCATTCATCTACTGAAGGACATCTGGGATCTTTTCAGGTTATGGCTATTATAAATAGGACTACTATGAACATTGTGGTGCATGTGCCTTTGCTGTATGTTGCAGTGTCTCTGGGGTATATGCCCAGAAGTGAAATAACTGGATCTTCAGGTAGTACTATGTCCAATTTTCTGAGGAATCACCAGACTGATGTACCAGTTTACAACCCCATCAACAGTGGAGAAATCTTCCTCTTTCTCCACATCCTCACCAGCATCTGCTGTCATCTGAATTTTTGATCTTAGCCATTCTGACTGGTGTGAGGTGGAATCTCAGGGATGTTTTAATTTGCATTTCCCTGATGGCTAATGATGTCAAGCACTTCCTTAGATGCTTCTCAGCCATTCGATATTCCTCCATTGAAAACTTTTTGTTTAGCTCTGTACCCCATTTTTAATAGGGTGATTTGATTCTCTGGTGTTTAGCTTCTTGAGTTCTTTATATACCTTAGATATTATGCCTCTATCTTATGTGGAGTGGGTAAAGATCTTTTCCCAATCTGTTGTGTGCCATTTTGTTTTCTTGACAGTGTTCTTAGCCTTACAGAACCTTTGCAATCTCTTTAAGTCCCATTTGTCGATATTTGACCTTAGAGTACTAGCCATTGGTGTTCTGTTCAGGAAATTTTCTCCTGTGCCTATGTGTTCTAAGGTTTTTCCTACTTTCTCTTCTAATAATTTCAGTGTACCTGGTTTAATGTGGAGATCTTTGATCCACTTGCACTTGAGGTTTGTACAAGGAGATAAGAAAGGGTCTATTTTTATTCTTCTGCATGCTGAGTACCAGTTGGACCAACACCATTTGTTGAAGAGGCTGTCCTTTTTCCATTGAATGTTTACAGCTCCTTTTTCAAAAATCAAGTTACTAAATATGTGAGGGCTCATTTCTGGATCTTCTATTCCACTGATCCACGTGCCTATCTCTGTACCAGTACCGTGTAGTTGTTAGCACAATTCCCTTGTAATATAGCTTGAGGTCAGGGATAGTGATTCCCGCAGTTGTTTTCTTGTTGTTGAGGATGGATTTCGCTATTCTAGGTCTTTTCTTATTCCATATGAAATTGCACATTGATCTTTCCAACTTAATGAAGAACTGGGTTGGAATTTTGATGGGGATTGCATTGAATCTGTAGGTTGCTTTTGGTACGATTGCCATTTTTAAAATGTTGATCCTTCCAATTTATGAGCATGGGAGATCTTTCCATTTTCTGAGATCTTCCTTGATTTCCTTCTTTAGAGGTTTGAAGTTCTTGTCATACATGTCTTTCACTTGCTTAGTTAGAATCACACCAAGGTATTTCATATTGTTTGTGACTATTGTGAAGGGTATCTTTTCCCTAATTTCTTTCTCCGTTTGTTTTTCCTTTGAGTAGAGGAAGGCTACTGATTTGTTTGAGTTGATTTTATATCCAGCCACTTTTCTGTAGTTGTTTATCAGCTGCAGAAATTCTCTGGTGGAATTTTTGGGTTCACTTACATACACTATCATGTCATCTGCAAACAGTGATGTTTTTACTTCTTCCTTTCCAATTTGTATCTCTTTGATTTCCTTTTGCTGTCTAGGCATCCACTTCTATAGTCAACTGCAAGTCTACCACTATACTGATCCTGTACATTCAGCATTTTAAAGGAAACTCACTTCTTCCCATTTGGACCTATGCAAATCCATGATAAATATTAGTGTCATCTCAATTTCTGTTATCATGTAATTTCTACAATATTGCATCAGCAAAATGGAAAATCAAAACCTTCAGTGATTTTTAATAAATATTCTAGAAAGATCATTGTGGCTGGCCACATGAATCGATACTGTGTTTCTTTTAATTGCTGAAACCAATGTGTGTTCTAGATATGCAACAAGTGTTTAAACCTTTACTCACCAAAGAATGTATAAATCGAGCCCATTTTGAGTTATAATGAACAGAGAAATTACATATGTTCACATACAGATTTGAAAATGAAATGTTTTGAATTCTCTGCTAGAAAGATAACGAAAATGAAAATGTTAGGTTATATCATACTTGTACTTCTAGTGTTCAATATTTAAGGAAAGATTCTTTCCTTGATAGTGGCTTTGCAATTTCATATTGCCTTCAGCATGTTTATTGGCCCAAATGTACCAGCTCTTCACTGGCATTTGTTGTTGCATTGGCACCTATTATGATGAATACATAATGACATCATTAATTTATTATCACCTTTTAATTCAATCTAAGTTCAACATCCATTCTTTCATTTCTCTGCCAAATGAATAGTCTCTTTATTGAAGTGTTTACTTAGGTCCTCAGGTTGATGCTAACTTGAGTTTCATGTTTAAGTTTTAGAACCTTGCTTCTCTCTAACAGTTTTGATACATCTTCTTTCTCTTATAGCCACTGCTGGCCTTGAACTCCCAGCCTTCCTATTTCTGCATCTTACTTCCTGTGACGAGAGGTATGTAATCCATGTAGCCAGTCTCCTGAGAATCCTTCATGTAGTCTAGGTACTGGTCCTTGGGTCTGTAGAATGTATTTTCTCACAATCTAAAGACTGTGTTTGGAACCTGAAGAGGCTATCTCCTGTAACCAAGCAGGGCTCCCAGTGGAGGAATAAGAACAACAACCTACCCACAAAACTTTTGACCCAAAATTTGTACTGTCTAAAAGAAATGAAAGGACAAAGATGGAGCAAATACTGAGGAAATGGCCACCCCAACTTAAGACCCATCACCAATCCCTATTAATGAGACTGTTATGCTGGCAGACAGGGGTCTAGCATAACTGTTCTCTGAGATGCTTCACCTAGCAGCTGACTGAAACGCTTGCAGATACTCACAGCCGAAGACTTGACGAAGGTCCAGGACTCTTATGGAAGAGTTGGGAGAAGGATTAAAGGCCCCGAAAAGGGTAGGAACTTCACAAAAAGACCAATAGAGTCAACTAACCTGGACCCTTGGGAGTTCTCAAAGACTGAGCCACCAACAAAAGAACATATATAGTCTGTACCAAGGCCCCGAGAACATATGGAGTAGATGTGCAGCTCAATCTTCATGTAGGTCCCCCAGTAAGTAGAATAGGGACCTGACCCTAAAGATGTTGCCTGTTTGTGGAATCTGTTCTCCAACAGGGCTAACTGTTATGGCCTCAGTGAAAGAGGGTGCACCTAACCCTAAAGACACTTGATGCACCAGGATTGGAGGGTACCCAGGGGGAGCGCCCTCTCAGAGGATAAAGAGGGGGAGATAGAGAAAAAATTCTATGGGACATGGGGAAGAGGGACAGCAATTGAGATGTAAAAAATTGGTAAGAATAAATAAATATATATTTTAAAAGATTGTGCTTTTCATCCATTCAATAGAACTGTCTCTAAAGTCAAGTATTTTGCTAACACCCAATTTATAATCTTTTCTGTAAGTATCATATATTCACTGTTCATTCAAAGAATTCTTTATATAATTTGACCCTAAAATTTTTTCTCTCATATTTTTCTTTAAAAGTTTGTAGCCATTTGCATATATGGCTCATTATGACTAAATAAGAAATGAAACTTAACATTGAAGTCCCATCTCTTGCCAACAAGTCTCTAGTATCCCAGGACTATTTGTTAAAATGGATTGCCTATTTTTACACTGAGTAGCTTCTTAGACATTGCCAAAAAAGAAATAGGACACATTTATATATATTCTCAGTTCTACACTATGTTTCTTCTGACTACTCCTCTTCCCAGGGCCTCACTTCCAATCACTAATGTTTATCTTTATCCTCCTGTTTATGTTGTATCCTTGCAGTGAAGATTTTCCAGTTCTACATGACCCATCTTGATCTGCTATCTTTCTCCCACTTTCCTTCTGACCCTCTTGTTCCTTCGTGCAGGTAGACATGCTCATGGGTGCTCAGCTCCTGGGTTGAGTCTGCCTTAAACCCTCTGCGAGCTGACTGTAATATGTAAGTGAGCCCTCTTGGAGTTGGCATCCATTCAGGCTTTCATTCTGCTCTTTGAAAACATCATGGCTCTGGATCAAGCACATTCCACTTTTTTTTTGAATGGATATTTTGTGTTATATGGTGAGATTTGGGTTTAAGTATTCTGATTTAGAAAGATTTTCTTTCTGGTGTTTTAGGCATAGGAGATCCCTCCTTGGTTTGGGTTGGCAGAGATCCAGGCATCCTATTTACTTTCCATTGGGGTCTCTCATTACTGCTAGGTGAGGGTGGGAAGTACACCCCTCATTGGACTGCCTAGAGACTGGGAAATGTAGTTTATTACTAAACAATTCCTGGAGACTTCTAAGAATACACTAAGCAAGTAGTGGTGTATCAATTCCTTATTCCAGATTGTATACACTACTTGTATATGAAAATACAAGAATTCTAGTTTCAGCATCATTGCTTGAAATTTCTATTGCCCACATGTTTTTGAACTTCATATTTTGAAATAACTTTTAAAAATACTTTACTTTTTGTAAACAAGCCTAGTGTTGATATGTAATTTAAAAATGACCTATCCCACTCTAATGATAGTGTTTTATTATCTTTATGATTGTTTCCACAAAACAAAAATTTCAACTTTGATGGAGAATCAATATTCCCTTTCTAGTTGTCATTTTGTTGTCATTTCTGAAATATTCCAAATTCTAGTTCAAGAAAATTTTTATGGAACCAATACACAGATTACAATTTAATGTTAATGTTCTGTATAGTTTATCTTCTATATACACATATCTACTTGTAAAAGAATCCTTGTTGAAGCAATATATCTTGTCAACTAAATTATCTATTTAGCTTCATCAAAATTGCCTATGCATATTTCTGTGCAATTGACTGATCCTATTCAAGAATATGGTCTCCTAAGATTTTCTTCTCTTTGTACATTTTTATTGGCTTATTTCAACTTTACTTTGATTCACTTATTTCTAATAATTTTTAGCAAAAAGCATTTTTCCCTGGGTCCTGTTGTCTGTACAATCTTCTCAAGAGTGAGGTACAGCATCCCTAATGGTAGTCACACTTTATTACACAGGAGCAGACACACATGTGTTAATACTGATGGAGGCTGCAAGATGCCTGGGTTTCTTGCAGCACGCTAGATGCCATCATTGGAAAAAGGATTTTTAATTTCCTAAGCCTTTCTCATCCATACAAATTTCCCTTCATAAGTAGTTCCTGGGGGCTCCTGACCCTAACAAATCTGGAGATATGGAAGCATAAGAGCTTCACACTAAGACTTCACACTGCACTTAGAGTTTCCATTTTTAAAATGTCACCAGCCACCAGAGACTATAATCCTAGGATATTGATTGGGAAGAAAAACCCAAATAATCCATTTCTTTTTACATTGTAACTTCTGAGTGGCTTTATAAAATCTTTTCCCATTCTCACTCAGCCCACTTAAGGCTTGAGTCACATTTTATCCACTGAGTTCCTGCTTTGCACCCTGAACATCATTCATCACTTATTAGGTCTCTCCATTCTCAGATCGACTGTGGATACACCGCAGTCTTCATGCATAAATGACACTCATTTACCCCACAATGCTCCCAAGCATTCTGTGCTGCCGACTCAGACATGCCACAGAGACACCGGAGTTTCATTCATGTAAAAGAGATGGAAGCTCCTAAATAAGAAAGAAAAAAATATGCAAGTTGAAGTTGCTAAGATCTGGAGTAAGAGTGAGTATTCTAACTGCGAAATTGTGAAGAAGGAATGGAGTTCATGCTGGCATTGCTATTGCACCTCGGAGTGATAACTTGCAGTCACGGGAAATAACAAAAGCATAGTTATTATGTAAAAGACACCAACTCAGGTGGTGGCAATGGTGCTGGTGTGTATGTGTGTGTATGTATGTGTGTGTGTTGCACATGTACACATGTGCACACATGTGCACACATGTACACACATGTGCACATATGTGCACACTTGAGTGAATGAATGAATGAATGAATAAGTGAGTGAATGTGAATGAGTGAGCATTGGAAGATAACAACAATCATTTGAACAGATCTGAGGTTGCATGAGATTTTGGAATCAAGGCTAATGCTTTGGGATAAAAGGGGGTCCCAGTAGAGGTTGTTGTAAAGTCTGTCAGAGCTCTGCTTTTATTAAATTTCATGTGGGAGGAAACAGAAGAAATGACTGATGATTCATCTTGGGGAAAACAGGCACAAGATGACTCCTATAGATGTGAAATAAAAGTAGGTTTTGTTGTGGATTTGGGTTGGGTGTGATTAAGACTTTAAGTGGAAGTATTCAAGCAAAAGTTGGGAACATAGGTGTGAAAACAGGGTCAGTATTGAGACTGAACCTCTGGGAGAGAAAAACAAAGGGCTGAGCACTGAAATTCAGAATTAACAGATAGCACTCAAGTGTGTGGTTGAAGAGCGGGAGGGAAATATGTCAAAGGTAAAGAGAAAGAGCTAATTGAAAGAAGCCAAGAGCTCTCCTTTACTTCGAGAATTACATTCATTTAATTGTTACACATTGTTTGCAGTTGTTCTTGTATTTTCTCTGCTTGCAGCATCTATTAGCCTTTTGTTACTTTATCTTTTGAATAAAGAAGAAAATCTTTTCTATTCTCTGGGGTCTGAGAAAGTCAAACAATGAAGCTTTACACTAGAAAATTTTAGCATAGAATAAAACATACAACAAAGAATTCAAGGATTATTAAAAATCTATGCAGACATGGCTAAGTTGTAGTACATTTACATTTTTTTCTTACACTGGTGTTAAGGCAGTACAGAAAGGCCACAATATTTTAACATACCCAAAAAAATTTTAATAGCAGTACATAACTCATAGCATGTTTAATGCATGCAAAATATTTTTATAGATGTATCTATATTTACTTAGTCACATGTTTTTAGCACATGGAATTACCAGCTAATTTTTAAGGAAAAAATAACTAGTCACAGAAAATTGTATCTTCCAATTTTTAAGAGAAGCCATTTTTATTCATTCACATAGGAAGCTGACTTACTATTACCATAAACATAATCTGAACACCCAAATTCTACCTGCAGTGTTCCCATCAGGCACAAGAAGGGTCCAACAACTTTGCTTCTGTATAGTAAACATAGACCTGCGGTTAATTTTTCAGTGTATTAACCCCAAATCTGTCTTCTAATAACTTTGTTCTTTTTTCTTTCGAATCATCTGCAATATCATGTTTCTCTATGAAGTTCACCAGATTTTGGCTATTTACTGGTAGCGCATCCAGCCAAAAGTGGGGAACAAACATCTTTGAGATTCAGGTATTTGGATCAATGAACTGTTTGCTATAAGGTGTTATGTTAAGGCCTTTCTGAGGCTTCCTCTCAAGACTTGCCTCTAATGAAATGTGCATGCAGGAGCAGGGACATGCAGAATACAGTACAGACAGTTATAATTATATGGTAAAAATTTATTGACTAGTAATTATAGCTTTGCCTTAAACTGAGGCATTTAAAAACATTAAGACCAGTGCTTTTATTTTGCTGCAGATAATGTGGCTATCTGGGGAAGCTGTGGATTTTCTCTACAAACATCTTCCTCTGCTTACTAAACTTTGCCTTTTTTTCTCCCTTATTATTCAACTTCTAAATTCTAGTACTGGTCTTCAATCAGGCCCTGTTGAGAGTCAGTGGGCATGAGACATGGGATGATCTAGTACAAAGGCCTTAAGCTACAAGTACGTGGCTCAGCCTCACAGGTTTGAAAGGAACCTGATTGACACTGTGCAGCTAGCTAAATCATGGTGGTTAATTTGATGCAGGTATATTTTCTAAAATACTGGGCTACAGCTCCAAGATTAAAATTACACTAGCTAAAACTGTGGAGGAAATGATAATAAATTATTCACTGGAAAAGACTGGCATAATTTTATGATTTAATTTTAAAGCCCCTTTGGAATCACAAATACAAAGGTATAAATAAGAAAACTAAAGGCAAAAGAAAGAACAGAAGCCTAATCTATCCACTGTAATCCTGCCACAGTGATCTCACTAGAGAGAGAGATAGAAACCAGGGATCAAATCCTATTCTACCAGATGACCTTCCCCCCTTAACATCATTTCTGTTATTTTTGAATGTTCTTATCCTAATTATTTTGAAAGTGGGTCTCACTCTTTTTCCTGGGTGGGATTAGAACTCATTAAGGTATACAGAACTGGCCTTGGACTCACAGCAATCCTCCTGCCTCAGTTTTCTGAGTCCTGGGATTACATGTGTGAGCTATTATGTCCGGCTCCATTTTGAATATGTGCACAGCATTATCTTCATAAATCTCCTTTCTCTGTGTTTGACATATTTTTGTCAAGCTGAAGATTGTTACATATATACCTCTGGTTAAAACCTTCAATCTGTTTCACAAGCAATAGCATGTCTGACTTGTGGTTCTTAACTCCATCTCCAACCTTGTACCTTGTTGCTTTCAGTTGACTCAGACTGTCCAGACACACACCTTTCCTTCTGTTCCAAGCATCCAAAACCTAAACCTAGGCTTGGCTTTTCACCTTGCCACACTATCTGCCTGTCATTCCCACAGATCAGTCAATGCCAAATCTGCACAGCAGCAGCAACTCTGCACCCCTCACTGGCTAGTCAGCTTCTTGGACTGATGTTTTGGAGCAACTGAAATGGCAGCAGCTGAGAAGGAGGAAGCACAGTACCAGCAATGGATGCAGGGAAGAAGTTCTCCCTTCCGGGCCTGTGTTCTTTTCCCTTTGCCTGAACCACAGCTGGACCAACGATCTCTGTGGAAAGCCTCCAGTATGCAGGCCCACATTTTAAATGTGTGATGGGATGTCTTGTGCTTTCAGAACAAAGTCTTCTAACCCGGGAACCCTTCCACTGCCCCTAAAAGATTTTTATTAAACCCCAACTCTGCTACCACCTGCTACTCTGTTTGTTTCTTTTCTATGCTGTTATAAAACACCATGACCAAAGCAACTAACAGAAGAAAAACTTGGAAAACCTTTTAGTGAATGGTTCCAGAGGGGAAGAGTCCATGGTGACAGAGCAGAAAGATGGTAGAGCAGGAATCCTACAGCTCACATCTTGAACAGAAACCACAAGCAAGAAGAGTAAACAGGGAATGACATGTCTTTGAAACCGCAAAGCCTGTAACCAGTAGCATAATCCTCCAACAAGACTACACCTCCTAAACCTACCCAAATAGTGCCACCAAACTAGGAACCAGTAATTCAAACATGTGACCCTATGGGAGACATATCCATCTAACCATCATGGTTTCTGAAATTCTTTCCTACTTTGGCCTGAATAGAGGTCCCTAAAAGTCTAGTGGAACTCCTGGGGCTGCTGAAATTGCTAAGTGGAACTATGCCTTGTGACTTTCTTTCGTACAATATTGACACTAACAGTCTTGTTTCTATCTTGTTTATCTTTTATTTCATACATATTGTCATTTGCCACTAAAAGTTGATGTCTAACACTAATCACATAATTTAAAACAACAACAACAACAAAAAAAAACTAGTAATAAGTTACTTCATGTCTGCCCATCCCCAAGAAGGTACATTCTGAAAGCTTATTGGTTTCCTCTAGATGGTCATTAAAGAGTAAAGTACTTAAAGTCTTTGGTAAGCCAAATTAATAACAATAACTTTTGGCTGTCCTTGAATGTATAATGTACTATCAAGCAGTTCTTACTTGGGGTTAGGGTGGTTCTAATTAGTAAAGACATTAGTTTAGACATCTGCTATTAATTTATAAAGCTGTAAACTAGGATATAGGATTAGATCATCTCTAATAATAAGGCCCCAATGCTTTATGATGACTTTTGTGCAGCATATGGTGTATGGGAGGCTGAGATCACATGGGTGGGATTAGTGCCTTCTGTGCCTTGTGGGAAAATTCTTTAATATTTTGAGCTTAAGTTTACTATTTAAAAATAACAATGATCATCTCTCCTGTAGCTAAGAATTACAATGCACTAATTGCATGTAAAACACTTAAACCTGCATCTTGTTAATAAATGGAAAATACTTCTAATGTGCTGTAGTTTCAATATATTTATGGGAGTAAGACACTATTACATTGGTTATATTTTTATGAAGCCATTATCCTAGGAAATGGGACATGCTAGAGATAAATTTCACAGAACTGAAAGAACAGAGGATAGTTGATAATATAAGCCAACAAATGAGCTCATGTACCCAAAATTAGCATAGATGCCCAGATTGAATTATGGCATATCAAAAACTTTTTTTTCAAGGGGGATTATTATTAAGAATACCATTATTAAGGATCTATGTGCAATGGGGTAGAAAAAAATATGAATTGCCCCATTCCTTCAAGCTGATAAATAGCTCTTAGTAGTGTAAAACACAAGAAATCTACCCTTTTAGAAATAAAATTTTAAAAGGAAGGTGCAAGTTCCAGGTAGGACACATCAGCCAAAATGTGGTAACAAAGTGGCTATCTCATACCAAGAAGACTTGGGACATGGTAAATCTCTTTTTCTTTTTCCTCTTCCTCCTCCTCCCCCTCCTCCTCCTCCTCCTCCTCCTCCTCCTCCTCCTCCTCCTCCTCCTCCTCCTCCTCCTCCTCCTCCTCCTCCTCCTCCTCCTCCTCCTCTTCTTCTTCTTCTTCTTCTTCTTCTTCTTCTTCTTCTTCTTCTTCTTCTTCTTCTTCTTCTTCTTCTTTTTCTTCATCTTCTTCTTGTATTTCCCAAATTTCTTAGTGCTGGAAACCTTTATTTTCTAAACTTATCCAATTTATTATGTGTAATGAAATGAATAAAATCATATTCCCCCAAATTTCTCTCAGGGAGACTTTATATTTATTCAAAAGAAATTACTTTCTTTAGAGGATGAGACCCTAAGGAAATGATTGAGTAACACAATACAGCAATTAAATTGTTCTGCCTAATGAAGGGATAAGGAATTTTAACAAAGGGAGAATCTTGGAGAGGCAAGAAGAAGGCAGTGAGGTAGGAAGTCTTGAAGGATGGAAAAAGCAGAAAAAAAATGGAACCCCCACTGGCTTAGTAACAGAATGGCAAAAGGAGAATTAAAATGTGTAACTAGAGTTCACATGGTTGTTTTGAACATGTGGAGGGGGGACTTTCTTCTTTCTTCCCTGAGAGATGTGAGGATGTGTTTCTGTTGCTCACTTGAGTTTCTATGGATTATTTTGAAGACCAGGTGAGATGCTGAGTTCTGTGTTCAGGTGAATACCAGGGTAAAACTGAATGTTGTAGAGACTCATAACTCAGAGAACAGAGCAAAAAATCTATTCAAGTCAGAAAGTCATATTTCTTTATAGATTCTCATAATGTTTTAATGAAGCTTTAAAATTGTCTTATCTGTATCATAATGTAGAAAATTAAGACCAGAGGGATAAGAAAATCCACAACACGATAAAAGTGCTCACAAGGGGGAGACAGAAATTTGGAAGGTAGTATTTAGGGAATAGTTCTGTAGCTTTCCCAACACAATCCCTCCTTCAATAAGTTAACCAGCGATGAATGTTATAGTTTTCTAAATTAAAGAGAGTATTATTCAAAAGAAATGCAACAGAAAACCACATATATATCCTTCATGCACATGGTAACTGGATTTTCAATATGCAGACATAATGAAGTAAAATTCAATTCTAATCATACACTTTATTTAACCCAATGTTTCTAAAGCATTATCAGTTCATCATGTAATTTGAATATTATTATCAATGCAATATTTTACATTTTCATACTTTTTTTAGAATTCAATATTTACTTTACACTTGGAAAATTCAGACTGACTACATTCTAAGTTCTCAATCACACCACATTAGAAAGCATATACTTAAGGGGTCACCCTTTAAGCAGTTACCTTACAAAAAGTAAAGATGGTTTTCAATTAGATTCTTATACAAAGTGACTATAAATACATATTTAGAATATTAATCATACAACATTTCAATCTGTGAATTTAGTACTTAGATTATAAAGAGTTTAAGAAGGAAAACCAAAGAGGTGTTGAGTAAGTATTAACTACATATGGCTACAAAAATGTATGTCCATAAATTGTCACACACTTAATCATTTTATAAACATATTTCTTTAATTTGATGATAAATCACTATTGAAATGGAACACATGGAATTCTTCCCAGTATCCACTTCATCCTTCCAATTTATCTTTCTGATTGATAAAGAAAGGAAAAATAAAATCTATACCTCCTAGATTTCCTTAATACTAAAGCACTTTGTGTGAGTTAGGCTTAGCCAATCAAACACATATAGATGAGATTTTTGAGGGTGGAAATGAAACATAGGCTCTGTCTGTGCGATATATTTGTCATCTCTATTTTTCCAGCATGGGGCAGGTTTTCAGTAATGGTCCTAAATGCAGTTCCCACCACTTTGTCTCCACCTGCACATGTTACCAGCAGGTTGTTGGGCACCATTATCATCATCTATTGTATGTTCCAAGCAGGGTGGTGAGTGTCTGTGGTGGTTTGAATAGGAATGGCCCCCCATAGTGTCATATATTTGAATTCGTGGTCATTAAGGAGTTGAGGTATTTTACAAGGGTTAGGATATGTGGCCTTGTTGGTGTAGGTGTGGTCTTGTTGGAGGAAGTGTGTCACTGGGTATGGGCTTTCTGGTTTCAAAAGCTCAAGCCAACCCAGACGCTTCACACCTCCTCCTTTCTTTCTGCCCCCTCCCCATAGATCTAGATATTTAACTCTCAGCTAACATGCCACCATTGTTCTCATCATAATGACAACAGATTAAACCTCTAAACTATAAGTCAATTCCAATTAAATGCATTACTTGTGAGAGTTGCTATCATCATGGTGTCTCTTCACAGCAATAGAACATTGATACTTGACTAAGACAGTATCTGTGTTATCAATTAGAGAGGGAAAACAAGCAATTTGAACCTGGGGACAAAAGCAGTAGTGGGGTATCTTTCTAAGTATGCAGTCTTTTGAACTCTGGATTCTTGAGAACAGTTGCAATGATACACATCATTGAGCATTCTGCATCTTCATTATAAAGGAAGTTTTGACGTCTCCTCTCTGTGGGTAAGATTTCTTCCCCAATGTTCCTGATGCCTTCTGATTTTTTCCAATCTACCATTATATAAGCCATTCCTACTAAACATCTCATCTATCCTGTAGATCATCTCATGCTATTGAGAGGAGAGTGCAATATGATCAGATGACTACCAAATATGATAAGATACATATACTAGAGAATATAGACAAAATTCTAAGCACTCATGAACTTTTTGTTTTAGAGGTCACATGTACCCTCAGAAAAGGATGCTGTATCTTCCATATGTATATATATATGGAAGTACTTTTTAGTAAAGATTCCCTTCTTGTCTCTTTCCAGTCCATCCTGAGTTAAATAGATTTCTGTGCTATATGCCCTAGTCACCATGAATGATATTCTGCCTTACCAAAGCAATAAATTCCCAGCTTCAAACTAAATCGTGATCCAAAATATTTTTTCTCTTTGAAGTTACTGTTTCTCAAATAGTTTATCACAGCAGCACCAAGTGACTTAATGTGCATGATCCCAAGGACAAGTAATGACAACTTACCAAACCTCCCATAACTACTGCCCCCTCTGGCTATTTAATAATGAATCTCAAGTATGGCACTGTTTATCAAGAAAAATAAACAACAATGTGGTTGTAAGTTGATTATACTCACCTATTTCTTTCCTGGAATGACCAACAAGTTCTTTCCATGAAAACAAAAAATTCAATTAGAATTTGCATTTTATGCTGACAGAGTTTCTGTCTTCACCATATTTGGAGAGGGAATCCAGATTCTCCTTACAGCAAAAGATTGTACCAAAAAAGTTCATAACCATGGCCTCCACTCATGAAATCAAATACTGGACAGTTAAGAAATGGCCTTCCTAATGAAGTCTGTGGCAATTCTTGGTATTAAAAACTCATTATGTTTAATCTTTATACACCAAGAAAATTTTGACTATTTCCAGGTTACATTTTGTTTTACATGTACTTTATGCTCATTGTAACTGGTAAGATTTTAATGCATACTATCAAACCTTTAAAAAAAATCAAGTACTGACAAAATTGTATTCATATACTTTTATGCAAAAAATGCTTTTACAATCTGTACATTTATCTGTTTTTTAAAATAAAGTTGTTTAATAAAAAAGAAAGAAATGGCCTTCTTGATGAAGCATTAAATGGCCTTCTTAAAATATGTTGAAGAGTAAGTTCAGAATGCCATACAGATGCTGAATGGGGACTTCTATACTGTGCTTCCTCCAGAGAATGAAAAAATAATGGGTCTAAGAATAAAGAGTAAAAGCAGTAGTGACCCTACTCATTGTCTTTCTTGGTCGCCCCTGGAGGGCTTTGTGTTTACTGTCTGCTTATTCTGGAGTGTGTAATATTGAATGCAGAGGGTACATGAAGAATAGCAGAGTTACAGCCTAGACTGCCTGGCACTTGGATATTTTGAACTACTTATGTTCATGGGCCAGCGGGTGAAAATAAGATCTTTTCTGTTGATTAGGCTGATTCACACTGCTTAGGAGAAATACATACTATTTTTAGAAAATAGCATCATAAAGGAATATATGTGAGACTCAGTGATCCATTTAGCTTTGCTTACTATATTTTGCAATAAATGTTTTTGCATTTTTGACTTTTATATGCAAATTGGATTCTTGAAGGACACTAGTAAAATGAGTGAAAAGTAAGCTCTATTTTTATATGTTTTATGTTGAAAAAAGCATAACTAAATATATTAAAGCATCATTTCTAATAAAATAACACAGAACAAGAGATTGATGAATGGTAGAGGCATTTTCTTGGTGGGTTGAATCTTCAAATCTTCTTGAAGAGAGCAGCAACACAAGTATACTTATATTAAACAATAATATATGAAATATAAAAATAAATGTTTGAAGAGATTATGGGATATACTTTTTATCTTCCCTCGCCATTACCATAGTGGCTGCACTAGCTTACTGTACTCTGTTTAGGAACAATGGACAGCAACAATAGGTATGCCAAAGTTGCTAGAAAAAAGACATTCCCACATTTAACTCCAGGCAAACAAGGAATGATGAGAATGGGGAAATAGTCTTCCCCATGGAGACTACATTCATTGGTTATCCAGTACCAAATGATCATCCCCTGAAAACATACATACAAGTTACATATGCAGAACAGGTTATATTTAGGAACACATATGCATTTACATGTGCATATATGCATATAACAGCAATTAATGAAAAACATATCATGAAATTTTAAGGATAGCAAGGAAGGCATATGGCAGGATTTGGAGAGGGGAAAAGGAAATGATGCAATTATGATACAATCTCAAAACCAAAAGAAATAATTAAAAGGAATAATGACCCAGTGTCCTACTTGAACATAGGATTAACAAGACATCAGACAGTCTTATAGATGAGATTTTTTTTCTATCCCTTTTTTTAGCCTGAGAGTTGCTTTTCAGTCTTAATTGCCTGAGACCCTCTCTTTGGAAGAGGAGTCTGTTCTCATGGCCAACACCGATTTTTTTATTTGTAACTGAAAACAAGCAACATAGTGGTGTTCTCAACTGCCATGAGAAAAATTATGCATTTGTGCCTCCAGGGAACACTGCCATTTTCAGAGCATGAATCAGAAATTGCTGATGCTTCATAAAATAAGACAGATGAATCTGGGTGCCATATTGCCAAAGGCCATGTTTGGTAGAGTATTCTTTAATTCATCATTTAGTGAGCTCCTGCTTAGAAGTTTGGAGCTAGCAGTAATAATAGAAAGATAGCCAGGACCCTCAGTTTTCAACTAGATGTCTTTTGATTTAGATTCTTAATGGAGACCTTTCTACACAGATGACATTCTGAGAAACTGCACACGATTGTCTCCAAATGCAGACTAGTGTCTTACTTCTATGACAGGGATGGCTTGGATGTGTTGCTTTAGCTGTCTTGTAAACAATCCAATGGAGTATTGACTTGAAGATTTAGGGCAAACTCTTTGACATTTTTACCACATAAACTCTAAGAATTTGTCCAATCAGAGTATTCTTTTATTAAAATAGTAAAAAGAGGAGGCCAGAGAGGTGATAATAAGCACAAGAATTTATATTTTCTTCTTACCCAGAATGCCGAAACAATCATTTCTGGATTTTTTTTCTTCATTGGTGGCTTTCCTGATCTAGAGGGCTTTTTATGGTAGAAGGAACTCTGAATCCAAAAGAAGTGGCATTGCTGTTGCTCTAGCCTCAGAAATATGGGAGAAAACAGTGACAATTCTAATGACGTTCCTGGGAAAATGTGTAAGATTGATATGCTTCTTTCTCTTCCCCACTCCAAAAATATGAAGTTCCCAAAATTTTAACACACTCTTTTTATATTCTTATTAAACTGATAGTTTCTACAGCTAAATATTTATTCTGGTTTTCATGACACATTCAAAAGTGACCTGTAAATATTTGAGAAATTATTACACTTAAATCTATTGTGTTCTATGTAGGAAACTCACTCAGTGCTTCCATGTTGTCAATACAAACACTGGCACCACTCCCAGCTTGCTGTTCTTATTTCCTCCTTATGCACACTACAATATGCCTGTTTCAGAAGTTATGAGTCCCTGTTGCTGCACACATGATTTTTTTAAAAAGCAAAGTTTAAGAGCCACATCAGTGCTCCCTTAAAAAAAATCATTATCCACTTCATAATAGGATGAATTATCCTCTTTCTTCCATGAAGATGAAGACTGTTACTTGCTTAAAACTTAAATTTTGTACTGTAAACTTTAAAATGGTGCTTTCAAGTGCATAATAATACACAATTTGAAATACATTCCTAAGTACAGTGTCTGCCACGATCATCAAAAAATAGAAAAAGAGATAAACCATTGTGAAGTAAGTAAATGAAGAGCTATCAACTCCACTCTCCAAAAAGAATGATAGTACATGGTTTGTTATTATTTTTTTTTTTTTTTGGTTTTTGTTTTTTTTTTTTTTTTTTTTTTTGAATCTGGCAAACTTCAATTTTGTATTCACTGCAACTCCCTTTATTCCAGTCTACCTTGCTTGCATCTCAAAGTCCCTTTTGTGTAATGTGGCTTCTCTGGTCAGAGCTGGTTGACTAAGAAAAATGGATCCAATCTCAGTGAGATTTCTCTGGTTCACCCACTGAGAAGTACAGGAACGAGGACAGAAATAAAGATCTTGGCAGAGTTAAAATACAGAACAGAAAGCGAGATAGGAGAGATGGTGGTGGAAAATGCAAAGATGCAAAATCCACACAGACACAACAGCAACACTAAGTTTCAGCTGTTTTGTCATTAAAAAAATACCAATCTGGATGAGAAGGAATGGGGAGAGAATTGCATAGATTTCAGGGAGAAGGCAACAAATTTTGAGAGCCTTATAACTTCTCAATTCCATGATGTAATTTCTTCCTGGATTGGCCTGTGTCTTTGTCCTTGAGCTTTCTGGGAAGATGCTATAACTTACAATGATTTTTTCCCGTTTTCCTTGAGCTAAGCCTAATTGGTTTCTATATTTGCAACCAACATAAAAAAAATAAGACTCAATGTGATTAAATTTATCCAAGATCACATTTTCTGATAGTGAAAACTGAAAAATTAAAACCATAGCCCAGGTCTCCTAACTTATATTATGATAGATTATTGCCTCCTGGAAATGCGTGCTTAGATACAGGCAGTGAGGACACAGAGATTTTTGCACCAAAACCAGAAAAGAAAAGACAATCTTCAAATGACAGTCTTCAAGATGACTACCATACACCCAATAATATATTTTCACAGAACCTATTAACTTGACCTTATTTTGTAAATGTTTTGATTCTAGCAGCTCACAGCAGAGGCAATCCTGTGACCACCTAGATTTTGGAACTCTGGCCTCCAGAAGCGTAGAAAGATCCTTTTTTGCTGTTCAAAATCATTAATTTGTGAAGATTTAATATAGCAGTCATATGAAGCTAATAATATACCAAACTATAAATTATTAGGAAGAACAAAAATATCCGAGAAATAGAACATAATAGGAGTTGGAGTTATTATTGTCCACATAGGATTAAGAAGTGTTTTAGTGTTTACTTAACATCTACTGAAGTTCAACAGAGAAACACTGAATGAAAATGCAGAACCCAAGGCCGAGCTTTGACCCCAAGAAGCTCAAAGTTTTTATATTAGAATTGATTGAGCTGTTTCTAACACAGCTGTTGAAAAGTAATTAATATTTTTCACTCTACTATCTTTATTCATTTGATAAAGATATCTCAAGAATTTGTTCCTTTTCCCCTGTCATGGCCTCATCAGGAAAGATACACAACATCTTCTTTCCTCCTCCATTGTCAATATAAGCATTATCCCCCAATGTGCCTCCATTGCCTGGTTATTAAAAAAGCATTACATAGGCTTTTACTTAGGGACAACTTCAACTTAAATTGAGAGGTCAAAAGTGACTTCTGCAAGTTCTGCAGAATTATGAATGCTAACAATGAAAAGGTTGGAGACACTGGCTTCAAGGAGACAAATGGTGACTCAGCTCTAGGCTCTTTAATCCCATGGCGAAAACAAGACAAAAGAAACAAACAAAAACTAAGAGAGGACATAACAGATTGTCAGCAACCCTCATCACAAGTTACATACAGCACTTCACAAACAAAAATAACTAAAAAACAAACAAACAAACTATTGCATGAGTACCAGTGACTGTGTGGTGATTAAAGTCTTTAAAATCATCCTTTATTTGTAGCTGGATAAAAAGACCATGAGAACATAACCTTTTTCTGTCTACTTCTTTCATTGCAAAAAAAAAAAAATCTTTGTGCCAACTTCAGACTAAATTAACAGATAGATAGTTGGATCGATTGCTATTTCTATTAAAATTCAGTTTTCTGTATGTGTAGCTTATAGATGAAATGAGTAGTATATACTTGATTGTTATTTGATGGCAACATATAAGGATGAGTAACAGGTATTTGACAGAAGAATGATCAGGAAGTTATGGTTTTGCTGCTTGGAACAGACACCATGACCAAGGAAAGTCTTACAAAGGACAACATTTAAAGTGGTTGGCTTACAGTTTCAGAGGTTCAGTCCACCATCATCAAAGTGAGAGCAAGGCAGCATCTAAGAGGCATGATAAAGGTATAGCTGAAAGTTCTACATCTTCATCTGAAGGCTGCTAGCATAATACTAGTTTCCAGGAAGCTAGAATAAGGGTCTTAAATCCCACACCCAAAATGACACACCTACTCAAACAAGGCCACTCCAATTCCAAAGAGGGCCACACCTTCTAATAGTGCCACTCTCTGGGCCCAAGCATAAACAAACCATGACATTCCACTCCCTGACCCCCATAGGCTTGTTCAAACATATGAGTCTATGGGACCCATATCTAAACATGGCACAATGCAAAATATATTTAATCCAACTCCAAAAGTCCTCATAGTCTATTGCAGTATCAACAATGTTAAAAGTCCAAAGTTCAAAATCTTTTCTGAGACTTATCCAGTCACTTAACTGTAATCGCCAAAGCAAAACAGGAAACCAGGAGGGCAAACTCCAAACTCTGCCTCTTCATGGTTGATGTCAAAGCAGTCTTTAGATCTCCAATTCCTTTCTCATCTTTGTTGACTGTAGCAAAGTTCTTTCTCCTGGGCTGGTTCCACTCCCGGTTAGCAGCTTTCCTCGGGGGATATCCTATGGCACTGGCATCTCAAACACCTTCGGGACTCCAAGGCAACAGCAATGTTACAGCTTTCTGTTTTAATTTCTAGGTGCTACACATGATCTTCTGGGCTTCTCCAAACATCTGGCATCTCTTCTCCAGCTCTTCCCTCTGCTAGCATTCTAAGCTCAGGTTGATCTATTCTATTTCCACTGCTGTTCTTAATGATCATCCCATGGTACTGGCATCTCCAATACACTGGGGTCTTCTACTGCAGCTAGGTTTCACCAATAGCCTCTCATAGGTTCTCTTGGTGGTACCAAGCCTCAACACTTTTGCATGATCCCTTTCACTCTTAGGCCATCAACTGCAACTGAGGTTGCACCATGGCTTTCCATAGCCTCTCACAATGCCAAGCCTCAACTATTCTTCATGATATCTTCATGGATTCAACACCAGTATGACCTGGGTGACTCTCATACATTACCAAGTATAGCTGCAAAAAAAAGATGAATGTTTTATCTATAGCATCAAAAGAGTGGTCTATTATTTGTATATGTCTTTGTTTATGTTTAGATCTTCTAAAAGGACATTTATAATATGTTCTTCCTCAGCTACCAACTCATTAACAAGAGTTACAAAAAATATTGTAATAGACTGAGCAACCTCCCCTGCAACCATGATCACTCCCAAGTTCTCTCAGATGTTCTTTCCAGACCAGCTCAACAGAGTAGTTAATATCTACATATATTACAACAGCAAGCAATGGTCACTATCTGATTACATACTCAGTTATTATGGGACTTGAAGTTGAGTAAAGTTGGATATCTTGCTGGTCTTTTAGTTGCTAAAAAAATACAACATTGTACATTAAAATAGCAATGTCGCCCCTTTTCTGTTGTATTCTCTTCCCATCATCTAAGTAAGAAAATTTTTAAGTAAAATTATTTGTAGTCTTCAATGCACCTAACAAGTCAATCTTCCAGACCCAATGACCACTCCAGTATTTGATTAGGATTAACATTACATCTATTTCATAACCTAACGTCTCTTTCAAACACTTGAAATTGCTAACAGTATAATACAGGAGAGTTTCTGCTGCTCAGCCTTTTAAAAATTATTTATTGGGCATTTATTGGTCAGTTATTAAGTAAATTTACTGTGTATATTTGTTTACAGGCAATGAACAAATTAGGCTACCACTGCTATTATTATAGTATTCAGAGTCAGATAATAAATATTTGACAGATAAGTTTGTAATATTTTATATGATAAGACATGTTAAAAAAATAAAAAGCGCTATGAGAAATTCCCAATGTTCACAGCATAATTTAGGATGCCATTGCTAGTCGGAGACTTTGAAGCAGAAAGATGGAAGCAAAAAGGAAGCAGCCATGCAACTTTCTAGGTAAAGAGTGATCCAGAAGAATTATTTCAATAGTCTGAGGCAGAACAATGTTATGTAGATTAAAGAAACAGCATAAAAGTCCATGTAGACAGAATTATCTGAAAAAAAAAAACCAGAGTCGTTTAGGGCCTGGATAACTGTTCTCAGGCACATCTACCTGTTAGAATCATGTATGGAGCGTTTTTGTTTTCTTTTAAATTAATTCCCTTTAAAGAAGCAGGTAAGGAAATATAATCTGAACATGCTGTGGAAGAAACTGCCTTGTAGGAGAATCAGTGAGCTCTATGTGAGAAAAGATAGCGGATACTCATAAGAATTCAATTTCAATGCATGCTATCAAACCTCTAAAAGAATTAAGTACTGACAAAAATATTCATATAGTATTATGCCAAAATGCCTTTAAAAATCTTTATATGTATCCCTCTTTTTTGAAAATAAAGAAGAAAAAAAAGAAAGAAAAAAACAATTCAAAGATAAGAGAGTTAATGCCAGAATTGAACCATACTTAACCCCAGAGAAAAAGAAGTTAAGAGTTCAGAAAACTGGAGGTCAAGTTACATTGTGAATGAGGATCTAAGCTGAAGGATTGATGTAGCAATATGAACTTCAGGTGAGTGCATATAAAACTTTGAAACCATGTGCATCATAGAGTAAGTATTTCGGAAATGATAGCTACTGTTTGTAATATAGAATTCTGTATGCAGCAATTCTGCATTTATAGTTTCAACCAGCCCCACAGAGAAGATAATGGAGCACAACTCCAGAAAGTTCCAAAATGCAAAAATTGAACCACAGAAAGCAAGATAGGTGGGCCCTGATGTCCTCTTCCTACTTCACAGGTGCTTAACCTGTCTCTAGTATACTTTGAACTCTAATCTCCTCAAATTTGGTGCAAGTTAGTATCTTAGCCCATGTGATGATGTGCATGGGCATAACAAACATTTTGACATTACTCCTTAAACAATGCAGGATAAGAATTATTTACATGTCATTTATATTTAATCAGCATGATAAATATTCATGAGATAAATTCAATCTATAGGGAGATGTACATGGTTTATATAAAAAATAAAAGGGATATAAGCTTATAAAGTGTTGGTATTTAGAGGGAATGGTAGAAAGTCTTCCACTGATAGAAAGGAATAATAATATTATAGTAACTGAAATCTATAGATTTAGATCCAGGCAAAATTGGTTTCAATGGACTTGGGGATGTCTATACTCTTGTGTTTAATTTAGGGGCTAAAAATATTATCCTTAAAACTGTATGTAAAAATCTGTCAAAAAAAAAGAGTAGTACAAAGCCTGCAAAACAGAATGAAAAACTTGGATCACCAAAATTCTGAGAAGCCACAGAAAACATGCAAAGGAGAAAAAAAAGCAGTACAAATATGTAGGAAAGAAAAAATGTTGGCAAACTTGAAATTTCCAAAAGTTCTGGACAGCCAGAAATCAACAGAGATGCAACAATTACTATGTGATAGTTGTAACTTTATACCCAAATCTCTGATGTTTATTCCCTCTAAAACTGGAATTTAACTGTCTTCTCTTGCATATGGTTTGGATTTAATGACTTGGTTCCAGTGGGTTATAGTCCATAAAAGTAATGGTTAACAAGATGATTATAATGTGTAAAAACATTTCCAGCCAAGAATGATGTCATGAGTTAATTCACAAGAAGGAAGGAGAGAACAAATCCTGCAAGTTATCCTCTGGCCATCACGTGTGCCATGTCAGACATATGCTATGGCATGAGGAAATACACACACACACACACACACACACACACACACACACACACACATTAAAGTAAATATTCTATAAATTGTCTATTCTTACTCACCTGGCAGAGAGGATATCATGATTACAAAAGTACTATAACTGTACAAAAATTCATTGTGTTGTGTAGCCTTTGGATTTGTCAAATCTTGGTGTGCATTTTCTTACTTATAAGTTTTTATAATAAATTTTAAAATAAATCAATAAAGAACAATAATTAAAATGTAAAGGCATGTACCTTGCAGCTTGCTTTGACATTCTGCTTGCCTTTTCTCACCTCTCTACCTCTTGGTGAGGCCACTTTCATGCCACAAACACACTGAGCAACCCCACTAAGGGATTTCTTTCCAATGGCCAGTTCAAACTCACCAACATATGAATGAACTACTTTGTAAGAAGATTCCCCCAGTTCTAGCCAATCTTCCCAGGGATGACTGCTGAGAGATGAAACATTAGTCTTTCCCAAGGATATGTCACCCCTCACCCCTAATTACTCATCCCATACAAAGTGGTCATCCCTAAAATCATATATGCATAAACAACATTAAACAGATCTAATAGACTATTTTACATGTTTATGCATTTAACAAAAGAAAGAGACAATTAGCTTGAGAAGTGCTGGGTGGTGTGGTAGAGGTTAGAGGGAAAAGACATGGCAGAGGTTAAAAGGTAGAATTTTAAAAAAAGGAGGGAAGTAATTGTATTTTAACTAAAAAGCTAAAGTTGATTTTTTTTTTACAATATGAGTCAGAAGTACCTTAAAAGCTACTCTCCTTTTTGATATAACTTAAGGCCCACTCACCAAGATAAACCCAAACCCATCCCATCAAGTGCATGATGAACCAGAGTCTAGATAGCCTAGAAACCTGGAGTAAAACCAAATCATACCAATCTCAAAGAGAAGTAGCAATAAAACAACTCCTTATGATACTGTGCTATCTCATAGATCAATGCTTTATTCAGTTGTCATCAGGGAAGCTTCCTCTTGCAGCAGAAATGAAGAGAATCCGAAACCCACAGCCAGATATTATGCATACAGGCAGACCTTGGAACACACGGCTCTAAAATGGATGTCACCATCAATCCCTCCCCACAAAGCTCAAGGAACCCTACAGAATAGAAGGCAGAAGAGAGTAAGAGCTGGGGGGGATGGAGAACAGCAGGAGGGTAAACCCTCTAAGTTTCAGGAGCAAGGATTAGATTATTAATACATTATGTTCAAGTTTTGCCATTTGCCCACATGCATATTTTAATACAAAAAACATTTATGTCATCTCCAAAATTCCTTTTATGAATCTTGGACCATTATTCTGTAAACTGTTCTGTGGTTAAGTTAAAAAGCCACTTGGGAACAGGATGTAAATGATAAAGTATCAGAGATGTTTTCCTTTGCCCAGTTCCTGAGCCTTGACTAACAGGAATCTTGTCCTGAAGCAAGCCATGTACCAAACTCAGGCAAAAGAAAGCTAAGTTTTTATAGCAATCCCCAAAGCATGAGATAACAAATTTCTTGGTGTAGTAATGCACAAAATCTGCGCTAAGAGGCAGTCACTCTTGGCAGCATAAAAGGTCTGGTTGTCTGTAGATGTTTGACCCTGAGGCCATTTCATGCAGCTTCTCTTTTGTTGTTTTGTTTTATTTCTGCTAAAATTTATTGAATTTTCCTTTCAAGCCACAAAATCAGAACCTACTTATTGTAACAATTAAAACAAAACCATTGTCAGAAAATAAAGTAAAACACAACAATGTTCCCCTTTCCTTCTTCCCAGGGTAATCAGAGGTAACAATGTGTCCTGCATACTGCTACCTTTTTTTCCCCATGAATTGGCTATGATTTTTTATTACCTAGACTCTCCAACACGCATTACTTTTCTTTTTCTTCTTTGTATTTTTTTATTGGATATTCTCTGTATTTATATTTCAAATGTTATCCCCTTCCCCAGGATTACTTTTCAATATGTATCTTTCTCAATTAAAGTATATTACAGTTGTCACTTCAGATTAGTAAAAATAGATAAAATGCATTGTTTTATATAGCTGTGTGATATTCTGTAGTGTGGCTAGACAATAATCATTCTCTTGCTATTTCCAAAATTTATGATATACACATCGCTCAGGATCAGTGAGCATATTCCCTTAGCAACACATCACTTAATTACCATGCACAGGGCTCTGGGCTTGATCCCACACACAAGATAGAAGATAGGTAGGTGGGTAGGTAGGTAGGTAGGTAGGTAGGTAGATAGATAGATAGATAGATAGATAGATAGATAGATAGATAGATAGATGATAAATAGATAGATAGGTAGGTAGGTAGGTAGGTAGGTAGGTAGATGGATAGATAGGTACATAGATAGATAGATAGATAGATAGATAGATAGATAGATAGATAATAGATAGATAGATGATAGATAGATAGATAGGTAGGTAGGTAGGTAGGTAGGTAGATGGATAGATAGGTACATAGATAGATAGATACATAGATAGATAGATAGATAGATAATAGATAGGTTGGTAGGTAGGTAGGTAGATAGATAGATAGATAGATAGATAGATAGATAGATAGATAGATAGAAGCTTATTCAATAGGTAAAGATAGAAATTTTATTTTTTATAACATTTTCAGCCTTTTGTTCACAGTTGTAACACCATGAAACAATATAAATACATAATATGAATTTATCAAAACTTATGGCATATGCAACACAAAGAGGAATACTAGTAAGGGCTCTCATGTCTCCATGTTCTCAGTGTGGCTGAATAATTCTAAACTTTTAGAAAAGCCTTTCAATGCAGCTTTGGCATATATGTCCTAATTAGCCATGTTGAACATTATTCATATATTTTAGAAACTTGGTTATTCTTTGCTCTTCACAAATTGCTTTAAAAGACAACAAAATACTGTGAATATCTTAATTTTCCTTGAACTATTAAATTTTAGTTAAATTAATAAAGCATTTTATTTAGAGTAGTTTAATACCAAAGTTGAGAAGAAAGACTGAAGTTAGCATGCATCCTACCCTTCCCTAGCACATGCCTTCTCACCGGGAACATAGCCATGAGTTTATCATACTTTACAATCTGGAAACTGGCACTCACACATGAATACCATCATCTACCCGTCTGTACATCAGTATTCTGCTTCTCAGTGTCTATGTGTTCTAACAATTTTATATTCTGCATATATCACAGCACCAGATGAAATGATTTCACTGTCCTCTAAAATCACCTCTGTTCCACCTATTTATCCTTCCCTCCTTGGTAACCACCATAACTATTTCTGAAATATATCAAAGCCTTCCACACAGCCTTGGAAGAGTGAGTGAGATCCTTTGTTAAACAGGAAGATAGATGAGGCAGAGATGGCTCCCAGTGGCCACAGTGGAACTCCGGGCAGATAGTCATTGACAGAAAGAAGATGAGTGACACATCCCATCTGGCATGCTGCCAGATGCCAAAAACTGATTTTTATTTTTTCAGAAAATGGGGAAAGAGAAGTTGGAAGACTTCATTCATCTTGTACAAAGGAGTGCTCACACTACAAATTCTGATGCACAAAGAAAATGCAAATCCTCTATTTTGACCATAATTACTCTGCCTAATATAAAAGAACTTTCTACTCCATGGTTAGGATAAGTGGATGCACTCTATAGCTCAGTCTTCATCCTACAAAGCAATAATTTGAACAGTTTACTGGGCAGTAAACTCCAATTCATGAAAAAAAAAGTGCTCAGTGTGGCAAGTAATCCTTGCCCACATCTGTTCTCAGGATGTCAACGGGATGACAGCAATATATCAGGAATTATATGAAGAGAATCCCAACATCCCAAGTAAGCCATGCTGATTGGCCAGAAAGCCTCAGGTATCTATCTCTGCCTTCTTAGAACTGGGATTATAGGGATGTACCACTGCTTGTGGATTTTTTTCATGCATTCTGTGTATCTATCTCAGGTCCGCATGGTTGCATTGCAAGCATGTTCCTGCACTATCTCCCTCACCCTAACTGTAACATCTTTGTTTTTAGTCAATACTGTCTGCTCTGCTGCCCATGCATTTACTGTAAACTGTGAACTCCTGAAATTTCTCTGCTATAGAGACAAGCTGAAAGGGTCATAGTTCAGAATTATCTGTGCATTCTCAGACAAACATCCCTGAATGACCACAACTGGAGCTGAGCACAACTAGAACGGTGTCAGCAATGCCACACTAGTGGAGATGTCAAAGAAATAATCAGCTCACACTGAAGTCCATGCCAAGTCATGGGCAAAAATTCACAACACACTTTTATGCTTCATGTCCTATGAAAAGCAGGCAGAGCCCTTCCGCAAAATGACCTAACAGATGACTTCTCTGTGATCTAATGACAGGGGCCTCTCTAAGCCTAGAATGATGATCAGGATTTTCTGTGGAATGTGGTTAAGAGAGAGCAGTGAGGCCTCTTACTGCTGCAAACTGCTCTAGCTCCTAGGTCTGATACACCAACTGTCACCAGCTCCAGTTTCCACTCACCAGACAGGGAGAAAACAAGAAAACAACACTGATCATTTCCTCAAATACTTCAATGTCCAGCTACTATCCGTTAAATGACAGCTAGTCCAGAGAGTATTCAGGGACTACAGTGAGGCACCTTTGTATTCAGCAGTTTCTTATCACACACACACACACACACACACACACACCATGCACAGTTCAGTAAAATTAATGGAGGATGTTCAAAAACGTCTAGTTCTTTCGTGTCTCCTGTGAGCTGGATGAAGTGCCAAAGCTTTAAGGGCTACTCCAAGAAGAACACAATGTAACAGATAAATGATATAATGAAAGTGTTGAGAACATATTCAAGTCATGAGTTTCTAAGGCATTATTAATGAGGTGATAATGAACAATCTAGAATGTGTAGACTGGTCTATGTGGCACTGTATTAGTCAGGGTTTTCTAGAGTCACCGAACTTAGAAAATGTTTCTCTATATTGAGGGAATTTATTGTGATGACTTACAGTTTGTAGTCTAACTAACCCAAAAATGATCAGCTGTGAATGGGAAGTCCAAGAATCTAGTAGTTGCTCAGTCCCACAAGGCTAGTTGTTTCAGCTGGTAGAAGTAGGTTCCAACAGATGTGCTGGCAAGTAAATGCAGGCAGATAAAAAAGAGTGAATCTTTCTTCTAACAATATCCTTATGTAGGCCTCCAGCAGAAGGTGTGGCAAAGATTCAAGGTGTACCACCACACCTGGATCTGGGACTTAATTTGTCCCTGGCTGACCTTGAACCCAAAGGTCTCTTCACCTCAGTCTCCTGGGATTAAAGACATATACTACCACGCCTGGGCTAAGCTTTATATGGCCTCAATGCCTTAAGAACTCCATGCTAAGAACTCAAGAACTCCGGCTCTGCAGAAGCCTCTCCTGGAACACTTCCCAGAACAGAGCATCTTTCTCCCAGGGATCATTAGAACCACAGTTTCCTGGATTCCCCAGATCCCTTTCCAGGAACAGGAAAAGCCTCTGTGAAACTTGATGCTTACAGTTTCTTTTCTCTCAGAAACTTTGCAGACTTCTTTTCCCTAGCCTTTTACACTAGGGCCACCAGTGTGCTTCTTATTCCAGGGGCTCATGCTCCTAAAGTTTGGGTGAGGGAGGGTTCTTCATCTTCCTTATTCAAGGCAGTGAGATAGCCCAGCCATGAAGACAAAGTTTTTGGTCCTGAAACCACCTCTGCACCTGCTATGTCTCAAGCTCCCTATGCTGCAGAAAACCAAGCACGAACTGTCCTTCACAGTCAATATAAAAAGCTGGGACCCCTGAATCTCTTTCCACAATCATTTTCATGATAAAAAGTTCACCAGTCCATTCTCAGCTCAGTCAACATTCATCTTCTGGTGATGCAAATACCATCAACTGCAATATGAGGCGTGAAAGTCCTTGCCTCCAAATCAGATAAATGTCAGGAAGGGCCTATAACTGAAGAAATATAATAATATAAACAAATAAAATTAATAGATGATAACATTAAAAGATTAAAAAAATTACAAACAACACAAATGTTGGCAAGGATGTGAATGAACAAGATGGAACCTTCATACATTGCCAGTGCGGACGTAAAGTAATCTACATGTGATGGAAATCAAAAGAGAGGTTTCTCAGAAAGAAAATAAAAAAGAAAAATTGAACATAAAGTTACTGTACAACCCAACTCTATCAGTCTAGGATATTGAAGGAGGAACTCCATGTGAGATCACAGACATTTTTTCACATAAACGGTGGTGACATTCACAATAGCTAATTTATGAAACCAGCATAACAATTCAAGAGCCAAAAACATACATGAAGATAAGATTATTTTTGTGTAAAAGTTTTCCAGTCATAAAAAAGAGTTAAACTGTCATTTTCAGAAAACTAATTCAATCAGAGATGATCATATGAAGTGAGTTGAGTTGGTTTCAAACAAATATCATATGTTTTCTCTCATCTGTGGTTCCTAGGTTTTTAATATAGATGCATAAAATTATGTATATATACATATACATATATATACATGTGTGTATATGTATGTATGATATAAAAGTAGAAATGAAAATGTCTACTGGAACAATGGAGACTGCGAAAAATGAAGGCAAAGGGTCAAGTAATATGCCAGCACACAGCATATACTTGAATGAGTTTCATTTTGGGTTATATTGTTGTTGTTGTTTTTGTTTTGTTTTGTTTTATATTAAACCCAATCCATTAAACTATTTTCTGGGCTTCTGATCTCACTCTCAACTATGACTTCATCCTTCAACTGAAAGACATCACATCACTTGTCACAACAGGGCTTTCTTTCTCTTTATTTCTTAGAAATTTGGGCAACTCTTCTTCATATCCTCTCTGCTCAGTCACTTTGGATCTTAAATGGAGATTTGGTAACAGTAAAACTTAAATGTGAATGTGAGTTCCTCAATTCTCTTTCAGTCTTCTCTGAGTGCATCTGGGCACATCTCATCCTGTTTTGTCAAGGTAGCTTTAAAGTAATCAAACTTACAGTGAAATCAAATATGATGTAATTGTTCCTCCCAACCAGGTGGGACTGGCTGAACTGATGAAGAAGTCACTGTTAGCTTCTGTGGTTCCTAGGAAAGAATCATGCTGCCTGGACATTACAGATCTTTTCAGTGCTTTGGGTCCAGTCTTTGTGTTTGTTCATCCTACTCACAGATGTTCAAGGAGAGTTATACTGCTACTCCCAGAGAAGACTTCTCTTCATGAACAGTGTACTCCATGCTTCCTTCATAAAATGACTGGGATAATTAGAAGCGAGATAGATGGCAAGGGACTTTGGCACACATCAGCAATCCAAGAGCTGGAGAGGATGAGATAGGAGGATTGCTATAAGATCAACCTAGAAGGATACAACCAAGAAGGGCAAACTAGGCTACAGTATAAAGCTTTGTTTAAAAAATAATTAAATGATTGATTAATTAATTGATTGATTGATTGCTTAAGGGAGAAGGGGAGGGAGAGAAGAAGGAAAGGGGAGAAGGGAAGGGAAGGATAAAGAAGAGAAAAAAGGGATGAAGGAGAAAGGAAGGGAAGACACAAGGAAGAAAGGCAGAGAAAAACCAGATTGACTACACTACCTACATCCTTAAGGGATGTTTTCTTCACTGCTGGAAGAGGTACCCTAGAGTCGTAAAATGTAGCTTCTTTTTCAATGGCTAAAGAATTTTCCTGTAATGAAATTCATAGGCAAATGGGTGGAACTTGAAGCTATCATCCTGGGTGAGGTAACATAGTCACAAAAGAACACTCATAAGAAAGGGAAGGCCAGACAGGGGATGCCTCAGTCCTTCTTAGAAGGAAGAACAAAACTGCTCATGTGAGGAAATAAAGGGACAAATAGAAGAGCATGGATTAGAGAAAATATTATCCAGAGTCTGCTTCACCTGAATATTCACCTCGTATGTAGCCAATAAACCCAAGCACTATTGCTGAGATCAAGTAGTGCTTACTGGCAAGAACCTGATATGGATGCCTCCTCAGAGACTCTGCAAGAGCTATACAGATACAGAGGAGGATGCTTGCAGCTAACCATCAGACTGAACACGTGGACCCAATGAAGGAGCTAGAGAAAGGACTGAAGGAGCTAAAAGGGTCTGCAATCCCATGGGAAAAACAAAATGATCAACTAACCAAACCCACCATAGTTCCCAGAAACTAAAACACCAATCAATGAGTTCTCATGGAGAAACCCATGGCCCCAGGTGCATATGTAGCAGAGGATAGCATTTTCTGACATCAGTGGGAGGAGAGGCCTTTGGTCCAGTGAAAGTAGAATGTAGGGGAATGCCAAGATGCTGAGGTAGGAGAGGGTGGTTGGGAGAGGGAGCACCTTCATGGAGGCAATGGGAGGGGGACGGGGGATGGGATTGTGGGAAGGGGATAACATCTGGAATGCAAATACAGAGAATATCCAATAAAAAAAAGTTGAAAAAAGAAATAGGAAATTTCCCATTTGTTGTGGTCTTTGTCATAAACTTGGAAGGATCTAAAATCACCAAGGAGACACATGTGTATGTGTGGGATTTTAGAATGGCTGAACTAAAGTTGAATAACCCACCATAAATGTGGGTATCATCCTCCCAACGGTCAGCATCAATCCCAGGCTGAACAAAAAGGCAAAGGCAAGCAGACACCAGTGTTCATCTCTCCCACTTCTGACTGTGGATGTGATGTGATTTGATGAGATGTAGTGTAGTGTGGTGTGGTGTGGTGTGGTGTGGTGTGGTGTGGTGTGGTGTGGTGTGGTGCAGTGTGGTGTGACGTGGCATGGCATGGTGTGTGCGGTGTGGTGTGGTATGGTTTGTGTGGTGTGGTGTGGTGTAGTGTGGTGTGGTGTGGCATGGTGTGATGTGGTATGGTGTGGCATCGCATGGCATGGCGTGGCATGGTGTGATATGACCACATGCCTCATGTTTATGCCCTCATGACTCCACCACCATGACAGGCTGTACCTTTGAAATGTTAGCCAAAATAAACAAATTCTCTTTATTTGCTTCTGACCATGTGTTTTGTAATAAAATGCTAAAAGCTTCCATTTTTATTTTGCCAATTATATGCACTTATTTATTAAAAACATATTTTATTTATTTTTTGAGATTATACTATAATTACATCATATTCCCTTTCCCTTTCCTCCCATCAGAACCTCCTACATACCCTGCCCTGTGTATGCAACAACTAATAAATGTATTTTAAAGAAAACTATTATTGTTACTGATTTAGCAAATTAAAAATACATATTATACTATAAAACTACTAAGGGATAATTTGAAGATAGTACTTTGGTGTTTCATTCAATAGACTTTAGAATTACTTTTTAAAATTTACCATATTGACCTTTTTTATACCTTTTCCTCGGGCTAATAAAAGCTTAGTATCATTCTTTATTCCAAGCACTGGCAAAAAAAAAAAAAAAAGAAAAAAAAAGAAAAAAAAAAAAGAAAGGCAAGAAGCTGCTGTGGCCGTTCTGCGCTTAAAGGGCACAGTTTCATCATTTAAATAATAGAAACTTTAGTTTTATATTTTTTAAACATTGTTGGTTAATTATGTGTGTTTTTATATAGATATGTGCTTATAAGTACCATGCCAATGGAAACCAGAGGAGGGTGTCAGATGCCCTGGAGCTGGAGTTATAAATGTCTATTAGTCACCTGATGTGAGTTCTGATAACCACACTCAGGTCTTTTGCAAGAGAGCAAGTGGTCATAACTGCTGGGCCGCCTCTCCAGCCTCTAGAAATAGATTCCTAAAACTCAGCGGATAGAAAAGAAACCTTAATGGAAATCAGAAAGATACCAATTTGCATGGCAATGAAGATAGGGTGTTCAAAGGTCATTTTATGTAGTTCAGCTGTGATCATGAGAAACTTTAAAGCCTTACCTACATATGTTAGGGAAATAAATGAAAATCGATTACTTGTGCATTTGTAAACTGGATCCAATAAGTTATCTATAAACCTAAAAGTATAAAGCAGAAATAGAAACCTAAAGAAATGAGAAAAAATAAATGCAAGGATTTTGACAAATAGAAAACAAACTAGAATAGAGACCAGCAAAAGCCAAAATAAAACTGATAACATTTAATAAGTTGCTAATTAAGTAGGAACAAAACTGAAGCACAAGATCCGTGTTCATGTACATGTGTGTCTGCATGTGGATGGAGGATGGGGAGTCTGTACATGACAGAGGGAGACTGTGCATGCATGTTAAGGAGAAGCACATGTGGAGGTGAAGGGTCACTCTGGGGCTCTGGTTTTCTCCTTCCACCTCATGTATGCTTCAGTGAATAAAACCTGTGCCCCAGGCTTGCCCAGCGAGCTCCTTGACCTGCCTGCAGAGTCACCTTGCCCGCTCCAGAATCTCATAAAGATGAGAAACCAGGACAGTCAGGTAACTGTGAATCGATGCTTTACATTTTCAACCTAAAACAAGGAATTCACCAAACAAACCTAGCAAACCACCAGAAATCTGAGCAATCTTATGCTAAAGCAATCAAATTATTTCAGTACCTGCCCTCCGACCCTCTTACCTGCTCTTTTGCTGTCTGTGTTTCAATTGCTCTAGGTTAAACACATCAGAAAACGAAAAGTTCCAGCAACAAACAATTCGCAGGTTTTAAAGTGAGCACGATTCTGAGCGTTGTGATGTAATCACTTACTCTCTTACCCAAGCTCACCCATGCCTTGTACAGCATATCTATACTGTACCACCTCAGTTGTCACCTACTAGCCATCAAATGAATTTCTGGGGTAGTTCAGTACTTATGCTCGTGAATTTCTTGCCATACTTGATAATGGCTCCAAGCAAGAGAATTAATGACGCTGAGAATACAGATATGACCCCAAAAGATCCAGAAGATTTTTTCAACTGAAATGTTAATACGCTACAATACTTTGACAGAAAGACTACATAAGTGGGGTTATTATCACAGTATACTATCATTGTTCTATTGATTATTCTTGTTAATGTCTTACTAGGTGTAATTTACAAGATAAGCTTTGTAGTAGGTATTATGTGTGTAAAAGAAAAAGACAGACTTGGGAACAACTGATGGTTCCCATGTGCCCTCACTCCCAGTCTTTAACACATATCCTGTGATAACAGGGAAAGTAGTATTTGTTAAAATATGTCTACAAAAGAATCTGTCTACCACAGCAAAAGGGGATGAAGGGGATACAAATCGGAAAGGAAGAGATAAAAACATCACTCTTTGTCGATGACATGATAGTGTACTTGAGTGACCCCAAAAATTCCACCAGAGAACTTCTACAGCTGATAAACAAGTTCAGCAAAGTGGCCGGATACAAAATTAACTCAAACAAATCAGTAGCCTTCCTATACTCAAAGGACAAACATGTGGAGAAAGAAATTAGGGAAAAGGTACCCTTCACAATCGTTACAAAAACTATGAAATACCTTGGTGTGACTCTAACTAAGAAAGTGAAGGAACTGTATGACAAGAACTTCAAACCTCTAAAGAAAGAAATTGAGGAGGATCTCAGAAAATGGAAAGATCTCCCATGCTCATGGATTGGAAAGATCAACATCTTAAAAATGGCCATCCTACAAAAAGCAATCTACAGATTCAATGCAATCCCCATCAAAATTCCAACCCAGTTCTTCATGGAATTGGAAAGATCAATGTGCAATTTCATATGGAATAACAAAAGACCTAGAATAGCGAAATCCATCCTCAACAACAAAAAAACATCTGCGGGAATCACTATCCCTGACCTCAAGCTATATTACAAGGCAATTGTGCTGAAAACTGCATGGTACTGGTACAGAAATAGGCAGGTGGATCAATGGAATAGAATAGAAGATCCAGAAATGAGCCCTCATGTATATGGTCACCTGATTTTTGACAAAAGAGCAGTAAACATTCAATGGAAAAAGGACAGCCTATTCAACAAATGGTGCTGGTCCAACTGGCACTCAACATGCAAAAGAATGAAAATAGACCCGTTCTTATCTCCTTGTACAAAGCTCAAGTGTAAGTGGATTAAAGATCTCCACATTAAACCAGATACACTGAAACTATTAGATGAGAAAGTAGGGAAAACCTTAGAACACATAGACACAGGAGAAAATTTCCTGAACAAAACACCAATGGCTCAAGCTCTAAGGTCAAAGATTAACAAATGGGACTTAATGAGATTGCAAAGTTTCTGTAAGGCTAAGGACATCGTCAAGAAAACAAAACGGCAACCAACAGAATGGGAAAAGATCTTTACCAACACCACATCAGATAGAGGCCTAATATCCAAGGTGTACAAGGAACTCAAAAAGCTAGACACCAGAGAATCAAATAACCCTATTAAAAAATGGGGTACAGAGCTAAACAAATCATTTTCAGTTGAGGAACACCGAATGGCCGAGAAACATCTGAGGAAGTGCTCTACATCTTTAGCCATCAGGGAAATGCAAATCAAAACAACCCTAAGATTCCACCTCACACCAGTCAGATTGGCCAAGATCCAAAACTCAGATGACAGCAGATGCTGGCGAGGCTGCGGAGAAAGAGGAACACTTCTCCACTGTTGGTGGGGTTGCAAGCTAATACAACCACTCTGGAAATCTGTCTAGCGATACCTCAGAAAATTGGATATAGTACTACCTGAAGACCCAGCTATTCCACTTCTGGGCATTTACCCCAGAGACACATTAATACACAACAAAGATATATGCACCACAATGTCCATAGCGGCTCTATTTATAATAGCCAGAAGCTGGAAGGATCCCAGATGTCCTTCAGAAGACGAATGGATACAAAAATTGTGGTACATATACACAATGGAATACTACTCAGCCATCAGAAACAATGACTTAACCAAATTCTTAAGAAAATGGCTGCATCTAGAGAATATCATCCTGAGTGAGATAACCCAGTCACAAAAGAACAGACATAATATGCAGTCACTGATAGTGGGATGCTAACCCCAGAGGCTTGCACTCCCCCAGAAACAACTCACAGAATGTATGAAGTCCAAGAAATAAAGAAAACAAAAAATATACATATATTCACAAAACAAGAAGACTTTGACTATTTTCATGTTGCGTTTTGTTTTACATGTACTTTACGCTTATTGTAACTAGTAGGTTTTCAATGCAAACTGTCAAGCCCTTGAAAAAAATCAAGTACTGACTAAAAAATATATTCACATGGTTTTATGTAAAATTTATTTTAATGTCTGAAAAAACAGTACTGACAAAAATGTATAATTTTAAGCAAAAAATGTTTAAAATCTGTACATTTATCTTTGTTTTGCAAAATAAAGTCGTTTAAAAAAAAAAAAAAAGAATCTGTCTACCAGACAACCAACATTAAAACACCATTCTTATTATAAACACTTTTTCGGAGAGTAAAAATGAAGGAACCTTTCCTGTTTTATTTGTTTCAAGCATCACCCAACATTGGATACTGACAAGAAATACAGCAATATGGGAGCTGAGTAAATGCATCACAGTTATGTTGTATTTATTCTACAAATTACAAAAATGGGGTTAACATTTTAAAATCAATCATCTTAATTCTCCACAATTACAGAAATGAAAGGAAAACCGTATCAACATCTCAACAGATCCAGAAATCCAGCATCCATTCATAATGACGAAACGGGTATTACTTCAACCCCAGAAGAGAGCTCTGCAAATACATTGTAGAGGATAGATTTATTCTGCGGTATCATTTTGCATGTACAAAATATATTTTGGCTTATTCCCTAATTCTTGGCTCCTTAGGGTAATAAAGAGCTGATTAATGGGGAACTTAATAACTGTACACAAAAGCCCTCTGTGAGGGGCAGTCGTTTCACAAGCTCAACAAGGCATTTAAAAATTAACTGAATGTAACAGGCAGCTTAGAACACTAGCAACATAAAAGAAGCTCCAGAAACAAAAGGACAAGATACTGATAACGATGCAATTCAAATGCCAGTCACATTTGTTTCTCGGTGCTTTGGACAAGGCTTGGTGACATTAAAGCACTTCACTGTAGGGTTCAGAGGTGAACTCTATTGTACTGGTTTTAAAATACCAGCACTGAAGATGTATCTTAGATACATACAAGACA